>NC_135655.1:97274652-97599027 GCF_964188315.1 Podarcis muralis | reverse complement strand
CTTCAGTTTTATATTAAAAAAAGCAATTTTCCAGCTCTCACCAAAGTAGGGGGAAAAACTTGAAAACATAAAACCAAGACTTCAAATATTACAGTTGTTCTCCCCTCCCCACTTAAAATGCATTTCCCCCCAAAGACTTGACATTGCATGTTTAGGTTTTGAAGCTTTTGCTATTAAATTCTGAAGGGCACTGTTTCTAAAGTCACTGACAGAATAGTGCAATCAGCAGGGTGTTTGCAAAGGCAGAACCAGGGGAACATGATCGGTTCAGTCACACCAGGCGTGGAGCTTCTGGGACGCCACAGCTATGACTCCCAATGGAATGTGAGAAATGGGCTGGCAGATTTCGGCATCACCAGGAGGCCACTGAAGATTGAGACACCAAGGTCTGCCACTGGTGTTTGTTTTAGGCATAATTACATTACAACACCAGCAAATATTAGAGTCAGATTTGACTCCAATTATGATTATTATTTAACAGAGTAAGCATAGGGTTAGTATAGCTTCCTTCCTTCCCTCCAGCTACCTAGAGAGGGGAAGGACTTCGGCTCAGGGGTAGAATATCTGCTTTGTAAGCATAAACTTCCAGGTTCAATCTCCAGATAGGGCTGGGAATGTGTTTCCTGTCTGAAACCTTGAAGAGCTGCTGTCAGTCTGTAACAACAATACTGAGCTAGCTATGGTTTGACTTTGTATAAGGCAGCTTCCTGTGTAACTACATAGACTATATGTTAAAGAGAGGTTTCATGTGGTGGTGCTTTTGAGAGGAGATATCACAAAATGGACATCCAGGTTGGACGTTCTAAAAGGAAGCCTGAGATATTCACCAAAAGGAAACTCATCCAAGCCCATCATTCAGGATGGTTCATTAATGAAGCCTCTGTACCATGAAGCACATTGGACAGGAAGTGCTTCTGAAAAGGGCAGGTGGAGAGTTTCTCTTGATCAACCTTAATAATAATAATAATTCTACCCTGCCCATCTGGCTGGGTTTCCCCAGCCACTCTGGGCGACTTTCAACAGAACATTAAAAACAGTATAAAACTTCACAAATTAAAAACTTCACTAAACAGGACTGCCTTCAGATGTCTTCTAAAAGTCAGATAGTTGTTTATTTCCTTGACATCCGATGGGAGGGCATTCCACAGGGTGGGTGCAACTACCGAGAAGGCCCTCTGCCGGGTAGTGACCTTGCAGTGAGGGAACTGCCAGAAGGCCCTTGGCACTGAAAGAGGGGGGTGGAGACTCTCCTTCAGGTATACTGGGCTGAGGCCATTTAGGGCTTTAAAGGTCAGCACCAACACTTTGAATTGTGCTTAGAAATGTACTGGGAGCCAGTTGTAGGTCTTTCAGGACCAGTGTTATATGGTCTCGGCAATAAAGTCTGCAAAATTGGCATAATCTCTGAAGCATTATAGTATCTGTTGGACTATACACCCCATCCCATTGCACTTATACCAATCAGATTTGAACATATGGAATTCCTTTGTTTTCCTCAGGAGTTCTATTGTGTCTGCTGTGTTAATCCACTTAACACAGCAGCACATCTGATCAAAATCTTCCATAAAGGAATTTTTATATATCCATGTAGATCACTTGAAATCTACAGTAAGGACATGTAGACCTGCAATAAGTCACACACATCTTCCTGCTCTGTTTCCTGCAGTATCACAATGGTGAATGGATATCCAGAGAACATGAAAACACCAAAGCAACGTTTCTGAATCTGACAATGGTGGACTGTCAGATCCCACCTCTGAACAATACAGGAGCAGGAGCTGTTCGTTTCATGATGGATGCTGAGCCTTATGCAAGATGGCAAGTGAAAGTAGGAATTTCTTGTGCTACTAGCAAAACAATTTCAAAAGACATTTCTCAAGCAGCGTGATGATAAAATGGGAGATTACGGATTTCTTCCTGCTAATCACTGTGAATAGGAGTGCACACGAGAGCAAGAGATCTTTAGTATTGCCTCATAATAAATAAGAAAACAAAGAAATAGCAGAAATTACAGGCATTGTGGGCATTTTAATAAGTAGTCTTAAGGTGCAAATTACAATCACTGTTCCTAGTAATCACCCTGAGCTGATATAGTGGGTGAATCAATTCTTAATCATCTGCATTTCATTTCAAGAGACACGGCTGAAATTCTTGATTAGGTCACAAGTGCAGAATGACTTCAGCTTCATACTGCTGCCTGTTGGGGGCCTTTCCGGCTCACACCCTCCATTTTGAAATTGTTGTACAGGACAGTCCTACTCAAAGAGATGGCAGAGAATGATGCTGAATACTTGGGGATCTTCAGTTTTACTGTAGCTGAGCGCAAGTGGCTTTTCTGTGAGATGCTTCTGCATGGGTGTGGTAATATTTGTGTGGCCCAGCCACATGGATGTAAGTCAAACTTACCATCCTTTCCCACAGAATTGACATGTGTGCATGTGGCACACCCAGAATGCACTTCAGCTTGCTGATTCAGTGGTTGGAACCTACCCAGGTCAAGAGCACTCCAGACCCTGAGATCTAAGGGTAGCCTCTGAAGTCATGGGGGGCACAGTGGTCTTCAGTGATGTTATTAAGCACAACACACTAAGCATTAACCACAGTTGTGGAGAGCATGTCATTCAAACAGAAAAACACAAAATCTAATAAAGGAGCAAACATGTCACTGATCGGAAATTAAGACAGAAAACCTAACTAAAAGGGTTGTTGTGATGCTAACTGTGAACTGCTATTGCGAACAGCCAGATAGGACAATGGTGCCGCAAGCACAGGATTTTCAGGCCCCCAAATGTAGAAGTGCTGGCTTATTTATTTACTTGTTTCATAAAATTTATGCACCACTCGATTCACCATAAAGCAGTCTAACCAAATGATAAAACAATAAAATCAAGGGAAAAAACCACAATCATACTTTACAACATTGAAATACCAAAACATATTAAAGTTACCTCAACTTTCTAAGCACATGGGTTTGAATGTTTTCAGCAAGTGCCGTGCAGTCAAGGTGCCTGCTTGATCTCAATAGGCAAGGAGTTCCAAAGTGCATCTGCTGCCACACTAAACGATTGAGTTCTTACAAATGCGTAACAGGTATTATCTGGCACCTGCAGTAGTGCCAGTTCCACCTATTGAAGTGGTTGAGTGGGCACATGTGGGGCAAAGTAAAGTAATATGAAGTGAAGTAAGACATGTTGCACTCTAAAGAGAGCCCCATCACACACCCACACCCAAAATAGACCTATGGAGTCAGAAATTACCAAAGTTCATCACTGGTAGACCTCAACATATTTGTTTCACAATTTTCTAGACAGGCAGCCAAGAAGATGCCTAATACTCTACTCTAGCTGCTTTATAGGAGACTTTGATCTGCCCGTGCTCCTCCAAAGCACAACAGAATAGTTGGGATGATTTATGTACATTTTATTTTTTTTATTTTTTTGCAGTAGCTTATTAACTTTTGAAGAGGAGATCAATGTTTATTTTTGTTTTAACCAAAGCACAGCAAGCAAATGAATGGGCTTTATTTGAATATCTTATTAGAGGCTGCTAAAGTCCTAATCATTATTAATGTTCATCTGTTTGATCATTAGTGCTGTGCTGAGAAAATGAACATCTTGAGGGCTTTAGTAAAGGAAAGAAATTAAGGTTAAAATTGCATTAAGAGTGATCAGTTTATACAGATGAGGTAGTGCTTTTGCCTGCAAAATGGCAGGATGCTAAGCTAATCCTTCTTTACGCCTCAGAGCTTGATTCGCTTAGGCCTAGAATCCATTTTCAGCACCAGGAGTTTGTATCAGTCGTATCATCTCCTACACTAACATTATCTGGGACCTCTATTTCTATATATGCTAGCTCATGCGAAGACTGGGTCTGATTGAGTGCAGAGTACATTGACCCACCCCATCAAATAGCTACATCCAGTCCCAAATAGAAGCATGGCTTTCCATTTCAGATTTGAGCTGCAGACCACACACTTTGCAGATTAAACCCTAGCTAGAGACCCTTGAAATGGTTTTCCCGCCTTATTAAGATGGCTTGTCTATGAAGAATGTGGCTAGGGAGCCCCTCTTCTAAATCAAATACTGAGAGAATTGAGTTCATTCTTTCAATTATGTTAAGTTATGCTAATTCAGTTTCAAATTCTCTGAATAGATTGTAAACTTATTTCCTTCCTTTGAATTGCAAATGCTAGGCACTGCTATATCCTCACATACCTCGGTCCCACCTGTTCACACCTGAGTGGAACAGGTAGTATTTTATCAGTTTAAAATAATATAATGTTTCTGGAACAGTTCACATAATGCTGATTTCTTGTGGCATGTCCCATTCTCTGTTCACCAGGAAATATCAGTTGTGTGTGTTTAGCTTTACATGAGTTTTCTTTCTGCTGTTTGTGATTTTTGCCTCTCCTTTTTTCTTCTCACCCTTTTCTGCGCCTCACAATGATGCCTTCCATCTGTTCAATGCCGTGGATGTTGTTACCCACTAGACCTACTAGGGTGTCAAGGAGGTGATGGGTGCATGGCCAGTGGAGGCACCGGGGTGTGGCCAAACTGGCATGGGTTTCTCCCCACCTCTTTCTCTCTTGAAAAGATACTGTAAAGAATTGCATTTTTACAAATATTTAGTACCTAACTAAGCTATGTGCCATGATTACAGTTATGAGATACAAAAAAATACACACACACTTATTCAAGTAAATTTTGCTCATTATCATAATAATAATGATGGCAACAAAACATTCAGCAACACTGAGTTGAAAGAGGATCATATGGTGGTAGTCTTTCCTCCCCTCCTTTCATTTGTGGGGATGTAGGAAGCAGTGTCAACATCTTCAATTTTGGTGGTGGTGCTGATATCTCTTTCTTTCGTGTCTTCTCGTACCCAGGCTAAGTAGGCAGATTCAGTGCTTCCATCTGTTCTGATGTTTCTGAAGGGGTAGCAAAAGTGGTGTAACATGGGTTGCCAGCACCCAGGGCTAGGCAAGTATTGCTGCTGCTAACCAGGGGTCCATTAGCACTTCCTAAGTCCTTTCCACCAGTCCAATATTGATAAAGTCAATGAAATACTCTACCATGGGGGACGCGGGTGGTGCTGTGGTTGAAACCACTGAACCTCTTGGGCATTGCTGATTGGAAGGCCATCAGTTCAAATCTGTGCGATGGGGTGAACTTCTGTTGCTCTGCCCCAGCTTTTGCCAACCTAGCAGTTTGAAACCATACCAGTGCAATTAGATAAATAGGTACCATTGCAGTGGGAAGGTAAACGGTGTTTCCATCCTCACTCTGGCTTCCGTCATGGTGTCCTGTTATGCCAGAAGTGATTTAGTCATACTGGCCACATGACCCGGAAAGCTATGTGGACAAATGCTGGCTCCCTCAGTATGAAAAGCGAGATGAGTACCACAACCCATAGTTGCCTATGACAGGACTTAACCGTCCAGAGGTCCTTCACCTTTACCTTTACCGTACCTGTATCTTTAATGTCCACATTTGAGACATTTGCTGCACCAGCCATCACACTTACTCCTGGGTGGTGGTGGGACTCTTATTCTCCCTTGGCACCACTCCCTTGCCCTGACTCTCTCTGATGATTGGTCTATGACTTACTTGTCCTCCTATTCCATGTTGTCACCACCAGCAGCAGCACCAGCTGGCAAGGGGTCAGTGGCATGGGGTGAAGATCCTTGGCACTGCCCACCAATAGGTTGGAACGATAGCTTGGCGACCTACACAAGAGGCAGCTGCAGCACCCATGAGTGTCAAGTACGGTGGAGAGCAGGATGAGGGATTGGTCGGGAGTGAGTATACAGTGGAACCCCGGGTTACAGACGCTTCAGGTTACAGACGCTTCAGGTTACAGACTCCGCTAACCCAGAAATAGTACCTCGGGTTAAGAACTTTGCTTCAGGATGAGAACAGAAATCGTGCTCCGGCGGCACGGTAGCAGCAGGAGGCCCCATTAGCTAAAGTGGTGCTTCAGGTTAAGAACAGTTTCTGGTTAAGAACGGACCTCCAAAATGAATTAAGTTCTTAACCCGAGGTACCACTGTATTTTTAAAGCCCATGCAGGGACGCCCTGGCAATCAGCCATTGCTCAAATCCACTCCTCAGTCTGCCCACATGAACATTGGGATATTTTCTGTGTGAGGGGGAAGGCATGCTTTTAAAATTTTGTACCCCTGTGGCCCTGCCCACGCTACACCACTGGGTATAAACACTCAGGACAAATGGACCTCTTAATCTTAAACCAAGTCAGAGCAACCAGTTATCCAGGACTTCAGGCAAGGGTATCTTCCAACCCTACATGGAGATTCAACTGAGGACTTCTGCAGGCATCTCCTCTGCCACTGAGTCCTGGCCCTTGAATAGCACCTCTTACAAAAATCAGAAAACTGAGAATCTATGTTAAAAGGTAAAGGTAAAGGTACCCCTGCCCGTACGGGCCAGTCTTGCCAGACTCTAGAGTTGTGCGCTCATCTCACTCTATAGGCCGGGAGCCAGCGCTGTCCGCAGACACTTCCGGGTCACGTGGCCAGCGTGACAAGCTGCATCTGGCGAGCCAGCGCAGCACACAGAACGCCGTTTACCTTCCCGCTGGTAAGCGGTCCCTATTTATCTACTTGCACCCGGGGGTGCTTTCGAACTGCTAGGTTGGCAGGCGCTGGGACCGAACGATGGGAGCGCACCCCGCCACGGGGATTCGAACCACCGACCATGTGATCGGCAAGTCCTAGGCGCTGCGGTTTTACCCACAGCGCCACCCGCGTCCCTGAGAATCTATGTTAAAACCCCATAAACCAGAACCGGCTTTCCAAATTCTTGAACAATGAACATAAAGGATTTTTCTCTAACATAGAGCAGGAGGGCAGATAAATTCTTACACTATCTTGTCCAACTGAATGCTTAGCAGCTATATCCAGAGGCCACCAACATCACGCCAGTCATGTACATTCAGATATTATGTGAAAAGTAAAACTGGTTATGATGTGCCAAAATGTAGGGCCCACTTTGATTGTTTGTTTGTTCCACTATTCTGTCACCAGGTAAACTGCATGGATTCTGTGCCTACAGGAAATACATACGGCAGCAGTGGGGGCAGTATCGGCCCTGATTTTCTGCTCATTTCCCCTTAGATTGAACACTTGAGGCATTACATCTTATGAATGAATAGCTGCACTGAGTATGGAAATCCATCTTAGGGGGAGTCAAGGGCAAAGGCTGCCATACAGAATCATCTTCCTTTGAAGCAGGCTCAATAAAATCTTGTTGACATCTATGAGATTCCTCTAGAGTAAATGTTTTATGGATTGCAATCAAAATGTCTGAAGCAGGATTTATTGTTCAAAATTGTGTCAACTTGAGTAAGAAATTTACAGGAAGAGGTTAAACAGAGCACGGCAGTTATCAGAAACTCCAGATTTTATCCGAGTGAAAAGATATTTTGGTAATAAATGAATGGCTTTTCAGTTTGCAGCATCAAGTGATTTGTTAGCTTGCAGGAAAGTAACTTGCAAGTGGTTTAATTTATCTTCTTGGCAGACATTTAGTTCAGGGGTGTATTGGGCATGTGCTTTAGAATGTGCAGACAGTATCTGTATGGAACATGATCACATAAAATGATATGATATATTTTTTGTATATTTTAGATTTCTAATGATGGTTTCCAGTACAGTAATTCAAAAGTCCTGACCTTGTATGACGGAGTCTGCCAGGACTGCGAATTCCATCAAAATGGGCTTTGTAAATTAAAGGTAATTTCAAAGCACTTAGAGGTTTAATACAGAACATCCATCTTTTCCTTAACCCTCCAGTTTCCCTGGATTGCCTGTGTAGCTTGACAAGTGTTGGAGAAGAAAATGTGTTTATTGATCAGCTGGGAAGCTAAATATATTTTCTTCCATTCACTTGTAAATTATGCCCTTTTTATATCAATCGTCAGGAAGCCAACACATTGTACATAAAAAAGCATTTCTTCCAAATTAACATTTTATATTCACAAAGAATTTAGCACCTCCATGCTGGAAATGTTCATGTTAAGTAAATGAAACTTGGAAACAGCAGAGGTTCTGTTATTATCTCAAATAAGGCATCTTTCACACTCAGAAGATTCCGGTTTACAGAGAGCCTATGCTGGGTCGACATTGCTCTCAGTCTCCACAAGCAACATTTCTTTGTAAGACATGGTGTCAAATTCTTACCAGTCCTCTCAGATTTACTGGGGGTATTGCAACGACCAATCCTATTACCTCTGGGCCTGTTATCTGCAAGTATAGATGTGATTGCCACAGCTGAGAAACAACTCTCAACAACTACACAGGCTCAAAACTGCTCTGTAGTGACTTTTAAACATGAGGACAAGGTCTACTGTAGTTTGATTTCAGACCCAACTCTGATAGGTACTTCTAGCAGCATTTTATTTTATTTACACCCTGCTAAGTTCACTATTTGACCCTTTACACCCTGATGCAGCCTAGTCAGCAAACTAGCTACATGGTTCTATGCCATAAATTCATTAATTTTGTAACTTTCCCACCTGTTGGCTCTGTCCCATTTGCATTATGTGAAGCAATGTATTTTTAAGGGTTATGCAAAGCTCTGTGGTTTAGTTATCATTCTTGTTGTTGTTATTTACATTATTTATTATGTTATTTACGTATTTATTATTTAGAAATGAGCATCCCAGGATCAAATAAAGAGATGTTATGAAGCAGATTAAAGAACAAAAAAAATTAGTTTTTAAAAGCAAAATAATGACTTATTCAGGAGGTTTTATTGAAAAAGAAGCATATAATATCATTCTAACTAATATGCTGCCTTGACAGCTGGAGTTGGGGCTTGGAGTTGGGTTCCATCCATACGCTGTTGACATTCAATTCCTATTTCTTCTTGCTATCTGAATCATGTGTGGCTGCACAGATTCTGCATTGGTGCTCAGCCACTGTAATGGACTGGATGAAGGCTAGTTGAGGTGGAATTAGATCAAGGTGCTATGACTCGGCACTTCTTGAGCTTGGGAGATAAGCATATGGCCAGTTCTCTATGGGGCTGCGCTCCCCTTGTAGTACTTGCTGATTCTTCTCTGTCACTGGAGAGCCAAGTGACATAGAGGGCTTTTTCTTAGCTCCCAGCTGGTTGGCCAGTAATGGTTGTTCCTATACAGGGATGGCCTTGCCATAGAAATTCATGCTCTGATAAGCTCCCAACTGGATAACTGTAGTCCACAGGGCGCCTCTTGCAGACCACTTGGAAATTGCAACTAATCCAGATGTAGTAGTTTAGCTTTTGAGTGGAGCAACTAGCTGGAGCCATGTTAATACAGTTCAAAATCTGCATTGACTGCTAATATACACCGGAACATCGTACTTAAGAATGGTAAAGAATCAACAGATTAGATTCTACATCACTGTTCATTCAGATGAGCCAGTGTGGTGTAGTGGTTAAGAGCGGTAGTCACGTAATCTGGGTAACCGGGTTCGCGTCTCCGCTCCTCCACATGCAGCTGCTGGGTGACCTTGGGCCAGTCACACTTCTTTGAAGTCTCTCAGCCCCACTCACCTCACAGAGTGTTTGTTGTGGGGGAGGAAGGGAAAGGAGATTGTTAGCCGCTTTGAGACTCCTGAAGGGGAGTGAAAGGCGGGATATCAAATCCAAACTCTTCTTCTTCTTCTTTTAGCTTAGCAGAGGCGAATAATATGCAGCATTACATGAAGCATGTAATTCAAAATTTACAACCATTCTCCCCTCATTAAGTGGGAACAAGTTTCAGGCGCCTATGCACTAAATCATCAGCTCCCACACTACCTGGCTATTGGCCATGCTGACTAGGGATGATGGGAGCACAACAACATCTGATGGCTACCACATTGGCTAATCTTGAAGATTCTCAGCCTAGCTCCACCCACCTAGTGTGAGTGCAGCTGGTGAATGTAACCAAGTGGGATAGAGCTCCAACATGCCACTTTAAGTGTTATTTAGCAAGCCACTGTTTATCCCATCATTCAGCCTTTGTTTATTTTCTAGAGGGCACCAATTTGGGTGGGTGATGGAGCTTGCAACCTAGTAGAGAATGCTCAGCTCAGGGGTGGCTTTATGCCACTGCAGCTATCTGTTTGGAGGCCCTTTGAAATAAAAAAAGGGGGGAGTATGTAGAGAAGGCTGGGATTTTGTATGATTTGCCCACTTGCCTAGATACATGCTAATCTCTATATGGTAGTGGATGGCACTGTGGCATGGTGGTGTTCACCTGACCTCCATACAGCTTAGTTGCTGTTCCTTATGGGGAAGGGTGAGGCAAGTGGAGAGGCCAGCACAGTGGAAATTCACCAGCAGGAGTGCCAGATTGTACTGCACCGACTTTTCCACTGCCTCTCCCTTCTCTTTCCCAGTAAGCAACATCAGTCAGTGAGTGCTGCCACCCCACCAAGCCATCTGCTGCTGGCTCTGCGTAAGGACTCAATTATTGCACAATGTGCATTGTGTAACATCAGCAAGCCCATATAGAGGGAGGACTAGAATGCGCCTGGGAGAGAGAACTGCTTTGTTTTGGGACTGTTGTTCAATATGACCTTTTCATGTATGTCTTCTTTTAGTATGCCTTGTCCCCAGAGAAGCAGCATGGCTCTAGGCATGGGGAAAGCCATGGTGCTTAAGTTAAGGCAGGCAAGAAGGCTTACTAGTCCTGAGGCCATCACACACACAAATGGAAATGACTGAAGCACGTTGTTGCATCCCATTATAACCAAGGATTTGTGCTATTGAATGGGGATATGTGGCATTTCCCCCTTTACAAATGGCTTCCGAGCAGATTGGCAATTTTAATTGTATGTGAATGAAAGGAGATTTTTAGGATCTCTGAGCAAACAGTTTCACTTTTTGTACTGGGTCATAAAGCAGTTTCCTCATAACTGTAGTCATAGAGTTCTGTCATACAGAGTTTTAGCTATTATACCCTTAGAGTGGAGCCCAATTTCAGCAGGACCAGATAATTAATCACTCTTATAACAGGTGTCTGGGATTAATGATCTTGTACAACATGTTAGTGATTTTCATATGATTTTTTGTTACAGTGGCATTATCCGGCAGCCTGAGATAAGCCATTCACAACTACAAAAATCACACAATGAAGCTGGCAAAGCCTGTGTCATTACAGCAATTTTTAAGAATACACTTGTATTCTTCCCCAAGGCAACAGAGTGCTAGCATTTAAATTGCTGTCATTTCATTATTCCTACAGCAAAATATTTCAAGCAATTACTTGCTGCTAATTTATCTTTCTTCCCCTTACTTGCAGGAAAATGCTTGCAATATAGATGGATTATGTTATGCAAAAGGTGATTCGAGCCTTACGAGTCCTTGTCTTCTCTGTGAACCAGATATTTCCAAATTCACCTGGTCTATCAATGAAAGTAAGCCTAAAATGCATAAAATGTTTCTATGGTATTCAGGTTTTGTTGCAAAACCCATCCAGTGTTTTAGAGAGAGGGATATTCTTTCTCTGGACCTGTATATTGTGTATATTTCTGACATTTCTCTAGGCCAGCATTTATTAAGCTGGTGTCATCCTGATGTTCTGGATGACAATTCACATCTGTGCTGTCTAGGCTGTGGTTGATAGGTATTTCAGAATATCTGGATGACCCCAGATTGGCCAAGTTTCTGTAGGATGTAATCTACAGTGGTACCTTGGTTCTCGAATGGCTTGGCTCCCAAACAAATCAGCTCCCGAATGCCGCAAATCCGGAAGTGAGTGTTCCAGTTTGCAAATGCTTTTTGGAAGCCGAACATCCAATGTGGCTTCTGATTGAGTGCAGGAAGTTCCTGCAGCCAATCAGAAGCCACGCCTAATAATAATAATAATAATAATAATAATAATAATAATAATAATTTATTATTTATACCCCGCCCATCTGGCTGGGCCTCCCCAGCCACTCTGGGCGGCTTCCATAGAAACCAAAAATACAGTAAAATATCACACGTTAAAAACTTCCCTGAACAGGGCTGCCTTAAGATGTCTTCTGAATGTCAGGTAGTTGTTTATCGCTTTGACATCTGCTGGAAGGGCGTTCCACAGGGCGGGCGCCATTACCGAGAAGGCCCTCTGCCTGGTTCCCTGTAGCTTTGCTTCTCGCAATGAGGGAACCACCAGAAGGCCCTCGGCGATGGACCTCAGTGTCCGGGCAGAATGATGGGGGTGGAGACGCTCCTTCAGGTATACTGGACCGAGGCCGTTTAGGGCTTTAAAGGTCAGCACCAACACTTTGAATTGTGCTCGGAAACGTACTGGGAGCCAATGTAGGTCTTTCAAGACCGGTGTTATATGGTCTCGGCGGCCGCCCCCAGTCACCAGTCTAGCTGCCACATTCTGGATTAGTTGTAGTTTCCGAGTCACCTTCAAAGGTAGCCCCACGTAAAGTGCATTGCAGTAGTCCAAGCGGGAGATAACCAGAGCATGCACCACTCTGGCGAGACAGTCTGCAGGCAGATAGGGTCTCAGCCTACGTACCAGATGGAGCTGGTAAACAGCTGCCCTGGACACAGATTTGACCTGTGCCTCCATGGACAGCTGTGAGTCCAAAATGACTCCCAGGCTGCGCACCTGGTCCTTCAGGGCCACAGTTACCCCATTCAGGACCAGGGAATCCTCCACACCTGCCCGCCTCCTGTCCCCCAAAAACAGTACTTCTGTCTTGTCAGGATTCAACCTCAATCTGTTAGCCTTGGTTTTCAAATGGTTTTGGGAGTCAAAGAAACTCCCAGAATGGATTAAGTTCAACAATCAAGGTACCACTGTACTTTCTTTGGATAAGGCAGATTCTCATTAATAGGAATATGTACATTTTGGACCCTTATGATTATGCAGAAGTTCCAGGTGTGTGCTCAGATATTTCTGAGCAACATCATGGGGAATGTTTTTCTAGGACCAAGGTGAAACTGTCAAGCTTCTTTGTTATTTTTGCTGTTCAGTATTTTTTATGAAATCTTTTTATATTTATACTAGCTTTTTTGGTATGTTAGATTTGCCATTGTGATGTTGTTTTATTATATTATGAAATTGTTTCGTACCGCTTGATTTTGAAACGCATTCCTGTTTTCTTTGTTGCAAGCTGCTTTGAGAATGGTATCTCTCTGTGTGAAAGCAGCATGCAAATAAAATTATGAATGAATAAATTTTCACATCCTTTGAAGACAGAATAGTCTAATCTGGAAAGATGAACTACAGTGATCAGGTGACTTATTTTCCATCAGCAAGGAAAACCAGTAAATGATACTTTGGGCCATAGCCCAATGACAGTAATGCTGGGCCCAACAGTATCCCTGAATCACACAGTGGTCCTTACAGTGGGGTGACTTCACCCAAAACAGATATGCCAAGTCAGCCTCACTACTGAGTTCCCTGCAATCGTTAACTCTGGCTTATCCAGACAGAGTTTATTCACTGTCCTCAAGTCCGCCTCTGACGATATACATCCATTGAAGGATAGCACTACACATTGCTTCATGTATTTAAGAGTTAGGTCAAGGCATTCCTTAATCCATTTTATGATACTTAATCTATTTTAAGAGCATGGTTATATTACTTTGCTGTTTTTATTGAGAGTATTTTTTATTGTATCTAGGTTCTTATTGACTGTGAGACATGATGACTGTTTTCAGCTGGAATGCACAGTATAAAGTCTAATGTAAAATAAATAAAAGCTTTCCTGAATGCATTGCTCAAGTTTCTCAAACTTGCTGGTAACTGTTTTTGACTAAAATGTTCTAAAGGGATTTTATCGTCTTTGTCAACTGCTGTGTAACATTAACTGTAGCCACCACAATCAACCTCAAATGTTAAGTGTATGCCACTAAAACGATAAAATGTGTGCCCTTGCTGCCCAGAAAGAGGGAGAAACATGGCAGAGAGACATCCACACCATACATTAAAAATGCATTTATTTATGAAAATGTTTTAATCTGCTCTTCATTTTAAAAAATCCAAGCATTTTACAACAGCCGTACAATCAAATACAATAAAAACCTCATCAACTACCTATTACTGAAATATTTTTTTTTATTGCATTGCCTGCATAAGCTTAGCAGCATAAAAAAGTTTTCAGCAGATGTTCAAAAGGTGAAAAAAGGCACCTGCTGAATCTTTCTTGGAAGAGCCTTTCCCAGGACTGGGCCAAGAACACGAAAGGCTTGGTTTCAGGCCACTGTCAGATGAGCCTCACTAACCTTGGGATGACTAATGGTGCTCCTGCTCCTACTACTTTAACAGTCATGGCTTTCCCCAAAGAATCATGGGAACTGTCCCCCTCACAGAGCTACTATTCCTGACACCCTTGACAAACTACAGTTCCCAGGATTCTTTGGTGGAATCGATGTGCTTTAAATGTATGATGTGAATGTACCAACAACCAACAAGACTGTGACCGGTGATGTATTTTTGCCAGCAGTTTTCTGGTGGTCCAGGTGGTAGATGTAGTTTGAAAACCGCTGTCTTAGGGAATTAGAACATTCCGTACATTATTGCATCTTGCTATTTTGCTTAGATAACCAGCCGCCTGTGTTCCAAGCCCCAGCCAGCCAGCTTCTGACGTTTGCAGGAGAGAATTTTGTGTACCAACTGCTAGCAGTGGATCCCGAGGGATCAGCCGTGCTGTTCATCTTAGAAGGCGGACCTCCAGAAGCCACCCTCTCTCCTGCTGGCCTTCTCATTTGGAAAGTCAGCTCTGCCAAATCAGAGAGCTTTGAATTCACCGTGTCTGATGAATGCAATGCACAAAGCAGGCACTCGGTTCAGGTAGGAATAGGGAACCCTTCAGAAAACTGGTTTATCACACTATCCGTTGCTTCCATTATAGCTAATAATTTGTTACTGTCTTTAAAAAGCTAAGACTTCAGCTATTTTCAAGTAAGTGCATATTATCCAACATGACAGTAATGATCAATTAATCTAATAAATAACTCGGAGAACGTAAAACCCATATATACAACGAACAAGAGAGGGTACTATCGATTGCTGTCTGAAAGAACACTTTTGCCGAGCCTCTTAATGGTTCATTAATCTGCTTTAAAATTCACTGTGTGCATTTGGATCTTTGAAGAAAAGCACATAACAACATAAAAGACCAGGTTTTCGCCATAAAGGGGAGAACATAATTCATTTGCAATGATATTTTTAGAGGTTCCCATGCTCTTATGTCGTTACTCCAGAGCCTCAGCTCCCTGGCAGTGCTTCTCTTCTGCTTTGTCTTTATTGCAAGGTGTTCCATTAATCCTTCAATAGGGTGGGCTAATGAGGAAAATGCATAGGAGGAGGAAACTTACAACCAGAAGTGTCTCGCTCACAATGGGTAATTGTTAAGGAGCCTGGAACGAGATAAGTGCAGGATAAATATTAACCCACAACACTTGATACAGAATTTACATGGTACCACACCCAGACTTACTTGGAAATGCATGAAAAATAAAGACACACCAGACCACAAGACGCACCTAGTTTTTGGAGGAGGAAAACAAGAAAAAAAATATTCTGAATCTCAGAAGCCAGAAGAGCAAGAGGGATCGCTGCACAGTGAAAGCAGCAATCCCTCTTGCTGTTCTGGCTTCTGGGATAGCTGCGCAGCCTGCATTCGCTCCATAAGACACACACACATTTCCCCTTACTTTTTAGGAGGGAAAAAGTGAGTCTTATAGAGCAAAAAATACGGTAAGTCAAGGATTAGATTCATAGTCTATATAAGGCCAAATTAGATGTTATGCCAAATACACAGCTGCCACTGAAAATGGCAAGTGTGTGGCTAACTTTCCCCTTCCTCTCTGCAATCCTAACTGTGTCCTGATAGTTCATCTTTACTTAGTCCATGCCAGCAGCCAAGGATGTGGCGCAGCAGTGGGGAAATGCAGGATGTTGTTGCATTAAGAGATGAGCAAGTTCTGCCAGCTATTACAAAGGTGCTGGGAGGCAATGCATACCTTCAGTTTTCAGTGGCTATTGCATATTTCTCAAGTTGCATTAAGTGCCCCATAAGTGCTGCTTCCAGTAGACCTGCAACAAGAGTGGCAACAATAGAGAGGTCCTTTTCAGTAGTGGGATGCTCTCCCCAGCAAAGTTCACCAAGTACTGACCATATCTGATTCTTTCTGTTGCTTGGTGTGATTTGCTGCTGGTTGGTATTTTAATGCTGATCATGCTGATGTTGTGTGTTTTGCTGCAGTTTATTGTAGGATTACTTTTTGAAACTCTCTCTGGTGCTTAATTTTTATGTAATTTTGTATCTGTATTGCATTTTTTGATGCAAGCCATTTTGAGATCTCTTGTGGTATAAGATGACGAATAACAATAATTTGGCCCTCGGTATGTCTCAGCTACATTTCAGACAATATTGCTTTGTATTTATAATTTCATATTTGGAGATACAAACCATGGTTACATAGAATTCTAAATGACTAGATCTTGAAATAGCTGTTTTACTAAAAGAAAGTTTTAGGAGGCTGGATACTGAACCCTTCCTTTGTAGAAAAGGTAGTTAGATGCTCCATTGCAATGCAGTGCAAGAGAAAGAAGAAACATCATCCCAGTGCTTTCCTCTTTTAGATTGCAGTGAAACCATGTGGCTGCTTAAATGGTGGAACATGTATCACCAACATCAATTTCCCTCCGGGTGTTGGTGAATATCTCTGCATATGTCCCAGTGGGTTTGAACAGGAACTTTGCCAGAACAGCCGTAATGACTGCCAATCAAACCCATGTGGGATTGGCTCCTGTATCAATGGAAAGGATAGTTACATTTGTAAATGTCCAGCAGGTTGGAAAGGTAAGCAGAGCTTTGCATTTTTTTCTGGAGTCTCCTTACTGTTTTCTGGTCAAATTTAGAGGCAGTCTATATACTATTCCTGGTATGTGGAAGTAGTGTCTGGCACACTGAAGTGGTATCTGAATATCATCTTTTCCACATGGCAGGGTTAATGCATAGAACCTAAGGATAGACTAATCTGTCAATTTCAATCACTCATTTTCCCAGTTTTAAGTTTAGTTCACTACATTGTGATTTTTTTTCTTTAAAAATCTTCACAAAAATTCATCAGCATTCCTTTGGTTGGTAAACTGCCAGGTAAAATTTGGAGAGGTGCAAATGGATTTTGGTCCATATATTGTTTTGGGAAGTAAAACTTAGATAGTTTTGCATTAAATTGTGAAGCAAACAAAATTTCTCTCCCACTCTTTTGAAGCAAAGAGACAGAATCAGTTATTTTCTACTTACTAACTCTGGAACACAGGCATCTGACCACTGTTCCCCACTACTGTACCTTGTTGCTTAATTGTTGCTTAATTGTTGCAGATTAGGTAACACGAATGATTCTGACATCTGACACTTGTGCCTGAACTGACACCTCAGGATAATCAAAACACAGGTTGAGGAACTTTGGAGTATTTCCACACTAAGGCCCTTTAGTACATCTGAGACATTGCTTTTCTCCTATTAGCACAAAATACAAATACAAATTCCACACAGCAGCAAATATACCCCATTTATTACCTAGCAATATCGTTTTTCTGGTCTTTCTAATATCTTTCTTCAAGTCAATCAAATTCACCAAAGTTGCTTTCAGCAAATGCTAATTGAAAGCATCTTGGTTGCTAGTTCAGCCCATTTAGTTGCTTCCTCTTGTTCCTGGCTGGGAGATTATAAACAGTCTTATTTGCTCCCTGAGTAGCCACTTTGAATTACCACAATGTCAGTTTCTCTTCCCCTGGGGTGGGGGTGGGGCTTTAATTATTTATTTGATAGTCTATTCAGTCTATAAGTCAGGAGCTATTCATTACCACTAATATATTAAATTCAATCCCTTATCTTGGAGCTTAAACAGATCTGCATTTCCAAGCGGACATCTCCAGCAAGCAAAATAGTCACATTTCCAGTGAAGCCGTGATTTAAGTAATCAAGGCTTTCTAAGAATATGATCCCATGTTAATTTCTGGAGAGAATGAATTTCTCTGAAAAAGGATTTAAGGCCAATATGTACAATGATTTAATAAAAAAGAAGGTGTGCAACAGATAATGCTAACCACCAAGCAAAAGGGGGGGGGGAATCTCAGTTCTTTAGATTGTAAGATAACAGGGGAACATAGTAATCTTTTAAGTTAGTCCTGACAGTAGCAAATACACTGTGAACAATGGGGCCCCTTCATTCCATTTATTAATAATCCTAGGAAAAGTGATCTGCTTCAATTCCCCCCTTTTCCTTCAGGTTCATGTAAATAAAAATATTCCCTGTTTTTGCCATTATTTTCCTCTAGCAAGTAGACTTGGGGAGGGGAAACCAAATAATCAAATGATTGAGTGAAATAGGAATATCTCTCACCTGTTTTAATGGCAGGTGAAAAATTATATGCAAGTGCAGCAGGAAGCCAGCTGGGAAGGTAGATGATTTCACTTCAGGGCAGGTTCCATTACAGCAATAAAAGCTTATCCTTGATGTTGTGTTTATGTCTCAATTCCCCAGAAAGCCATCAATAATCTAATGAGAAGGCAATGCTGTACTGCTCAAGTGACAAGACTGTTTCAGCGTCACTTCTTTACAAATGATAGCAAACAGATAGTAGGAACAAAGACACGAACTCTTTAGAGAGCACCTTAAGTATCATCTCTGGAGAAGCAACTCGTGGAGAGTGCAGGAAGCATTGTTATGCATACAGAAATACAAGGGCAATCTTAATTCCTCTCTGCTGTCATTGATAAGACAACATTAATTTTGGATGCATGCCAGGGGAACAGGTAGAGGGCTAAAGATTTTTAAAAATGAACAAGAGCCATGGGAATGCCTGTGTAGAATGTGGGCCCAGAGTTCATTCGCAGTAATTTTAAACTTTCATTCGATACCTTCCCACTGGGACATCTAAACGCATTGACAGATATTTAAAGGGTTTGGTGCTGATGCTCATTGCCACCATTTTCTGTACAGAAAGAGCACAGTGAGGAGCACAGATATCGACAAGTTAAAAGATAAGGTGGGGGGCATAATTCACAAGGGAAAGCACACCCTTTCCTGCCTTCCCTTTGCAGTGTTCTTGTGTAAAAGCGTGTGAAGATTTTCACAGTTGGGGAGAGAAATGCCCCTTTTGCCACGTTGGGAGAGCTCTAGTCATGTGTGATTAGATGCTCCAAAAGGCTGTTGAGGGTGCACATTAGAATGGACCTTTGAAGAGATATGGACCTGGATAGACAACACCTGCATTTGGATGCGGATTCAGTCCCAGGCTTGTCACATTGCTCTCCAATGAAACCAACATACAGAGAAACAAGGAGTGCTTCCGTCAGGACTGTGGATGCTATGCATCAAATTGTCTTTCCATTGTGACTGCACTACACTGGCACACACAAATATTTTCCCGCTCAGATTGCCTCCATTTTGTTTCCACATTTACATTTTGCCTCTCACCTACCATGTTGTCTACCTCGGGTTGCTAAGATGGCAAGGGCTATCAACCAGAAACAAGGGTGCTGGATTGACCAGGCTAACCCCTACCATCTATCAAAATTAAAAACAGTGTGTCCTAACCCCTAAGTGTCATGGGCTGAAGAATTCTGACACATGCAAATGCCCAACCTCCCTGCATGTGTCCTAATGTAATCAGTAGAACACTCATCCACTCATTCATTATCAGTACCACAAGGCCTGTGCTCTTTTATGGTTTTCCTAGCACCACATGACCTGTCCATCATCATCTTCCCGTTTTCAAGAAAGTGATCCTAACATCACGATTGCTTTTTCTCCCTCTGGAAAACCCATATCAGCAGAAACCATAACGTTTATTTTCTAACTTTTGAATGGTTTTTGGGTTCCTGAACCAAGAGATTAATCATACAATCAGAATGATTAATTTGATAACAAAGATATGGCAAAAGCCATTCATATATAAAACTATTGATCTTACAGAAACTTACAAGCAGAAGATCCCCAAAACCAAAGATATCTGAAAAAATTGGGTTCTAAAGAATATCTGTAGGAGAGGGGTAATTAGTAATTTAAAGCATCATGTAATTTACGTATATGGGAATAAACAACCTGCCCTTAACCAACTGGTAAAGTTTACTTTATCTACTATAGCAGAAGAGCTAAACAAAGCTTCAAATATTTTGTGTAGCTAAGATTATCATTGTCACTTAATGAACCCCATGTTGATTAAAGAAAAGCACCTGGTTAACATTATGTGCTGACCTTCCAAAACACATGATCAGATTTCCAACCACTCTCTGCAACCCATTTCTTAATAGCAGATTGAACTGCAGGAATTCATTGATTATCCTATTTAGGTCCATCTCTCTCTCTCTCTCTCTCTCTCTCTCTCTCTCTCTCTCTCTCTCACACACACACACACACACACACACACACACACACACACACAGTTTCACCTGCTGGTTTCTTTGTATCAAATTTCTATCCAAATCATGGAGACAGCTCAGATTGTTTTTTCTTCCAGCAGGTCAGCAAAAAAAAAACTTTTTTTGCACAGTATAATCAGCTTTGGTTAGCAAACCCAAAGGCCCAAATAGTGACCCTAGATTTCAAATTATATGATAACATTGCCGGGGAAAAAGGAAAACAAGAAAAGCATGAGCCGCAATTTGAGAAAAGGGGGTTATTCATTTCCTTTGGGTAGCTAATGCTTTTCACCATAACTCTCAAGGTTCCACATTTTTGATAGCAATAAGCTGACAGTAATGAACAGTGAAGCAGCAGCAGGATGAAATGAACCAGTGGGGAGTTTGGGTGGCAAATGAATGACATATTCTTCAATGAGTTTACAGCTGAGACACCTGCCTAGTATGCATGAAAGTTTAAGCTTAGGATTAATCAGAGGCTTTTCTGTTTATTAACCTCCACTGTGTTTTTCCTGGCACAGGGCTTACTTGTCAGGAGGATACAAATGAATGTGAAGAGGAACTTTGTTTTCCTGGTGTCTCTTGCACAAACACAGTCGGATCTTACACATGTGGCAACTGCCCCAATGGGATGCAGGGTGATGGTAGAAGCTGCAAATGTGAGTATTCTTTGTTTGTTTGTTTGTTTGTTTGTTTGTATATGTCTATGTGTATGTCTATGTGTATGTATATGATTAAGCAATATATATAGGTATCCCATCCTGCATACATTCTGGTGCTTGTCTGCAAAAACTGTTGCATGTGAAAAGGTGTAGAAATAAAAAATACTACACACACAACAACAACAACAACAACAACAACAACAACAACAACAACAACCCCAAATTCTGCATCAGAATAGGCTGGATGCTTCAAGCTGAGTAACCCATGCAGCATCTGGAACATGCCGTCTTCTTTTTTGCACAGTATAATCAGCTTTGGTTAGGAAGTAAACAGGATTAAGACTGAGCCCTGATGCTTGGTTTCCTGGCCACTAGAAGATCTTCACATGGCTTCTGAGAGCCTTCCTGACTCACCACTATACATAGAACCATCCCCTTCAAGTGGTGAATCAAGCATCAATCCCTCCTCAAGGGTTTTGTCATTTGAGGCATAATGTTTGAAGGGACCAGATTCCGTTTTTTTGAGTCAAGCAGCTCATGCATGCTTAGTTCAGAATATCTGAGAATGAACACAGGTAACCAGAGATGCTGCACGTGTTGCATTAGGTCTGGAAGTGCAGGGGGAGTTTTATTAAAAACTTAAGTATAAAAAGTACAATCACAAAAATAGTAAAAAAAAATTAACTAATTGAAACCATATTTTAAATTGGTTAATACAGAAGGAGGATTATTCCCATCCACATATTCTATATTTCTTGGTAGCTGCTAGGATGACTGTTTAAACACAACAGAATGAGCTGTTTCTTGCGCCGCTGCATTCAGAGATCTGGGATGGAGGAACGAACTGACTTCAAACTCAAAGATGGAAAAGTCAATCTTTGAAATCCTGTTACCTAACAGGATTCCAGTTCATCATAACAGGCCTCATCAATGTGAAATGTCGCTTATATACTAGACCAATTCTGTTTTAGTTTTCATCATTTAGCAGCTTATTTTTCAACTCAGGTCGACTGATTTATGATGACTTTTTTGATATTGCACCTCTGTATTTTTGTTTGTTAAACCATAACATATCTCTGACAATTCGGCCGTACTCAAAATTTTTATTTTCTTCTAGTGCCCTCACTCTTCAGACTTTATAAACTTGATTGGTTTAGAGGTTATGCTCACCCAAACCTTTATTTCTTTTTGTTGTAGCCTCCTCACACAAGAGATACATTTTATTTACTTAAAAATCAATAAAAATCTAGTTACAAAAATATGTCAGTGGGTGAGCACTGTGCGTGTGTGTTTTAACCCTGACTTCAAGAAAAGCGTGTGATACTCAGAATTCCCTGAGCTGGTATTAGAGAGGGTGTTTAATGAATCATTCACTTCATTATGCATAAAATAATTTATGAACACTCCTGAGGATCTAGCCACCTGCCTTCTTGATTTTTCTGTTTGTGTATACTTGTCTATTAACCTTCAGTGTGGAGAAGAAACAAATTAAATGAACTAAAGAGGGAATGGCCAAGAACTTCACTCTTTTGTTGATTATAAAAGAAAACAGCACTGTGGGGGGGGGGGAGGGAGAGAGAGAGCGTGTGAGGATAACAATAGCTTACAACTGAGGAATCCTAGAATCAATGTACCATCTATTGTAAAGTTGATTAAATCTTTCCTTGCTTAAATTTACAATTTAGCCTGATATAAACAGCTTTCTAGTCCTTTGCTTGAGTTCAGGGCATTTTGTGGCTGCCTTGAAGTGCATCTGTGTTTTGTGTGGGTTAATTCGATTAAGTGTGACTGGAGAAAGGAAGATTCAATTAAAGTCTAAGCAAAATCCTGCCCTTAGCCAAAATGTAGTTGCTTATTTGCACACAGCCAAGCTTTTTAAAAGCTTTCTTTGACATAACAGTTGTACCAAGCCTAAATAAGCAACTTCACTGAAGTAATGAAAACAGTTATTGCTTGCAAATTCCTTTTTCATGGAAGATTTTCTACTGCCTTGCCAACTTGGCTTGGAATGACATTCCAAGATATAAGAAGAGTTACTGTTCTGAGAGCTGAAACAAATCTGATTCAATAACTGGATTGCCTGGCTTTCCAAAAAAGGAAAAAACAAAAACCCATTGGCATGTAAAAGCAGCTGCAGAGACCTACAAATTTGATTAGAGCAGCCGTGCTGAGGGACAGTGTTTTAATCCTCCTCACCTTATACAGCAGAATATCTGAAGACATGTGGGAATGGAATGAGGGTAGAAAGAGATCCACAGCCCCAATGCTAGCCAAGGTCAGACAAGTTGGATGTTTACACCACCATTGTTGCATGACAATAATGAAAGTATTGTTTTATCTCTGTTGGTGACACTAGTTAATGGAGAGACATAGCCCACTCTGGCGGATGCAAGAATATGATGCAAGAAGCTGCTAGCTGTCTCCTACTTTAAAAGCCTCCCATATGTTGCATCTGAGGCACATCCATGGCTTATTACCAAGATATGGGCCATTAAGTCAGCCTTGAGGGCTTTTTTGTTATATTTTGCTTTATTCATCGCAACAGCATTCCTTCATTAGCACGTCTCATGGCGGCTCCTCTTTTGTAATCAATGCCTTATCCTCAGCTGGGTCTCCAACGCTAACGCCTATGCTCATCCCGGCACCACGCAAAGTCCCACAAATCCTCATGCCTTGGAAAAGTTTCAGCTATATGTTGTGCGCAGTAGGTGGACTATGCTAACCTGTGCCTAAAGCGCCACCGTGAGTAATGGCTCCCCAACATTTGATGGAAAATATTCACACTTGCCTTCTCAGTGAAGCTAGCCAGTAGCTAATTGCTTTGAAACATGGCTCCAAGTGGAATATTCAGTCTCTAACTTATTGGAGGAAATTAATATTTTAAATAGTCTCCGATGGACAATTTACTTGATTTACTTCCTTGAGCACTTTAAGCAAGAGTGTCCAAAGTACAGCTCTTGAGCCAGCTGCTGCTTGGAGACGTCACAGTGTAGTTTGGCAATGATCCATTTGGTATAAATGCAGGCTAGAGCTGGAGTAAGGCCAGCATGATTTTGTTTTTAATTGGCCAAGGTAATGTGTCATTTTAGTCCCTCCAGCAAAGTCTGTTACCTTATCAAAGGTCGTTTGGGTAGCAAACTTCTCTTTGCACGCCCTCCATTAGATGTGGATGCTAAATTATATCTTGTTTTGATGAGACTCCAGATGCTGACTCATTTGACCGCCTTTGTTCCCCAGTTGGCTTCTGGGACAACATCCTGGAGGCTTATCTGATTTGATGTTAAGTCTTCATTTCCATCATTAATCACAGCAAAAACTAACGCAGTGCTTCTTTCACCTCTGCTCTTTTTTATTACAGTTGAGGACAGTGCTGACATGACAGAAGCTTTCATTAATGATAATCATAATCCTAAAGGTGAATGGAAAAAGAGTGAAAGTAAACAGCCAGTCATACCTCTAGAAGCGAAGACGTTGCCTGCAATTAAGTATGTTAATATTACTGATGTTCATGGTAAGTGAAGTGTGATTAGATGAGTGTCAAAAGGTTTCTTTTCAGACTTTGTTGTGTATGTACATAGCTGTCACTGGTTGCACAAAACTAGTCTCCTAAACAGTCTTTGCATAAAAGCTTAAACATATGGATTGAAAAAGCATACAAATCACTTTTAAATAACATTAGCTCTTCAGTGTGTTGGCAGGGATATTAATTATGATTGATAAGAAGACTGGGTGACTGCCTGTGCTTCTAAAATTATGGGATCGGGCCCAATAAAGCATGGATGGGCAACCTTCCTGGTGTGACCTTCCAATAAGTTGTTGGACTTCCTATCAGCATCAACCAGTATGGCCAATAGGAATGGATGATGAGAGCTGGAGTCTAACAACATCTGGAGGTTGAAAGGTTCCTTATCCCTGTTTTAGGGACACAATTACAGATAGGTAGCCGTGTTGGTCTGCCATAGTCAAAACAAAAAAAATCCTTCCAGTAGCACCTTAAAGACCAACTAAGTTAGTTCTTGGTATGAGCTTTCGTGTGCATGCACACTTCTTCAGAAAGCTCATACCAAGAACTAACTTAGTTGGTCTTTAAGGTGCTACTGGAAGGATTTTTTTTGTTAGGGACACAATGTTGCTGCTATGAGAGAAGGAAGTTCCCGCCTTCCTGTTTTAGAACAGCAGATTCCTGTCTAGCCAAGACTGGGGGGTTGACCCTATCTACTAAGGAAATAAAAGATAAATAATATAAAGCATGCATAGAAAAGTTAATTCTGCCCAATGCACATGGGATTGTGGTTTCAAAAGTACATAAGAAGAATTGTATCTAGCCCAGCATCATTCTTCCCATAGTAGACAACAGGGTGTCTCTGGGAAGTCTACAAAGCCCTTGTTATCCTCCTGCTCCTCCCCAGCAACTGGAATTCAATGGAGCACTGTTTCTGAACATGGAGGTTCCATTTAACCATTGTAAGTGACAGCCATTGAAGGACCCTATCCTCCACAAATCCTCTATAAAGTAGGGGCTGATTGATCTTTCTGTTCCTAGTTTGTGTTCTTTGGCATTTTGTTTTTAAATATTCATGTTATTCCATTTCTGCACTGAACCAAGAATTGGGTTGTTGTGGTTTTTGTTACTCCCTTCCAAATGCAACCACTGCCACCACAACCCATTCGCTGTTCATTGCAGAAACAGAATAGAATGATGATGGTGGAATTTAAACATGCAGTTTCCCCCCAAAATATCTAAATGTGCATTTTGATGACTTTAAACTGCTTCCAACTTCCATGAAAATCCAGTAGATTGTTCAATTCTGTTCTGCACATTATTCTGAAAGGTGCAGATCAGGCAACAGCAGAGTTAATAAATGACAGGAAAACTACATCGGCTAAATTGCCATGCCAAGCTACTGTTAAAGGCACAGGAGCAGGGTCAATGTGTTTTTTTGATTTCCCTAAGTAATGTGAAATATCATTTTTTGCATACAAGCAAGTGTGAGGGGAGGCAATGTTGCACCCAGCCCTAGAGGAAATAGGTGGTGACATTAAAGTTCCAGACCCATGTTTGCAAACTAAAATGAGATTTGGGGGGATGTTTCAAGGGGAAACAGGCTTTAAGCAGGAGGGTGGAGCACTCCCTTCTCCATTGGTCCTTTCCATTTCAAAGCACCCTCTCCAACAGATGCTCTGCAAAGGAAAGAGGGCCTCTAGGGCTTCCATAGATTTGCTTGTGGTGAAATATACGTTGTTTGCCTCCTACTAATGCAGCTTCTTCGCTTACGTAATTGTTCCCCAGCACTGAAAAATTACCATTTCTATTTCACTCCTGATAAATGCCAAGCACCTTTGAATAGTAAACTTTAAAACATGTAATTAGAAGGCTAATAAATCTTGCATTAATGAGAAACAGCTGGCTTGATATGTTGCGCCTTCAGGGTTTTCTTATGCTTGGCACACAATTTTGGGACATTCAACATTAATTATATTGTAAAAGAGTAAAAATAATGGAAAGCCTTGGCCAAAGCTCATATTAGCTCCCTGCTTAACTTTTTAATTAACTTTCCCGTTAATAGTTTAATATTGAGAAATGGCTCTTGGATACTGTTTTAGGTCATGGAGCAGTTCTGCCACCCATTACTAACTGTGCCAACAGACCTTGCTTTCCTGGAGTTGTCTGCATTGACCGTAAACCTCCAGATATTGGATATCTCTGTGGCCGATGTCCAACAGGTTTATCTGGAAATGGACGAATCTGTACAAGAGCATCAAGACCAGGTACCTGCCTTTCGTTTGGGAAGTTAAATATGATGATGATGTTGATGATGATGATGATAAATAATAATAATTTTATTTATATCCCGCCCTCCCCAGCCAAAGCCGGGCTCAGAGTGGCTAACAACAGTAAAAGTAAACACAGCATTCTAAAATCAATTCATTCTAAAATTAATTCAGAATCAAATTAATGGCAACCATTAGTCTAGCATTAGTCTAAATAAGTTGGATATTGGGTGGTAGACTTTTCATATACATTGTAGCATTATATTTCAATGTTAGCATTTTACTCAATCAGTAAAAGAAAAGGAGTATCAGAATGCCAGGTCATACTATTTGTCTAACCAGCCCAGGATTTTCTACTCCGACAAAAAGAGGCTCTTGGATACTTGATCCTTTGAACTGAAGCTGCTGGGGATTGAACCTGGAACCTTATACATGCAGTTCATGTGCTCTACCACCAAGCTACTGAGACTTCATCGCAGCAGTTGTGCTCTAAATCAAACCATCTTTTTGAAATGGGAGCTGAAAGCAGCTCCCAGTTTATAGCATCCACAAGCTAGTCAACAGTTTAACACTATGATGTCATTGGTTAACTGTACCCACTTTCCTTGTTGACTGTGATCAGAAGGTCGGCGGTTTGAATCCCTGTGACGGGATGAGCTCCCGTTGTTCGTGTTGGGATACTGCCAGGGAGACAAAGGCCATCATTGTTCCACGTCGCCTCCGGACGATCCATCGATCTCCCGTAGATACAGTATCAGTCAATTAGTGACACGAAGCCTCAGTAGTGTGTTGCACATGGTCTAGCTCTAGTTTTCAAACACTGATTATTTTATTAATTTCTGTATTTGGGTTATGAAGAGTGCTGTGGTGATAGAGAAAGAGGTGACCCCCAGGTCTTAGGGACATGGCAGAAACAAGGCACATGGCCACAAAAAAGAATTCAAGATTTTGGCTATCAACCAACCAGATTTCTTGTCTTCTTTTTTTTAATTCTCCCAATCCTTCATAGCCTCTGGAAGGACAAACAGGATAAATTATCCTTGTCTGCTAAATGGTGCCTGAAATTTCATCAAAAAGCTTGTCAACTGTTCATTTAGAATTCTGAGGAGGGTTTTATTTAATTATTTAAGTGAGAGTTCCTATTTATATTTCTTATGATATGACCCTTCTGCAAAGGTAGCACTCATCTGTTGCACCATTTTTAATATAATTTTAATTTAATACCAAATTCCAAGAGTGGCACAACTGGAAAAAAAATTTGACTGAACTGAAGCCTATGGGCTTTGGGGGGGAAAGGGTTTCCATTCAATAGTCTGATGGTTTTTCAGTATAAGACTTTTCAGTTATCATGATGGAGTGCAAAACTTCAGTTAATCATTAGTTATACATGCAATTCTCTTTAAATGGGGCCTCCTGAATGGACAGTTTCCTATAATGAGCAGACTCTAGGAGCAGACTTATTTATTTGAGCAGAAAGAAACATCAGTCATGCCATTCCTCTTTCTGTGTTGAAGAAAGGTGTAATCCTAATTGAGAAAAAAGACCACAAGTAGAACTTCTAGATGGTCATTTGGATTTGCATCTCTCATCCTTGAGAGATACAGATAACCAACTTGTGAAGTAGTACAAGTGAGGATTTCCTAAATTTGTGCTAACGTAAAAAAAATGAAGTGTGAAAGTATAGGTGCAGTCTTTAGTCATTGCTTCATTGTTCTTTGTTTAGCAAAATAGATTATTATTAACATGTTCTTACTAAGCCTTTTAAAGGCTTTCCCATGTGTGGAGCAAAAGCTCAAGGTTCCAGTTGTGTAGCTGCACCTCCATGTGTACAGGATAGGCTCAAGTACTTTATATAACCTGATGATTAAAGTGGATGAAATGGAAGAGTAGATAAATTAAATTTACATGCATGAAGAATTATGATTATTTGAATAATAGTTCCGATCTGCCAAATAACACTCTTCCAGTTCCTAAACAAAGATCTCCTCTGACTAGTAAGATTCCAAGTGACATTTAAAATATTTAAACGAAAGGAGCTTCTCGGTGGCTCACACATTTTTCTGTCTTATCAGATGGTTTTGATTCAATAGTCATGATTTAAGGATTAAGAGATAAGCATTTATTCATACAAAAATTGCAAAATTGCCCATCTTTACCAAAGTGTTTTTGTACTCATGGGGGAAGAAAAATAAGCTTTTTCTTTTCTTTTTGCAAACAGGAAATTATTTTTCAAGACAGCACCTGGGAAGAAAAAAACATTCTGATTTATTGTCACCAAGTGCTTTATTGTAACTGACTACTGCTTAGGGATAGGAGTGAAATCTAGTGCTATTTGTGAGCTCCAATTATTGCCCCTGTTCCATACATCAGCTGAGATGCATTTTCTTACTCTGGTAAAGAGAAAAGTAGAGCTTTTCTCTTGTTTCACTTGTAGATTTTATTGCTGAACTGTATTTTCTCTTTCAAATATGACAACAATGAAAATTGCATAAAGGCTTATTAGCTATGAGAGAGAAGCTTATCACACTATTTGTTAGTGCTGCAAAGCAATACTTTGGGTGAAGTTACTCTCAGGTTTGCACCTGCCATTACTGAGCAGCAGCTTCTAATCAACTCAAGCCTTATAGTCGGAACTGGGATTTCCAAGGTTGTCTAGTGCAAGTCCCTACAGTTGCGTGTTACGATCCCAAGACCTCCCCCAATAAATAAAGACACAATTGACACAGAATTTAGTTTAAGGTTATTGGCATAATTTTGGCCACAACTTTATTTATTACAGATAGTGAGTGGTTTGCTTAGGCATTGGTTCCCGACTAGCTGCACCTGACCTCAGCAGGGCAGCACTGACGCTTGGACTCCGGCTGACATCAGTAGGGGAAAACATCCTGGGGAAGCATTGGACCAGGTTCAGAATCAAGCTCACCCCAGATGCTCCCAGGGGCTCTGGTGTGACACTAACCCCTAGAAGGGGATTGGATAAAAGCA
Source organism: Podarcis muralis (assembly GCF_964188315.1). Classification (NCBI taxonomy): domain Eukaryota; kingdom Metazoa; phylum Chordata; class Lepidosauria; order Squamata; family Lacertidae; genus Podarcis; species Podarcis muralis. The sequence goes on along the minus strand of NC_135655.1, from coordinate 97,569,234 downwards.
AGGCAAGCCCCTGGATTCCTTTAACAGAATACCCTTTTGCACATTGGGGGGGGGCAGGTGTGACAACCTCCCTTCGACCACACCTTGAACCAATGCCTAACCACCAAACCTTTCAAAGTTGTGACGATTTGCTACGCGGCAGGCAAAACCCAAGTGGCACCAGCCAATCAGCCGAATGGGAAAATTCCTACCGGGCCCCTGTCCCAAGAACAGATGACCCATGACAGCATAGCAAGTTCATAGCAAGACCCTAAATATAGGGAGCGTGGGAGGGTGATCCAGTGCACGAGGCGAAAAGAGGAAGCTCAACGCAACATGCAGCGGTATATATGGCTCCCTCTGTTAATGCATGAAACGATTCCATTGGCCAGATTTACCCCAGCCACCGAGGGACCACCAATTGGTTTCTTATGGCTACCAATCACTCCCACCCACAACAGGAGTGAAGTCAGTCTTGATGATCTCACGGCAAAGCGTGCTCTTTGGGAGGACACAATTTTCAGGGACCCCACTAGTAAAGCATGCTTAATAGAGCTTGGGTGGCCACTTGCTTTGCAATTTCTAATGAAACGGAGGCAGTGTGTTCCACTGTCAAAACAGCCCAGGGGGCCTCCGCTGCTGTCCTTCCCTGGCACTGCAGCTAGTGGCTGCTTGTATTTGATCACCCAGCTGCAGGGTTGTTGGCCATGGTAGCACTCACTGCACCTACTAGTTGACAACCAGCTTCTCCCTGCCTGGATGGGTTTAACCAGTGACTTCACTGTAATATGTGATGGGAGCAAATCAGGTGCTTGGCTCTGACTAGCAGTTGGGTAGCCATAAAGTTTTATCTCCCATAATACATTGTCATACTCGTCAACTGACCTGGGAAAAACAGAATATCCTATTTTTTTCCTGCAAGAGGACAGTGGCCAAAATGACTGTGTTATTTCAGGCTGCACTTTTTTTAGACATGGCATGCCAACACATGCATTCTGGGGTGCTGTGCCTGAGAAAAAGTTCTCTTGGGGGCCCCACAATCTCATACAGGTCACGTAACTCACACAGGGGTACAGGCCCAGAAGATGGCACCCTGGATTTGGGCAGTGTCATTTGGGAAGGGATGCAATGCCCAGCATTCAGTGCTGGGTGCCAAAGCCTTGCATTGTGGGAGATAAAGCAAGGCTACTTCCTGTTGCTCACCAGAGCTGATTGGCTACCATCCTATTGCAGCATATGCCAATCTAGGGTGGGAGTATATGCAGTGCTGCCAAGTGGTGAGCACCAAGATGATTGGCAGTGGGCAACGGATAGTGAGGGCCCATATAAGTTTAGCCCTGGTTATTCCCATGCACATAATTTTGAGGCTTATACCTTGATATTTGCCAGTTTATTTTGTTTTTGTTTTTTGTTTAACAAAATGCACTAAAAAAGATATCAACTAGTTGAGGGCCTAATATATTTTCTTTCATATAAGCAGTAACAATAATATAAATATAATTGAGTGTTTTTGTCCTGCCCTTTTCAATGTTGTGAGAAGGGGTTGCTGTTTAAGTGCATGCACACACACACACACACAGAGAGAGAGAGAGAGAGAGAGAGAGAGAGAGAGAGAGAGAGAGAGAGAGATTCTATGGAGTTCAGTTAGTCACAAATTTCTCTGGATCAGGTGCTGGGTATTAGTGATGCTGTCTATAGCCTCATCCAGCCTGGTTCCTATGTGCATTCCTCCACAGGAGTTCCATCTTTCCCAGGGAGAGTGGGGAGAGATTAAACTTGGGGGGGGGGGTAGCAGTTGGCTTGCATGTACAATTCAGCTTTTCCACTCCATCCACAAGGGATAAATGCAGACTACAAATAAACAGGAGGGATGGTGCAATTAAAGAAAATGGGATTTGATCTGAAACCTGCTGAGATTTCTTTCAGGGATAGCTAGGAAAAATCTAAGCAAAACAATGTCTTGTTGTGTTGTAAAAATAAAGGGCATATCGAAAGAAGAGGAAAAGGATGGCATCATGTCAGAGTGTTGCGTTAAACATTCAGTGGTGGTAGGCGGCAAACTATTCAGATGTGCTGTGAAAATTACTGTGGACCCAGGGAAGTAATAGCTTTTTGCTTCTGGGATGCAAAATAAATCCAGTAGTACCCAGTAGATGTTACTGGAACTGCTGCTAGGAGTCATCCTACCTCTCAGGGAAAAATGAGTTTTCTACAATAATTTATCTTGCCTAGGCAATAGCTACTAAAAATCTAGACACTTAAGGGGGGAAAATACTACAGGGAAGTTTTCTACGGAGTATTCAGTGACCTAGATATAACACCCAAAGGTAGACACGATGGGAAGAATATTTTAGATAATTTAAAAGATAAATGATTTCCAGCCTTGCTGATCCATACATTCCATCAATCTAGAATATGTTAAGCACTCCAAATCCAGATGATATATTTAGCAAGCAATGTAGCTCAGCAACAGAAGACCCATGAATCCCAAGCTATAAAACCACTAGGGAGAGGCCCGTGTTACAAGCCATGAATAATATTTGCATTCAATCACAACATCTACCGCAGATTACATCCCTTTTCTAACAAGGCCCTGCTATTTTCCCCTCCCCCCAACTCCACTTAAGCAATTGCACTTCCTTCCTGAGTTTTAACAGAAAAGACTAACAACCCAACTACTAAGTATCTAAACAGAGGGAAATGGCTTTGTGTGTAATTGTGAGAGGATTTTGTAATCATTTAAATGTAGGTGTTCGGGTGATTACATTTCTATGTAACTATGCATTCTAAATAAAGAGAGCAGCCTTTTCACAACAGTGACAATGAATGCTAGTGGCAGCCACAGGACAAAGCTTAGATATTCTTTCCAGCTTTGTTGAATGCTTTTCTTGAACACCACAAGATGTACTGATGGCAGCCAAGCTTAGATGGTTTTAAAATGGGATTAGACTAATTCACATTGGACATTCTGTCCAAATGCTTGGTTTGGCCTACTATTCAGGCCCCTGAGAACCGGGGTTGTTGCTGAAATTTAAGTTAATAGTCCCCACCCCCCATGGATGACATTTTGGATTATGCCCATTTGTGACGTTTATGGGGCTTTGTCCCAACAGTTCCAGCCAGCTATGGATATTTGGTTATCTTTCTATTCTGCCAAACCACCTCAAATGTAGAAGATCTGACTTATCAATATTTGCTCAAAATATGTTCTAAATATACTTTTGTTACATATCCCTAAAAAAATGATTGCCACCACAATATCTTTCACAAAACAATCTGCTTAGGACATCATGAATAATATAATAGCCAAGTATTAGATTTATAGGCATAGAATGAAGAGACACAATAATTATTCAAAGGTGAAAACAAATCTATCTTTATTAAAAATTTCTTTACATGTAATATATATTCATAATGTATGACTAGATGTTCTTAAGATGCTTCAATGTTTACTTCATTTGCACTTTTTCTTAAAAGGAAGCTGTTATATTCACTTCACTGAGTAAAACCCAGATGCCAATGGTCCTTTTCATAACTCTGTCCAAGTTAGCTCTCCAATAATATGGTAGAGAACAAGATGTAGGGTTCTCTCTCTGGTCAGGGACTCACTGGGAGTATATAGAGTCTCACAGCTGTCACACACTGGAATCTCCACTTCTTGAGACAAACTGGCAGGTTCTTCCTGAAAAGTGCCTTCTGGTCAGGAACGTGATAATCAGGATGCATCCAAGAACATCTTGAAGTCTTCTTGCTACCTGAGGCCAACTGCCTTCCACTGTCACTGTGACCAGAGGTTATTCTAGAAAACCACCTCCTTCTTCTCCTTACTAGCCCTCACAGTTTATCCAGTCTCCTGCTTAGGCTGTGCTGTTTAACTCCTCGGGCTCTTCCCTGCCTAAATTGCTTCAACTGACCATACTGACTTTGGACAATGTGGTGACCGCCCTTTTATATGACCTCAGTCAGGGCCCCTCTGACCAGTGGCTAACTGGCCTCTCAAAACCTAAGCTTTTATGTTTTCCTGCCCCGTTTATAAACTGACAGACCTAACTGTGAAGCACTAAGACCTATGACAGCGTCTTTCATGACTTGTTTAGCAACATAAATGACAATTACAACAGCCCACAATAAGTTTAGTATACAAAGTAAACAGTTGGGCTTTCTGTAAATGCAAGTTTTTAACCTCTCACTGTTTACCAGTTCATAATCACGACAATATACATTTTTTAAAAAAATCTACATAGCGTGTTAACAATGTTTTACCTCAGACTTTAATTCTCTATACTATCCATTGCACACAGTGCTAGTTCCACTGTAGCTATTGACCATGGAACAATGTGTGTGAAGTGCTCTGAACACTTGGTAGTGCTGTACAAATGTCAGGTATTAACAATGACTAAAATGTTTCTTACATTATTTTGGTTGTGTTCCAAAATACACTGTAGAAGTCTTCTGCTTGTTGCTTAGAACAGAAGATAACAAACAATCACTAAAAGTCACCAGTCTATAAAAAACATCAACATCCAGTACAGTACTAAATTTAGTGAGCTCTTTAACAAATATAAATATACCTAGGGGACATTACAAAATTATAGTTCAGTGACATGTTTTGAATGCAGAAGATACCAGGTTCAGTTCTTGGTGTCTCCTGTTAGAAGAATCAGGTAGTGGGTTATGTAAAAGATATTTGCTAGAGATCCTGGAAAAGTACTAACAAAGTAAGATAACACTGGGCTAGATTGGTAAATAGTCCTGCCTGCCATAAGGAAGTATGTCCTGTTATAAGGAAACCTCCTATATTCCTAAGCTGCTAACACACACACACACACGTATACACACAGAGATCTAATCATTTGAAAATAACTGTGAAATCATGCAGAATTGCCTAAAGAAAAGTGTTCTTGGGGGGCATTTACATATACTTATGTGATATTAAAAGGCATCTATTATTTCTTTTGAAGCAATTGCAATTTAGAAAAAGAAATCCTGATTTTCATCACATGTTAAGTAAATGTCACTTTTATGTATTTATCGCTGGAAATAATGTGGTTGCAATTTTAGGCCATTTACTGCTTAGGAGTTAAATGAAAGACAGAATTATTTGCAAAATATTTAAATTTGAGCCATTTTTCCTTTGAAGAAATGGCATGGGTTTTCTTTTGAAAAAAATATTATGAGTTTCTTCCGCCATCTGTTCTTATACATCTTAATATTCTCACGTAGCTCAGCGAACTAGATCAGACTTCGCTAGTTGTAGCTCATCCACTTATGCCAATATTGAACAGTTTCAGCCATGAGGAAAAGTCAGTGGCAGTCCTAGAGTCATCAGATAACAATAACGTTTTTTCTCTCTCTATCTTTGTGGGAGTATTGGAAGGGGAGCATGCCTGAAATACTTTAAGAAAACACACTATTAGGATCCTATTTCTTGAGAAGCAAATATGCCGGTATGGTAGGTCCCAAAAATCCATACAATAAATCTAGAGAGATAGCAGTGATGCATAAGCCCTGCCCCCTTGTATTGTGGAGCACTTGCCCCACCCTGTATGGTTTACTATACATCGTCAAGCAGACTTCTCATTTCCAAACAATCCTACAGCACATGGAGCGTGGGAGTGAGGTCACCAATGAATAAGAACAGTTCTTCTGGATCAGACCAAAGACCCAGCTAGTCCAGCATCAATGCCCTCACGCTGTGTCAACCAGACACCCATGGGAAGCCTTCTAGCAGGAGCAGTGTGCCACAGTGCACTCCCCACTTGCATATTTATCAATAGTCCCGATTTGATTGGGACATTCCGGAATTATGGAAGCCATACCAGCTTCGGATCCTAGGATGTTCTCTTTGGGCTCCTGAGAGAATGCAGTCCCCAAAAGAGTCACTAGCGCAGATTGTGCTGGCTCCTTCATGCCTTTCTTTGTTGCATCCCCACAGCACCTGTGGCTGGAGCTGCAACAGCGCAGATGCCTCTCCTTGCCTGCCTGCCTGCTTCTCCCTGATGCTTGCCCATCCCAAAACACACCAAATGCTACTTCTGGCTCTTCCTCCTCCAGTATAGAGATGTGGAAGAATGCAGAGCAAACCTCTCCTAGCACTTTCAGTCTCCAATTGAAAAATTGGTTTTCTGCTCTCTGTCCTGATTCACTGGCCCAAAGGATGGCTCATGGGAGTAGGTGGGTGCAGAGATACCAAACAAGGATGTCAAAAATGACAGTGGTCAGTTTGAATGCTTTATTAAAGAAAGGTGTAGACTTACAGCAAACACAGGATGGACACTGCAGCAAGGAGATGGCTTGTCGGCACCCAAGCAAAGGGGCATATATTCTTTACACCCAAAGCAGCAGGACTTCCCTGGCCAGGACTTCCTATCGCTTCATCTGACCAGGTGAGGTCATAGGTGGCAGCACCCCAAGCCCACTGGTAAGGATAGTATCATAAACAAGCCAATTAACTTATATCAAAGCAAGTGAATATTAAACATATATGTGATCATGATTACAACAACTAGCAATTAATTGTGGGTTATCTTGACCACCCAAGATGGCATTTGCAGGGCTTCCAGAACAATTCCCCTTTGGTTCAACACACACTCTCAGTGGAAAACTGTGCATCAGAGAAGGGAGCAGGGGTTCATTGCTGAGTGCCTAAGACCCAGAGCAGTGCCTTTCCATGCCGTAGAGATTCAGAGTCTTCAACTGTTTACCAGAAGTTTAGGTTGTATTGTCACTCTACGCCTTTCCCCATATTTATGTCTCTACTTGCCACACATCCACCAATCAGTGCACTGCTGTCTGTCCCCCACCCCCACTCTCTCGGCGTGCTGACAAAACTCCAGGAGCACAGCCCCTAAAGATGAGCATCCCAGTTTCCTCTGCAGCATGCTGGAGGATATGCACAACAACAGAACATTGCCATCATAGCTAGTAGCAACTGATAGCCTTATCTTTTACAAATGTGACCATCCCTACCTTTTGTGGGAGCCCAACAGGCAGCTTGTATGGTCCAGTTCCCTTTCCATGCTGTCTTAATTTCATGTATAGAATAATGCCTCACAGGACTAAACTGATCTGTTTCTTCTCATTTTGTTTTTGCACTTAATCAATACACCCAATCAGTCCCTTGCCAAATGCGCCTAATTTATATGTTTACAAATGTATGAAAAAATATAATATTGCTAAAGACCTGAATGGGCTTTCTTCCCATTTTATCTGGCTAGTGATTTTGAAAGCTAGCTGGCTACTGTGTGCATTAAGGTAATGAAATTCAAAATGAAAATAATTTTGATGGATTGCTCTGTCTTTAGAGAACACCCTTCTGAGTAATTTCATAATTATCCAGATAATGGGAACATTATCTACCTGTTGTACCTTTAATGTAACATATATATGTGTATGTGCATTTATCTGTAAAAAGTCCAATATTTTACTTATGCTGTCATAAAAAGGCAGTTCACAGCTATTTTTTCCTTCAGGTGAAAAATAGCATTCAGGATACTATGGAAACACTTTAATATGAGCAAGGCTGCTGCATATGTGTCCATTATCCTCACTCGCAGCGTCCAAACATTTCAATGTTTCTGCAAGTTGTTTGCATGTTGGCTTCCAGTGTGATTAGGAACTGAACAGGTTAAGTACATTTGTGTGTGTTTAGCCTTGGACTTGGATCTTGGGAAACAGATGTGTAAGTAAGCTGGGGAAAACTGATTTCACTGTCCTCTACATCCCAGCAGACTCTCAGCCCATTGCACAGGCTCTCCTAAAGGTCATGGGACTATGAGGAGGACAGAGAGGAAAGTGGGGATCCCTGAAAATAATAAGAAAGTAACACTGATATTCGGAAACTCCACCTGCACAGGTTGCCTGTAGCCAGTTTTGAGGAATTCCCTTCCCTCGCAGCAGCCTATGTCACAGTCCCCACCCCCATTCATTGAGGTCTTCTGACCCTCAAGGGAGCCTTTCTGTGCAGCTGTGTGAGCTACTAGGAGGGTGGGGAGGAGGTTTTTCGGGATCCAACCTCTGAAGAATGAGCACGTGGTGTTTGGGAAAGAGGACGGTAGGTACAATCCTGATTCATAAATTCACATATAAATTTACTGGAAGCTTCAGCTAGTGCTCTCTGACATCTCTTACAGATTTCCATAGCTATTTTTTCCATAGTTTCACACCCTGGTCATAAGAATCAAATCATTTTTTTCAGTTTTAATTATCACTGATGCATCCTTGAAATATATTAGCAATAATAATCTTAGTATTCTATATCCTAAAATTCTATTGCATCATCTACATGTTTGTTTTTTTCCCTTTGTTACCTTGCAGTCTCACCTTAAATGAGTAACTGGTACTTTCACTGCTGGCACTATTTCTATTAAAGTCATGAATGTATGTAGTTCTGTGCTGTCATCACATATTTCACAAACAAATATCTTCTAATTAGAGTTGAAACAAATATTTACATTTTTGATTCTGGCAGGCATCAGACATGAAATCTCATAAGCTGTCCACTGTGAAATACTAAATACCACTGAATGTCAGCTGTCAAGAACAGTCAAATATTAATTACTACTGTGGGCCAATGATAAAATGCCGAATGCCTTTTCATCCCATGTCAGCTCTCAAAAACTGTAAAATAGCAATCAACTGCATAACATGTGACCAACTAAAGTCCAACATAACCCAACAGACCTGTATGACAGCCCATCTGACTAGTAGGCCCAGTGGGCTATATTCAGGGCGAAATCCAATGCTATGTAAGTGGACTTCTGCTCAGAGAATGGGACCTCCCATTCCTCTGCTCCTACAACCTGCTTCTGACCATGAACCATTGGATTCACTGTCAGCTTGGTCACATGGTGTGCAGGTTGTGTTTAAAAGTAAAGGGTAAAGGGACTCCTGACCATTAGGTCCGCTGCCGGACTCTGGGGTTGCGGTGCTCATCTCGCTTTATTGGCTGAGGGAGCCGGCGTACAGCTTCCAGGTCATGTGGCCAGCATGACTAAGCCGCTTCTGGCGAACCAGAGCAGCGCACGGAAACACCATTTACCTTCCCGCTGGAGCGGTACCTATTTATGTACTTGCACTTTGACATGCTTTCGAACTGCTAGGTTGGCAGGAGCGGGGGCAGAGCAACGGGAGCCCACCCCGTCGCGGGGATTCGAACCGCCGACCTTCTGATCGGCAAGCCCTAGGCTCAGTGGTTTAACCCACAGCGCCACCTGCGTCCCTCTAGGTTGTGTTTAGGAGTATATAAATAGATGGACTTTCCAGAAGAACCTCAAGGGTACATCTCCATCTATCTGATTTAGCAGGTCAGTTTGGGAGTTATAAGACTGGTATGATTTAGAAAGAAACCAGTTTTATTTATTTATTTTAATTTTAAACTTGCATCCCATCTTAAGGAAACTGTATGAAAACTGCTCATCCCCATTTACATGGAGCCTGCACTGACTTGGAAAGCAGCAGTATTGAACTGAGCGTAGTTCTGAGCAGACATGCTTAGTATTGCACTATTAGTAAATATAGAGACTGGGATGAGAAAGGAGATAAAAGGCACAAAGCAGAGGTTAAGCAAAGAAAGCTTCACTTTAGGCTTCAATAGAGAACCTTGGGTTAAGTACGTTCCGGAGGTCCGTTCTTAACCTGAAACTGTTCTTAACCTGAAGCAACACTTTAGCTAATGGGGCCTCCTGCTGCCACTGTGCCGCCGGAGCACAATTTCTGTTCTCATCATGAAGCAAAGTTCTTAACCTGCAGCACTATTTCTGCGTTAGAGGAGTCTGTAACCTGAAGCGTATGTAACCTGAAGCGTATGTAACCCGAGGTACCACTGTATAGAGGGGGGGAAATTCTCAGTGGTACAGCATGCCACTGCTTAAAAAAATAATAATTTTGGCTGTTCCAAATATGGAGGTTTCCCCCTTTTTGTTTAAAACTGACATACAGTGGTACCTCTAGTTACGAACTTAATTCGTTCCGGAGGTCCGTTCTTAACCTGAAACTGTTCTTAACTAGAGGCGTGCTTTCACTAATGGGGCCTCTTGCCGCCGCTGTGCCACCGGCACTCGATTTCTGTTCTCATCCTGGGGCAAAGTTCTCAACTCGAGGTAACTCTTCCAGGTTAGCGGAGTTTGTAACCTGAAGCATTTGTAACCTGAGGCGTTTGTAACTCGAGGTACCACTGTACTCAATTTCTCCCACCCTTCCCTCAAACTGCCTCCAAAACGTTCATTCTAATTTCAGGTGCTGCAGAAAGTTGGAAAGACATACCAGGGAGGTTGCATGAGGAAACATGTCAACTTTCTTGTCAAAAAGATAGGAAAGGGGGGGGGAGGGCAACAACTCTTTCTTTCATCTAGCTAATATTATATTTGGTCTGGTTTGTAGGAATGAAGAAGAGCTAATGATGTCCCAGCAGCATCTTCCAAATACTTATGCATAAATAGTTTTATGGCACCATCCACGGGATGAACATTTTAGGACAAGTCAATGTGTGAAGAGTAGACAGCTGCAAAGACCCATATATATCACGTATTTTGTCAGAAATTGGAGTACTCAGGGTATGCCCCCTGCTGTTATTAACTCCCATCTGGCGTGTTTACATAACTGAAGGATACCACAGCAGTAGTAAGGGAGCAGGTCTAATGCCTGGCATGTGTGTATGGTCAACAAACATAATCACCACCATTGCTATGTCATCATCGGCAGTTTTTACTGCTACTACTCTAAACATTATTTAACTAGCATGAATAACCAAAGAACATTTAATTTTCTACTGGGACATAAATCTACTTAATATCCTCTGAATTTAATGATAGGCAGGCCAGCACTCTCCACATCTGATTCAGAAATGATCCATGAAAATGGATTACTTCATTGTGAATTTGACAGGTGTCCAAAAATAATCATTGCTTTCCTCTTTTTACTGATTGTTTTCCAGTTGACAATGTGCATTTGTGATGTAATGTAATTCTAAGTAAATGAGGGCAAATACGCCTTCCAGCATTTTCCCTCCTACCTATGTAGGGAACATGAGGAGAGAAGAATGCGATTTGGTGTCCTACCCAATCTTCATAGTTCCTTTAGGTTCAGCATATTCTACTGCTTTTCGATGCAATGTTACACTCACCATAGCCCTGAATTCTGATTGCTTCCTCCTGCTAAATGTTCTCTGTAGCTTTATGTTGCCCTTTTCATAATGAAGTAGCTGGCACGGAGAGGGATATATCTAGTGCAGCATTTGGGGAATATCTTAAGCATTAAATGGATTAACTAGAATTAAATGCTATTTCCTCTCACATCTTATACAGTTCAGAAAAATATCCTCTGACTTGCACTCCACCTCATCATTGCTGCATGCCAGGACTGTGTTTGCTTTAATGATTGAAGCTTTCAAATTCTTCGATCTCATTTTATTCAAATGCAGCAATAAATGGATTTAAATGTCAATTACACTGTTCTGAAAGATTTTCATTTGAAAACCAAGGAATGATCTGGACTCTGAGACAAATAAATAAGTCCTTTAATATGACATGAGTAAATAGATTGCTCTCACTTAATACAACCTCTTTCGCTATAAAATAACTCAAGATTTTAGCACCACTCACTTGGCAGCAATGAAGTCTTTGCAACAGTGTTTGCCACCGTTTTTATTCCAGCTAAACTTTTAAAAACATCTCACTGGTAAACTACCAGTGAATGCATACACACACACACACACACACACACACACACACACTACATGGAGATATACTGAGAAATCTTTGAGATTTGGAGAACAAATATATTTCCATTTTTTACTAGAGTTACTTGGAATTAAATCCCATTAATTGACTGGAAACGAATTCTGGATGTCATTAGGATTGCAACTGCATCCTAATCCATATCTGCCTGGTTCATATACTGGTTCCTGTGGTTATCACACATAATTGTTTTATAATTTATCTGAAAAAATAAAAAATAAACTATGATAATGCATACAACAACAACAACAACAACAACAATAATGAAACAGCATTTTATACAGTGTACACACACACACACACACACACACACACACACACACACTCATTTTAGGACCAATGAAGGTTCTGGAGAAGGGTATAGCCTGAAGAGGGTGCTAAGCACTGGATAGAGAGCTGGACTGGAGGGCTATATTTGACCCCTTGTGCCTGAGGTTCTTCACCCTTGCTCTACACCAAAATTATAAGCAGTTTAAGTTCTTTGAGAAAGAAAGGTAAATGGAAAATGGATGTAGTTAAGAGGTTTTGTTGTCTAGTCGTGTCCAACTCTTCATGACCCCATGGACCAGAGCACGCCAGGCACTCCTGTCTTCCACTGCATCCCGCAGCTTGGTCAAACTCATGTTTGTAGCTTCGAGAACACTGTCCAACCATCCCGTCCTCTGTCGTCTCCTTCTCCTTGTGCCCTCCATCTTTCCCAACATCAGGGTCTTTTCCAGGGAGTCTTCTCTTCTCGTGAGGTGGCCAAAGTACTGGAGCCTTAGCTTCAGGATCTGTCCTTCCAGGGAGCACTCAGGGCTGATTTCCTTCCGAATGGATAGGTTTGATCTTCTTGCAGTCCATGGGACTCTCAAGAGTCTCCTCCAGCACCATAATTCAAAAGCATCAATTCTTTGGCGATCAGCCTTCTTTATGATCCAGCTCTCACTTCCATACATCACTACTGGGAAAACCATAGCTTTAACTATACAGACTTACCGTAATTCCTTCCTCTGAATTTCCTCATTGACACAGAATCTGAACACAGAATCTGAATGATCTGTGAATCATTTGAGGAGACTGAGTGAATTAGTTGACATGATCACAGTCACATTGGAAGCCACCTTTTAAATAGAGGTCATGTATATACATGTACATGCAAAGTTCGTCTGGTGAATTTGAGTAGTACATTGAGGTGAATAATAATATCATCATTTACCTGTTTTAGACCCTTAAGCAGTAGCAGCTGCCAGGACATTGTCCTGATCACTTCTTTGTAGTTCCTTCCTTATTTCAGATACCGTGATATATTGATATATATTGATATATTAATATATCACGATGTTTAGCTGGTGATATACCACACTATTGAAAACCAGTTATCACCCAGCCCTAGTAGAAACCTGTTAAATTTTAGCATATAGTTATACTTGACTAGAAGGATGCACTACACACACACACACACATCCATATGTGGAGTGTTGAGCAGCAGTGCATATAAAAACATGGCTTCTGACATTGTTGAGTGCCCATACCATGTCATTTTCTCTTTGACAATTTTGTTGACTTGTTCAGTCTTCTTGGTTTCCCCCTATTATTATTTTTAAAAAAGCCTGGTTAGGTTATAGATTCTCTGTGTCACAAAAGAAATTCAGAGGGGAAACCCAGAGAAGCGGTTAATAAAGAGGCGAAGAGAGATAAATGGAAAGATGGGACGATATCTTACACTCTTGTAGCAAGACTCCTTAGACTAATATAATTTTTCTATACTCTCCCGACAATTTAGATAAGGCATATGTGGTGTTGGTGGCGTATGTTTCTAGTTTAAAGTAATGAACCACAGAGCACAATACGTCAGAGAAATGTTTCTTTGCAGACATTTTTCTAAATGAAGGATGAGCTATTCAGAATGTGCTACTGAATGTTAACGATACTAAAGCTATACAAATTGAAAATTTATTGAATTGTCTTAATAATGAGATGCATTCTTAAAATTATAGAGTACATTGTAAAGCTGTGACAAGAAAATAGGAAACCAAGTGGGGGAAATATTCAGCATGGCCAGTCAGAGCGGCTCATAATGATCCAATGGTGGGTAAATGCCCAGGTAGAAGTAACACAGATTTAATTGTGAACGGGACTGCTAAAGCACCTATCTATTGAGGCATTTCATTATTGAGAATGAGAAAGTTTCTAACTCTCATGGGTAGAAGGGCAATAAAAACCCTCTTCAGTCATTTGGTACCCACTGGTTTATTCTCCACTGGCATCAATTTGATCAGACATCAGCTGTCAATCACACCATTCTCACCTACCACCCAGTGGAAGGATAGCCAAATTTTACATGGATAGGCAATGGATAGGGGTGTTCCCAAAACCATTTGTGGCTCAAAGGTAAAAATCAATGCTTCAAGTGTGCTCACAAATGGAACACAAGGAGGGAGCCGATAAATAATGTCCAATAGTGGAGTCACATGCTCCAGTAAACACACCCCAGCCCAAATTCTGGCTGCAGGATTTTGTTCCAGCTGTGATTTCCAAACACTTTTCAAAGGCAGACTCGTGTCAAGCCAGTTGTAATAATTTAGCCTGGTTGTCACCAAAGCACGCAATAATGTTTCCAGTCATATAGAAGCACTCTGGCTACTTTCCTGATCTACGGTTTTCAGACCCAGTGATGCTGAAAACTAAGATAGGAAGAAAAGCAGGTTTCAGATTCCTTGCAAGAAGATAACGTGAGTAATACTACCCCAATTTACAATTATAGCCAAGTCAATGTTTCAAAGGAATATTTGCAGGTAGATCCCCCAGCACTAAATGCTACTCTATAATAAGCACACTTTAAATAAGTAAGTAAGTAAGTAAGTAAATAAATATTTTCTATACTGCCTTTCATCTGAGGATCATAGTATAAATATAAATATAAAATACAATATAAAAACACAAAGATACATAATATAATACCAAACAAAACAATACACACACACCCAATTTTAAAATGTTTAAGTACTAACCAAAGGCCTTTTCTGCAGCACACTTGCCATAAGTAATAAACATTGTGGCCATGGCCCTTCCCTTTGTTTGTTTGTTTTAGCTACAAAGACATTGACGTTCCCCATAATACCAAGCATGCAACTTGGCAAATACTCGTATTAGGAGGAAGTCACTCCAGCTGTAGCTCATTCTGCTTACATATTTCCAAAGATGCATGACACTTTAAGGAAGGAAGGAAGGAAGGAAGGAAGGAAGGAAGGAAGGAAGGAAGGAAGGAAGGAAATCCAGTTTGGTACTGCATATGCAAAACACTTTGTAGAGGCGAATATAA
This sequence comes from Podarcis muralis, assembly GCF_964188315.1. Lineage (NCBI taxonomy): Eukaryota > Metazoa > Chordata > Lepidosauria > Squamata > Lacertidae > Podarcis > Podarcis muralis. The sequence goes on along the minus strand of NC_135655.1, from coordinate 97,554,216 downwards.
AGTCAACTTTGACCTTGAACACTGTCATTGGTATTTCCTCCCATCCAATCCAATATTTAATTACTTGGTAGGTTAAATAAGCAAAATGAATAGGTCTAACCAGTTCCACCTCTGCATATAGATTTATGGTATATAGATTTTAAAGTATTGATTGATTGCCTGAAATACGATTTGAAGATATGAACCATGACCTTAGACAAACCTTGCAGTTTCAACCTTTCTTTGTTAAACAAAAAGTGCCACTTTAAGAAATAAATTAAAAATGCTGCCCTGATTCTAATTTCTATTAACGAAACCTACTTTCTTCTCAGGGGTTGGTAAATTATGTAGTGCTTCAAATGAGAAATAATGTGATTATCCTGCCGGCAAAAGTACAGTTCAGAATTAAATGGAGGAGGAAACGGGAAATTTATTCCAACACTAGCAGTTTTCAACAGACATCCCCATGTTATGGTTCCCATTGCATTTTATTCATCAGTTCAAAATCTCACTAGGCAATCTCTATAGTGCACACAGTGGTGAAGACCCAACTGCACTATGGATATTCCCAAACAACTCCATTTTGTGGTGCATTAATGCTATAAGCTGCCCCCTATGGTTATAGGGAAACGTATAGAGTAGATGTTTAAAACAAAATAACAAAGAAAGACTTTGGTAAGGAATCAGAAATTCAACTGTTACTGCCCGCTGTCAGTAACACTGATGTAGGAGAAAATTTCTTTCTGAATCCATTGTGGCACTAGGACCTCCATTGTGCTTGATTTCTGCAGGATGTGCTAAATTCCTAACAGCCGTCCTCTCATACAAGAGACGGAACGGAATGTTAGCTGATTATTGATAGTCATAAGAATTTTCTATAATGACATCAGATATTGTTTTTAGTGTAGTGCCAAAAATTTTTTAATCTTAATCTTAAACTTTTTTATGAATGGCTAATATCCGTCCTTGTGAGTTGTGAACTGTGTTATACTACTTGTGGTTTGTATGAGTCCGCTGTTTTATTTGATTTGTTGTGTTGTGTTGTGCTTCATGATGGGCGTAAAGCCGAATAAACATTTGTTGTTGCAGGATGTGCTACTGGCTCACTGCAGTGTCGATTCTATGCATTAAATAAGGGAAAGTACTATGCAGAAGAGAGCTGATGCATGGATAAGCCTTTCTTTGAATGGCAGCTTGATTTTGTAAGGCTCTTCCAGTCTTGAAAGCCTATAGCCTTATTCAGAAAGGGAGGGCAGGGGTGGTATTGATGGAAACAGGCCTCTCCCATGGAGAGGGGTGACAGTAAGAGTATATTAAGAAATAGCATGCATTTCTAGGTCTCAAAAAGGTGTTTATCATATGCACTATTTTTGCAAACACATCAAAATCTGGTAAAGTCATAGCCCAGTGATAGAGCATCTGTATGCAAGTTGGTGGGTTCAGTCCCCACCATCTCCAGGAAGGGCTGAGAAAGACTCCTGTCTGAATACTAGAGAAATGATTCCATTCAGTGTTGACAATATTGAGCTACAAATGTTCTCACTTAGATTCCTATGGTCCTATGTAAAAGATCATCCTGACAACATCCTTTACAGTGTATTTATATAATTGTGATAATTTGAACTGGTATGCAAAGCTGGAAGGTGCATTCTAGTATCTTTCTCAAGCCATTTTGCTGAGGTTCACCCTTAAAATATACCACCTTCTTCCACTCAAGTTTTTATTTTACTAATTAACACTCACATGTGTATTATAGAAAAGGGGGAAAGCCATACTGAGAAAGCAGTTGTTTTCCTGGTAGAAATTCTCCCCCTTCCCAAGATGCTATTAAGGTAGATTGAAAGGGGTGACATACAAGAAAGAGCCTGTATCACACTTACTTATTTTCCCCTCAAAACCAACTATAGCAGCTTCAGGAAGGATTTTGATAGGCAAAAGAGGAAAGGGTTACAATCTCTCCACAGCACCACTTCCCTAATCAAACCCACAAGAGATTCTCTGACTACATATCTCCCATGCCATGTCATGGCTGTCCATGCCACTAGCAAATGTTAAATACTTCCTGTTACTGATCCGTATTTCTTTCTTTTTAGTGTCAAGGTCCACCCAAAGTGTGACTGATGTACCAATGAAAGTCACCGGGGATGTTAAGGTTTCTTCCACTCAAGATGACTTAAAGAGATCAAATAATACTGATTCGAGGCTCTCACAAGTCCACATCTCCAAACCAGAAACAACTTTCCTTACAGCTCGATATCCTATCACTGTTGACATTCAGCCACTAGCCAGTGAAAGAGTGGAACCTTGGCCTCAGGCATCATCTGTGAAGAAGCTGGTTTTGAATTCCAAACTGTTTCACAGACGCATTTCATTAGATGAAGCGAAAAACAGCACCCAGAGCCTTCTTCTGCACCATGAAACAACTCACCAAGGGGCAGCCCAAATCTTATCACACTATAAGATTCATGCCCAGTCACTTGCTAGAAGAAATGTTTCCACTGAACAGAAATTAAATACAAGGCCACATGCTGATTTGCAGACTCATACCTCATTTGATGGACAGTCTTTTGGGAAAAAGTCTCTTGGGACTTCACACACTAGATCTGCTCTTGCTTTTAAAGCAGGCCGCCCAGGTACTTCTGTTTTAGCAACACCATTGGCCTCCTCATCCCATCTGAAAGCTACTTTTTCTGGTATAACCCCACAAGGCCCCATCCGCCCAGCAGGGGCTTCTACAAAAACAAGGGTTCCAGTATGGACATCTTTGGGCAGAAAGCCTCATGCCTCCCCAGCTAATCATTTGGGCCTTTCCACACCAATTGATAGGCTGCTACTTGAGAAGAAAGTCACCTGTGCAGATACACCATGTTTCAGTGGTGTGCTTTGTGAGCCAACAAAGGACAGAAAATTCAGATGTGGACCCTGTCCATTTGGATACAGCGGTGATGGAATTGAATGTCAAGGTAAGAGACAGGAAGAAAGTAGTGCCTGTGTTAATATTCCATGAATGGAAGGAGCCCTTCCATTTGACAAAGGGCATGTCTGAGTCCAACATCCAATGGCTCCAACATCATATCTGGCTGTTTTTGATTTTCCAGAATCATGGATCATGTGCTGATATACTAGCAACTGCTAGACAGTACACTCACTTAGGAGCAACTATTAGGAACAACTATTTGGTATGAGAGATAGAGGAAGAAGTGTCTGAATTCACAACATTTAGAAGTAGAGTCTACTTCCTTCAACAAGTTGACCACTGAAATTTATGACCAAATTGCTTGAATGAAAAAATGGGAAAACGTCTATTGTTGTCTGTAACATTAAAACAGGCATAAATGAAACTAACAGAATGCACCATATGTCTATTAACTATACAATTACTCACAACTTATATTGTACCAAATTATAACTTTACTTTTAAAATCTTCCACTAGTAGTCTGGAGGTGAGGAGGGCATAATTGTCCTATGACTTGATATACATGTCTCCAGAGATATAATCACTGTGTTGCATTATGAAAAAGATGATTAACTTTCCTGCTTAAATTAGCACATTAATTAGACAATTTAAAGGAGCACGGTAAAATAATGTTATACACAATTACGGGAGACTGGGTATATTCCTCTTTCAAAATTCTTCTTGCAAATTAAATTCATCATTTTATTATTAAATAACCTGTGCTATTAATCTAATTAAATTTCCATATGCATGAAAATCTATTTGCCCAAAAAATGTAGCTTCTTCACCTGCTGTTCCTAGGACTTGTCTAACCCCACATATTAGGCAGGTTTACCACTGCCTATCTCAAGTTTTCATATATGCACCTGAAAATAGATGTTTATAAGTCAGATGCTAGTTATTCATGGCCATAGGAAGTGCTAATAGGTTACTTTGTATATTTGGTTATTAACTACTTAAACTCTGTTACCTTGTTCTATTAAAACAAATTACACTGTAGTTTGTGAGGTACTTTTTCATTCATAGTTAATATTTTAGTTTATAAAATAAAGTTCAGCATTCTTTAAAAAAACTGTGTGACAGTTTTTTTTCAATCAGCATATGCTGATTGTCCCTTTTGAATTAATACAGATTGCTTTTTTATTTATTTTAAGATTGACCATGAGGGTTATTTATTGTTTGTTAAATTACTGCAGGAAAATAATGGACCAGTTCCTTCCCCCTAGACACTCAGCATTCATAGAAGAAACAAAATCAGTGTCAAAACCAACACAGTGACATCTAGTAAAATTATATAGACAGACAGACATATACACATGCACTATTTTTTGCTCCCCAAATTTAGCCATTGATTTTCCATACAGTGTGAAATCCTTAGTCTCCAAACTATATTCCCAATTGCACAAAAGTCTACTCCTTTAAAATAAAGACAATCCATCATCCAACCACACTAGAAGCCTTCCACGCCATTAAAACCTTTCACTGGTTTCTAAAAGCTCAAAGTTTACAGAAATGAAGAAAAATAACACCAGACCCTAATCATGCCACATACTGTACATTCAAACATTTCCCCGATGTGGCACTTGATCTTCTGGTGTGTGAAATCCTTGGGCTCAGATAAATTAATCTGGTAAGAAAAACCAAACTCCCTGTTTCAAAATTTCCTTTTCCCACCTTCCTTCAGCCTTCTGTGCTAGCAACTGCCTCCACAGATACATTATTCTTATCTGACCCTTCTTCGTTCTCCCATGCCATCAAATCCCTTCACTTCTCTCTCTTCCTTTCCCCTTCCCCCCAGCTTTGTGCTTCCAGAATTACAGAAGCATTTTTCCCAAATCATGAGATAGTGGAATTTTATGAAATTGTTACAGGGGGAAAAAACCATCACACACACACACACACACACACACACCAGCTAGGGCTCTGTTCTGTGCCTGCTATTCTCTCTTTTAAAAAGCATTTACACAGTTACTTATTGTATCACTCTTGGGTAGCTGCCACTGATTTAGGGCGTAAGGAGTCATGAATATTCTACCTATGCAGGATCTGCAAGTGAGATATCTGTAGTGCTTCTGAAATACAGTGCAGTGCACCAGAATACGTGCTGCACTGAATAAAAAATAGGAAAAGGCTCTTGCCGTTTTCTTTCTTTCTTTATGACATGAAGTGTTTGTGTGTATCTACTCTTCTCAAAGAACCAACAAAATATCAAACAAGCCTTATTTTAAGTGGTGATTAAAGTTGGGTACCATTCCACTTCTTTCAGGCTGATAGAACTGAGTCTGGCCTAGCAATCCCATTTCCATTTTTTAAACCCACTTCAGTCACTGCATTTAAGCACAGTTTATTACAAGGACATGGGCAGACATTTCTTCTTTGAGGTAGCAGGTGGCAGACTTTGTGATAGCTCAGGGTGGAGTCTGTTGCTTTTGCATGTCAAAATGTGAATATTAAAAATTAGGTTTTTAGAATATTTTAGACTGGATATTTTGTTGTGTCTGCTTGAACTAGCTAATCTTTAAGGATAGTAGTAGCAGTAGTAGTAGTAGTAGTAGTTGCTAACTCCTGGTGGTGAGAGCCAGGGTGCTGAGGTAGTAAGAGTGTTAAAACAATAAAGTAATGCAAAATCCTACAGTAATGTTCTTGACAAATGAGGCCTTCAGAGAACTGTAGAATACAGTAAATAAATGTCTTGTGGAGGGAATAAATTGAGGATAAGAATGCTAAAATTTGAGTAGCACTTGTGCCTGACAAAATTAACTTTTCATCATTATGAATACATGCAAGAAATAATTGTATTTTGTATGTAATTCCTCTCCCCTGAGATTTATACCGGTGGCATATTTACAATGGAATATCCAGATAGATGTACAAAGATTATGACTGTGGCTTTGTTGCCCAAAGGAAGATTAAAATGAGGCAACTTTTCATGGCTGAGATAAAATGTTAACGCTAGTATTTTACTAGTTTACATTTCAGTAATAAATTCAAATGTCTTAATCAAATGGGCCTCATACCTCTCATCTGTATTCATGACAGCTTTGAGCTGCCATGCCTCAAAGTTTACATTGCCTAATATGGTTCTTAAAATATTGTGGAACGCTTTACTCAAGCTTATTAGAAACAGCAACCTCTATTGGACAAAGGCTGCCATCCATTTGCCACAGTTGTGTTAGCTTTTATTATAGGCCGCAGTCCATAAACCACATAATCTAGAGTACCTCCTTCAATCATATCATATGCAGTTAAATGTTGAGAATCACTGGGCTTGTCCGCAGGCCCCAGACATCAGGCTTTATTTTATCATGTAATTATTCTAGATGTTGATAAATAATTTACTATGGCTATTATCCGCCAGGCACCACTCTTGTTCATGTACATCCATTTTAAATAGTGATTGCACAGCAACAGCACTTGATGGGACTGTGATCAGTAATTACATGAAACTCTCTAATGGCGTCTGTGGTCTGTTTTGAACAGGTTGTATCTCCCTTAATTGTTTAATTAGGTGAAGTAAAAAACCGAATGCAGCTTCACCTTCATCAGAACGCATCCAGAGTAACAAGATGAATGTTGCATAGGCTGTTTCATTTATGCTAATCATAGTTTCAGTAATAAATCTACCGTTAATTTTTATTTTATTTTACATAAGCTGTTTGTATTTCTGAATGCCAAAATAAGTGCAACCACACAGCACTGATTTTTGCGAGTATCCCAGATGCTATGTAGGAGAGGTCTGCAAATATGGCCTAGTGTTTTATTTTTTAAAAATAAAAGTGATTTTTAAAGATCTGCAAGTTTATTTCGATGTAAATTACACTTAGTTCAGTGAATTCAAACAATCTGAGTCCTTGAGCACATTGCATTTATAGTTTTACAGGACTATCGTGATGATTCTTATCACATCATCTAATAGAGAAATTGGGTGGAAGTGAACTAAGCCACTCAAAAAGAAGGTAGTGGTTTCAACATGTTTGGGAGACTCCCTAGATACAAAGAAGAGAGAGAATTAAAGAGTTAAATGAAAATGATTATTATTATTTAATTAAAAAACCCTGAAGTCCAGAAAAGATCTTGGAGCTTCCAAGTCTTGTGAATGTTGTTCGCAGTTGAGCAGATAAAGATAGGAAATGATACAGTAACTTCCCACTCCCATCTCCATCTGGATATAGAACTTATTTGCTTCTTTTCTCTCCCCCCCCCCCCCACCTTCCCAACCAAAACAATGGGCAGTTCCATGATTTCAGCATAGCTGTGGTTGGGTTGTAGTGTGTCCATCCAGAAACAAAAGTCAGCAGTATAGACAGGAGCTTCTGCACTTTCTTTGTTCTTGTATAATATGGAAAATGTGATGCATTTATTTTAGATCCTTAAACTTTTTTTTTACTCACTAATACCTACATGCTCTATTGCTTTTCCAGTGCCTGTTAAACACATTCCTTTTTCAACAAGCCTTCTAAAATGTTTATCCCTGTTGGTATATGTTTTGGATTTCAATTCATTCTATGAATGTGCTGTTGTCGTTCAAACTGCTTATATAAAGAGAATTGGTTTTATATATGTAACTGTTTTATGTATGTTATTAGATTGTGTGTAGATTGACCATTGTGGTAACTTGTGGAGAGTTTTGCATGGAAAACTTTGGACTGGAAATCTAAATGAGCCTTAGCTGCTTTCCCAATCTAGAATGATCAATTAGGGGTGATCTGAAAATTGAGCGGAGGTATCAAGAGGTGAACAGAGGAGTGAGATTTCCTCTATTCTTTGCCATTTTAGCTGGCATCACTTTTGTTTCATATCTTTCCCCCTTCAACCCCCCCCCTTTTCACCCCTGTAACTTGCATTTTTTGTATTAAACAGGAATCTCCTTAGGCTCACGAGAGATGCCTCCCCATTCACTCAGCAGTTTCCGTGTTCTCACATTAAAAATGGGAAATCAAACGTTGTGGTGACCATATCATCACTCCCTGATATTTTAAAGGCCACTGAAACCAAAAAGCATTGGATCCTTATATGGTGGAAATAGTTTGGAAAAAGCTTTACTTCGATATATATTTTTTGCAATAAAATTGTCAATTTGCTGAAATAATGTTCTTATTACTATTTTCTGCCAACATAAGAAAATGTGAGCAAAAATGGGTCATTTTATTTAAAAAAAATAAGTTGTGGAGAGTTTGTAGGATGGGAAGAAAATTGTCACATAAGAGACATGAGCAGGCTTTGGAAAGCCATTTAGTACTAAAAAAAAATTTTTATTATTGGTGACAGCTTGCTAGTTATACTTTATATATCTTTCTTATGTTTTCTCTAACCAGGATGTTCACTTTTCAACTCTGGGTTCCTAACAAGCAGCAGATTTCTTTTAATTTCATATTCTGTATAAATGTGTGAAATAATAGGTGAAGTGATTTGGCATGGGAAGTGAAAAATGCAGTGCCCTTCACAATTTAAGATACGATGAAAAGAGAAAGATGACTCACAAAGAGAAAAGAAATACATAATACTTGGTGAAATTTATGCCTTACAGGGACAATGTGACAGTAGTTGTTAAAATAGCTAACAATTTTCAGGAACATCCCCACCCCAATATAACTGACTGTATCACTTCATAAAGCAATAGCTGCTTCGACCATATACTATGATATTATTTGGATGGTTACTTATCTGCATCATTATATAAAATGCTCATCTTCTTTTCATTTAATGGTAAAAATGCCGAATTTGTTGCAACTGTTTTAGGAAAGCTGTAGGTGGATTTCACTGAACGTTGCAATTCAATTTTTCTAAAATTTGTACTAATTCATTCAGAATCACAGAACTGTCCAATTATGCTGATCAATACGCAGAAGCCAAATACTGTTGCAAAGAGGGGATGGCTTCTCAACTGGGTTTGTACCTTAAAAGAGAGAAGCAGTATGTCTTGTAAGATGAGTCCACCAAAATATTAATGACTTAAAAGACCTTGCAGATGGTTGCGCTTCGAGGCCCCCAAGCCCTTCCCTTGAAAATAACTTCACACTGACACATAATTTTAGTTTAAGTTATTGGGCAAAATTTAGGCCACAACTTTATTGATTACAGCAAAGTGAGTGGTGTTGGCTTAGGCATTGGCAACAGACTATAACTGACTCTCTGGCTGGAAGTCTGAAAGGGTAAACACCAAACGAGGGAGCAACATTGAGGAAGACCAACGAAGCTCACCCCGGGGTTCCTGTGGTCCTGACATGGCCCTAGCCCCTCAAGCGGACTTCAGATGAGATCCAGGACCCCCAGATTCCTTTACCGGAATACCCTTATTCATGGAGGGGCAGGTCATGGCTGCACCTCCCCTCCCACACACTTCAATAAGCCAATGCCTAACCGCCAATTGTGACGATTGCTAAGTGGGTAGGCGAAAACCAAGTGGCTACATCCAATCTGCCAAATGGAAAAAATTCCTACCCAGCCCCTGCTCCAAAGCAGGCGACCCAATCCAAAGCAAGGCCAAAGCAGCAGCACCTAAAATTAGGGAGGGAGGCGGGTGTTTGGCAACACGATGCAAGTTCCCCCAGTTACGCCGTGCTGCCACTTTTATAGGCCCCAGGAATCACGCCAACCACCCTGATTGGCCCAAACAGCCTGGCACGACCCTGGGGCCCAATGGTTAAGGCTTGGGCCACGCCCAGCAACAACTCTCCCAGCGGGGGTGCGCGCAACCAGGACCCTCATTAAGGAGGATCCCATATGTCAGAGTACAGACACCTGAAACTTGAGAAGGAGCTGAATTTCACCAGCCCAATTTATGCCTTAAAAATAAATTGATTAAGCTGCAGGTCTTTCTGAGGCTTTCAAGGTAGGTGGAAACCAGACACCTCCTCCTCCTCCTCCTCTTCTTCTTCTTCTTCTTCTTCTTCTTCTTCTTCTTCTTCTTCTTGATATCATGGCAGTTCACAAGATAAAAACACAAATAAATAATTAATACAAAAACCAATAGCCCCCTCCCAAAATAACCCCCTCTCTCACAGGAACGCCCCACCCTTTCATAATTCGTCTGTTTCCTAGTACATATGGGGTTCCCAATAGAACCCCTGAGACAGTGTTTTGGGTGAGGAAAGGAGGAATTGTTCCATCTAGCAAGCTGAAATGCTCCCCGTGGTTGAACAATTGCCTTAACGTCATCCTGAATTGTTCGCTTCATTTCTAAGACGCCACCTCAAAAGCTATTTCAGATTGGGCAAACATGATATGTAAAGATGCACATCTCTGCTCAATTTTTGGGTGGGTGGGTGGTGGTATGGGGATATTTCATTTTTGCTTCTGCCATCTGTTTTATTGGTGTTTGGCCTTAATTTTATGGTGCTGATTGATTTATTGTCAATTGTGATTTTAATGTTATTGTTTTCTCCTCGCCTGGAACTCTTGAGTAGGCAGACGTCGGATATCGCAAACAAATAAATATGGGCAATTAGCACTCTCGTAATGTTTCTGAAATACTGGTGTAACCTTCAGATACTAGGAGGTGGTGCTGACACAGCTATTGATGCCCTCTCTTCTAATCATTGACTTGTGCTGTTACTGCAAATCTTGAAGGTTCATATTTTGCAGTCGTGGAATATAGAAAAATGCTATGCGAGAATAACAGAGTGGAGGTCACTGGGGCTCCTGATTGTAGCTAACCTGTTATACTGTACCAAATCTCTAATTATCTGTTTTCTGTATTTTAATGTAGCATTTTGTGATCCCTCATGTGAGAATGGAGGAACATGCATCACTCCAAATATCTGTTCCTGTGTTTATGGATTTGTGGGTCCTAGATGTGAAACATGTATGTGCATCTGTTTTTATTTTGCCTTTCTTGAATTTAATTATTTTATTTGTTGACACCCCTGTATTTTCAACACATTATCCTAGAATGAAGCCTACGTTTAGTTTTCATAAGTAATAGTGTCCACTGTTCATCTGACCTCTGCTTGATATCATCACTGCTGCTTACTGGGAGTTAGAGAGGAAGTGGTGGTGGTGGTAAGGTTGGAATTGTGCAAACACACCAACAGGAGCGGCATATTGGTTCTGCTGGTACATTTGCCCTGTGCCAGTCTCACCAGTGCCTGGTGAGCAACAGTAAGATGACTGAACAGAGGCCTTTTCATTTAGGCCTTATTATTTATACTCTGCCCATCTGGCTGGGTTTCCCCATCCACTCTGGGCAGCTTCCAACACAATATTAAAATACAGTAATGCATCAAATATTAAAAGCTTCCCTAAACAGGGCTGCCTTCAGCTGTCGTTAAAAGTCTGGTAGTTGGTGTTCTCTTTGACATCTGGTGGGAGGGTGTTCCACAGGGCAGGTGCCACTACTGAGAAGGCCCTCTGCCTGGTTCCCTGTAACTTGGCTTCTCGCAGTGAGCGGACCGCCAGAAGGCTCTCGGCGCTGGACCTCGGTGTCTGGGTAGAACGATGGGGGTGGAGGCACTCCTTCAGATATACTGGACCGAGGCCGTTTAGGGCTTTAAAGGTCAGCACCAACACTTTGAATTGTGCTCGAAAACGTACTTCAGTAGCAGCACACAGCTGAGTAGCAGCTACAGTCTACAAATATATTTAAGTTTGAATATCACCCCTGTGCTGTGCTTTCCTAAAGCACATTACAATTATATAAGAAGTCTGCCCACCTTGCTGTGCATGAGCACTGATAATAGAAGAACACACACATTATTGTGTACAATAATGCTTATGGAATTGAAGGCTATGCAAGCAAATGCAAAAATACTCAGAGAAAATTAAAAAAAGTAGCGAACTTTGCCATTAAGGTTCAAACTATTGTGAAGGGTGGTTAGCAAAATAATCTGCCTTAGAGCAAAAGCTGTCTATATTACCTTTAAACCACAAATGTGTATTATAGTGTTGGAATAGCACTCTTTGCTCCATGTTTGAACAATAATTTACCCAGGATGGGCTATATATATATATGCACTTATATTACTGGAATATTTAAAAAATGTCTCTGTATAAATCCTTTCATAGTCTATAATTCAACAGGAAACAAAAGGAAGTGACATATCATTCTCATTTCAGTTTTAGTAGCAAATGGGCTGAGAAAATTTCCATAGCCGCTCTGGATTTTGATCAGCACAATTTGAAGCAAAAAAACACAAACCAGTACTTTGTACTTTGCTCAAATAACCTTGGACTAATTTGTTTTTTAGTGGTATGTAATAGGCATTGTCACAATGGTGGGAAATGCATTGCACCAGATGAATGTGAATGCAAACCTGGATGGAGCAGCCCTTTGTGTGAGACAGGTAAAGATTTACAGCAGAATCCTTTATAGCTTAAGGGTGCAACACCCTCACTTGGAGGCAATGCCCATCCATCATTTGTCTAGGTCCAGCATGTACTTCTAGCAGTGTCCCCCTCTCCTTCTGTGTTGTCTGTTTTGAAAAATCAGAGGGCTAATTGGCATCGTTGAAGCTCCACTGTTCAGTCTCCTTATGGTTCCGACTGCCTAATTTATATTTATAGCCAGATTTGACAGTATATCGCATGTGAGTATATTTATTGTGAGTGAGGGACAAAAGTCCCTTTAGACACCGTTTCCTGTCCCTCTGATCTGGTGACATCTATCCTATCAGTATTTCTTGCTCTTGCTCCAGGATCTCAGATGCCCTTGACTATTATGGGACTTGTGCCACTCCCACTGGCCACTAGTTGAACGTCACAGTCTGTTGGCTCCTTCTGCTGGTGCATAGGAAATGCCATTGATAGCTCAGGAACTGTAGCATGTAGTTCTTGAAAGAGCATGTTGTATAGAGACATCTCTCTTTGGTTCTACAAGTCCTAGAGCTACCTGCAGAAGTGTTTGGTGACTCCCTCTTTTCCAGAGAACCTGAGGTTCACTTGTCAATATTGTCTGTTTTGGTAAGGGCCACCTGAGCCCATACATCCCAGTTCTATGGTTGAGATCATCCAGAGGAGCACTGTTAGTCGTTCCCTGTATTACAAAGGCCATCCAGAAGATATTTGGAAGGTGTCCACACTTTGACTTTTAGGCATCTCCTGAAGACTTCTTTTTTTTTTTTTTAGCTCACAGGGATGATTTCCAGCTATTGAATTTTATTTTTGATTAACCAGTCACTTGAGGTTTTTACACACACACACACACACACACACACAGAGAGAGAGAGAGAGAGAGAGAGAGAGAGAGAGAGAGACCTGAAAGATCACATACAATAAAAACATTACAGCACCAGGCCTTTCCTTAAAAGTAAATGGTTATAATGGAGAAGAAAGTTCTAAAGGGCTGGTTGTGGCAAACAGATGATTCTGTAAGTTCACCCTATCTGTACTTATTAACCAGTCACTTTAATGATTATCTGATTTTTTTTTTTCCAAACAGTGCTTTGTATTTTAAAATTGTATGTCTCTCGGATACAGTGGTATATAAATACTTGTATGTATGTATGTATGTATGTATGTATGTATGTATGAATAAATAAATTTGCAGGAGTGTCTGGTGCAGTGGGACAGTGCTGTACTACCAGCCTCCCAGCTGTGGCGTTGCTGCTGTTTGCTGAGACAATATGGGGCAGGCATGGTGGGAAGGTTGAGGCTGCACAGAAGCAGCAGCAGTGTGAATCTGTTGCACCTGCCAGTGCCCCCATGCAGTCCTGATCTTGCCACTACTCTTTCCTCTTTCCCCAGTAATCAGTAGCAATGCAGCTGTCAGGAAGGTGGCAGCACAGCATTGTCCCCCTGCCCCGTACATTCCTGCTGTTATACTGTTGATTGGTTTCAGAAAATCTCTGGGACTGTTAGATTGCAGTCTTTTTCAGCCCCTGCAAATCTTTTCTGCAATAACAATGTGTGTGCATTTAGGGATAAAAGAGACACACATTTTTATTAACGTACTTGAGCACAATTAGTTTCAATGGCAATTAAGTGAACCTTACTTTCTCTAGATTATGCCCCTAGAGTGCTGTCCTGCATTGTTTTTGCCCCACATATAATGCTCATGGATTTCAGGGGAGGATTATGCATGCTGAAATGATTATCTTATTCATATAAACTACTAAGCCTGTCGCAAGATGGTTTGTTCGGAGCAAACGACAAATCTTGAAAGGCATGTTTATAAACCCTCTCATTTGATCCACAAACCAATAAAACAAGCCTGGGTTCCCTTAAGGTGTTTTTGCCCAATAGGAGACCAAGATGATTTGTGCACACAAATGCCGGTTTAAGTGGTTTATAGATTTTCTTGACAGACTCCTCAAATCCTTTACAGCAATGCTAAAATGCAATGCGCACCTCTTATGTGCTATGAACAAATGGAAGTTATGTCAGCGTATGGAAGATCTCAATAGCACCACATTTCCAACAAGCTGGGAAAGCCTAACTTGCTTACGCTAATCCCCCTTCCCCACTCCACCCCCCAAACCACTGATCAGCCATCCAAAACTGCCCAAAGAGGAACACATTATGCCTCAGGAATACAAGCCCACCTGAGAGAAAGATTACAAAACAATTAAGAAATAAAACACACTGCTGGTATGGGGGGGGGGGAGGGTGTCTTGATCACAGTGAAGCACTGTCTTAGCTGCCATTTTGGATCGTGACCCTTGTTTAAAACAAGGATTCTTAATCGTTTATGAAAAACCAGGAATAAAAATGTATGGTTGTGTACTAACCAATGAATTTCTCCTCAATTGTATGCAGCTGTTTGCAATCCGGTTTGCCTAAATGGTGGGACCTGCATTCGGCCGAATACGTGTGCTTGTCCTCGTGGTTTCTTTGGACCTCAGTGTCAATTCGGTAAGATGGAAAAATAGAATCCCACTGGTGAAAATGTACCTTTCCTCTACTTTATCATCTTCATCAATTATTTGCTACATCCACTTGCATCACAGTTTTATCCAGAACAAGTCACCTACCGTGTAGCCGGCATATTGTTTAGAGGATGTGTAGAATAATGTCTCAACTGAAAGCTGTGTGATACATTCTATACTTTCTTTTTTGCAACAGAGTGGAATGTGTGAAAAATATATTGAATGTACCATTGCAAACGGTTTTGCAGTGTGTAATTAACTGAACTTCAAAGTATACGTTGGCAAAATGTTACACAGTGTAGAAGACAGCATTTTATTATTCCACAACCCAGTATGTTCACAATTATAGGAAATAGCCTGATACTTACCCACATTAATCTAAATTCAGTGTAAATGAGAAGGACAGACTATAAACTACTTCTCTTCTTTTCTTCTTTATCAGGGGCTGAACTTTCACTAACTGAGTTGCTTTGACACCCGTAGAAACAGTCTAGCTGGGTCTTTTCTTCTCTTATGGGGGTGGGGAGCGGAGGCATCTGATATAAACTTTTGGTTACAAATGCATGCATATTTTCCTAATCTTGACCTAATCTAATCACAAAAAGACTGTGTTTGCATGTCACAGGAAACATGGTTCCCACTTTCCTCCTCCCTCTAATGTGTGAGAGCAGTCAATAGTTTTTTTCCTGTCATAGATGTTTTAGTTACTATACAATTTATATATCATTCTGTCCTGTTTTGTTTTGTGCATTTGTAGAATACTGCCAAAAAACCAATCTTCATGTGGTGTTATTGACTAAGGCAGGATTTCCCAAACTTGAGTCTCCAGCTCTTTTGGGCTACAATTCCCATCTTCCCTGACCATTGGTCCTGCTAGCTAGGGATGATGGGAGTTGTAGTTCAAAAATGGCTGGAGATCCAAGTTTGGAAAACCATGAATGAATGATTTGCAATGGAGTTTTCCTTCATAGGGTTTTTCTTTCTGTCTTTTTCACCAAGTCTATTTGGAGGAGAGAAGATGGATTGGGAATATGGCATGGAGGAGAGAGGCTTTAGCCCTTTGTGTCCAGGTCATATCAACCACAGCACCTCAATTCAGTGTGAAAACTCCCCCAATGCCACAGCAACTCCTATGGCTAGAAACAAGCAGCCGTGGAAACATGAGCTACACCAATCTGGAGTCTTGGATATTATTCTAGGCACTGCCTTGCTGGTACTGCATTCCATAGCATCATGCTGCCGAGAGATTATGCTGCAGTTCCCAGACACATTAGTAGTGAGGCATTTACTTTCTTTCTTTGCTTTTTCAAATTAGCTTTCTGCAATCCTCCTTGTAAAAACAATGGACAGTGTATGAGAAACAACGTGTGCTCCTGCATGGAAGGTTATGTTGGAAGAAGGTGTCAGAAAAGTAAGGTTTTTTTCACTTCTCTTTAACTTTTCAAATATATCCTGCCTTAGAAATGCATTTTCACCTAAGGAAGTTTCTTATTACCAAGCATGTTAAATAGGACATTTAGCTTGGATTAATGTACTAATCTTCAATTTTTATATCGTGGCACGTATATTGGCAGCCTCACTACAAAAGGCGGTACATTCCATTACCAGAGGTTTGCTTAGACCATGTCCCAGTGTATTAATGGTGCTATCATGGCATCAAAGAAAGGGAAGCGCTTAAGCCTATTTTGTTCTGATCTTGTCTATGTATATGTTTAAATTCATTTCAAGTGAACTGAGCAAATCTGCAGGGTGAGATGAGCTAATTAGATGGCATTAAACGTAGTAAGGAAAATTATTAAAGCCCAATCCACAGCCTCTGACTAAGACCATCTAAAATGTCACTGTGCTATCTTTCTAGCCTAATTAATACAGTTAGCTAATAAGATCTTTGCTTTACTTCTTTCTTCCTATCAGTCATAATTCTCTCTACACCTTAGCATATCTATTCGCATTTGATTCCCGTAGTCCTATGGGAGATTTGTTATTTTGGCAGTTGTACAAATTCCACAGCAACTTCCTATGTCTGTCATACAGGGAATTTAAGACAGGCGAAAATTCATTCTCCCGAACTTCTCTTGACGCGCACATAAACCAGCTTGAAAGTGGCAAGGAGGGAACTGTGAAGCAACCACACATGGCATGAAAAGGCTGTATATTTCCAAAGGACTTTTAACTTTCAGACAAAGAAAAAAGCAGTTCAGAATCCCCCTCCAGCCATGCAAGCTGCCTTATTCCCCATATTGCATTGATTATCCCTTCAGCTGAGAGAACAATGAAGCACCATCCCTGCTTTGTTGCAAAAATACACAACTAAATGGAAGCCCATGGCTGGAAGAACCTAGAAGGGAGAAATGGTGGGGAGGGGAGAGATAGATAGATAATGCCTTAAGTTTGACATCTAGCTTTTAAGGTCAGGGTACATTAAAAAAGTGCTGTTTCTACCTTTAAAATATATTGCTTCCATTTCTCAAAGCAGACCGGGCAGGATTGTTGCATTTCTGCCTACTTACATGGGAGGTTTCTCAGTCAACAGCTCTGAAGAAACATGAAATGCTGAGATGTTTCCCTCTCTTTTAGCTAACTGTACCTACTTAAACATTATAGCTTCTCTCAGTTTACACTGCTTTCAGGATATTGAGTGGTAGTCAACCAAGGTTTCCTCAGAGAAGACCTAATGAAGCTAATGGGCCTAATTTAGTCATGTCCTGCAATTTTAGTGGGTTGACTCTGAGGAAAACTTAGCTGAATAGGATAGCTCAGCTGGTAGACTCCATCTCAGGGCTGTGGGTTTGAGCCCCACATTGGATGAAAGATTCCTGCATTGAAGGGTGTTCGACTAGATGACCCTTGTAGATCCAACTCTACAATTCCATGATTCTATGAATACTACACATTTACTGGAATACTTTCATTTCATTTTCTGTAGAAATATTTTTGAGATAGAAAGTTCATTAGTTCATAATAGTTCAGATTTAGAATAGACACTCGTCAAATTTTTTCTGTGTCTAATAAACCAATACAGAAATAGTTTGTGGCTGCTCAGTTACCATGAAGTATATTTGGCATGCATTCCTAGATTAAGGCTAGAACTACACATGAGTTGGAAACACTGGTGCGAGCATCCAATGGATACTTCAGCAAGAGGTAATTTGGAAGGGCTAAATGTTAGGGGGAGGAGCACTTAACCCTTGTCCTGCTTTCTGTCCCGTCCCCTGTAGCTTCTATTCTTGTTTCCACGGGTATATTTGCCTTCACAAATATACTCCACAAGGATGCAAATCGTTTGGAGGCTGATGTGAAGGGGGAGTGCTGGGCCCTTACTTTGTGCAGCACTACAAAGGTTCCCAAGAGCCAGCTGGTTGTCAGGCACTTTGGGAGCTGCACAAAGTGATCTTTGGGCAAGCTCCACCCTTACCAGGTGTAAGGTGCATGTGTATGGCTTTGTGGGCCAAATGGGGAAGCCTGACAAGCCAAGAGGGACACACAGAGCAGGGGTCCCTCATCCCTGCCTCAGATGCATGGAAGTCACTTGTGAAAAGCTGACTCACATGCCAAGCAACTACAGCCCAGCTGGTTAGAGCATGCTGCTGATAATGCCAAGATTGCAAGTTTTTGTCAGGAGTTCAGCCTACACTCGAGTAGGACTCTGGCAGAGACACATGCCCGACTGGTATGTTCCCTCCCTCCTGGTCAATTGTTTGGGTGCTTTATAAGCTTTCTTCCGCCCGAACATCACAGCGACCGATGCCAACCGACACTGGCACACTTAGGGATCCGCAGAGTTTGCACATCATGCAGGACAGACCTCAGCAACTCAGCATTTTGGCTAATCTACTGTATTTACATATAAACACACATGGAGCACTGCAACATGGCTCCCTCTCTCTCTAGCATCAGACAGCAAAAAGAAAAAGAACAAAGGACAATAGTCCCTCTTCACGGAACACAGTAACACAAACATCCTGTCTCCGTCTCTTCCCACTCTGTGGAGTCAAAACATATACCATCATGTGATAGACAAAAATCCCATGACTGCAGTCATGGAGCAGGAATTCTAACAGTTTTATCCCTGTATGGGACAGCTGCACATTCCTGCATTGCAGGGAGGTTGCTAGATGATCCTAGGAGTCCCTTCCAACTCCACAATTCTGATTCTGTGACCTCTATTCTAACTTTTAATGTACTGTTGTATTCTGTATTATCCTTTCTTTGTAATATTTTTTAAAATCAAGTGAGCTTGAAATGATGGCCAATAAATTTCTTATTATCACCTTAAATCGAAAGAACTTTAAGCACAAGGAGAGGTGACAATCACCCTTCGTTCACTTATGAGTTTGTGGAAGTGCTCCGCTTATGGCCTCGTTTCCTTCCTTCCACAGCTTATTTGTTTGTTTTAGCTTTCTATGGAACCTTTTCCGGCAGCTGCCGTTGCGCGAGGCAGAACATATTCTTCACCATGTCTCTTGTCATTCAGTCTTGTTCTATCGTTGTTTTGCTATGTCTTTAATTTTAAATAAAATGCATTCAGGTTGAAAGTGGATGTTGATTGTTGGTGTAAACAAATATAGCGCTGGAGCAGGGCGGTGGGGGGGGTGTTATGTAAATCACACATCTTGGATTGGCCGGCAGCTGAAGTGCAGAGATTTCAACACTTTATGCTTGCTGACAAACAACCACACTGTGATTATGCTATCCAGACTCTTGCAAGCAAAATGAAGAGGATGCCAGAGTATGACAACCCATAATATGCCAGAGCTGACAGCAAAATGTATGATTATGCATCAGTTACTGTACAGGCTCCCTATATTCTGCTTGCTGAGAATTCCATTATTCAGCATCCACACCGGGCCAAACAACAAAAGCTCTCTTAAAGAAAATGCCTTTCATGGCAAATTATATATCAGAATAATATTTAGCCATACTTCAATTTTAAAGAAATAACACTACTTGAACATTGATTTATTACCCTCTTAAAGCAGGGGTCAGCAGCATAAGGCTTTTTCTCTAGCCTATGGGCTTTTCTCTCCCCGCCCCCCGCAATGTGAAGCTGTGGGTTGTTTTTTTAAAGAGGAAAACATGCACAATACTTTGGGCGTAGGTTGGAGAAACATGGCATATAGGCTTTACAATGCTTATCCTTCTTATAAAGTCTTGGATTTTAAAAAATAAAGACTAGCATAAGCTAAACAGGCATTTCTTAAGTCGAAGTAATGCACAATTATGACATAGCTCTGTACTTTTCGGTTAGGAACCCATGACTTGCTAGCTCAGTCAGTCGAGCGTGAGACTCTTAATCTCAGAGTCATGGGTTCAAGCCCCACGTTGGGCAAAAGATTCCTGCATCACAGGGGGTTGGACTAGATAGCCCTCATGGTCCCTTCCAACTCTACAGTTCTATGATTCAGTGATTCTAACGATTCAAAGACTTCTTTCCATCTTAGTTATACATCAGAGTAGGCCTACTGAAATGAATGGATGTATGACTAACTTCAGTCCACTTATTTTAAGGGGTCTGCTCTGAGTATGACAACCCATAATATGCTGAGTAATAACCATACAACCTTTCGAAATATATTTTTTTAATTTAAAAAACCCCTCCAAAATTGAATGTCTTCTTTTGCAAATATGGTTGTTGAATAATTTTTAAAGACAAATTATCTGCAGAAATATCAGAGAAGGTTGGGTTTTTTTTAACATCCTTAATACATTAATACATTAAGGATGTGAGTCACTAGTTTCACAAATCCCTCCATCTAAAGTAAGCTGGTTGGAGGAAAATTGGTAATTTCTGGTTGGGATTCAGAGAAACGTATGAGGGGAAGTTTTGCAAGGTGAGCCCCACCCTACATTAGTGCTCACTATTCCAAATTCCCCACATTTCCTAGTGTATCCAGCATAGACTTGTAGAGTTGCAAGGTACTCTGAGGGTCAACTGGTCCCACCGCCTGCACTGCAGGCAACTCAACTAGATCATAGCATCGATCTAGTGCAATGTGGCTGCTAGCTTCACGTGACTACCCTGGGCCATCATCAGGAGTTGCTTGGGTCCCGGTAGATGATGTTGGTCCTATTATCAGCCATTCTCTCATGAACAGCAAGTAATGGGATTAGCTCAGCTATATGAGAACTCGGTCGATAGATGTTGGTTTCCTCAGCCTGCAACTGGCATGTGTTTAATCTTCCTTTTGTGATGAAGGTTGTTCTGAAGCTTCAAACGCAACTGTTGTCTGATCCTGTGCCTAGCTTAGATCTAACTTCAGTATGGCATTGAAACTGTACTTGTGCCTCTGAGTGATAATCTTCATTGGAAACTAGCAGGAAAGCCATGCCTTGCTGAACACATTTGTTCTTGACGACTCTTGTCTAATGTGGTATTCAGGGCCATCCCTACCATTCAGCAAAGTGATGAGGCTGCCTCTGGTGGCAGCTGCTTAGTAGAGTAGAGTCCACGCTGTCATTTTGTCATGCAGCCTGTTCTGCACTCCCTAAACCAGATTGCTGACCTTGCATGTGGTGAAGGACTCTACCCAACTGTCACTCTGCTCAGCTTTTCTACATGGAATGGGGGAAGCACTATTCTGCAGCAAAATCTCTGCAGCTGGCCCTGATGGTATTGGTGACAAATCTTGAAAATAATTTGTAGAAACACTGATATCAGTACTTTCCTGCAACAACTGTATAGTCATCTTTACTGTGTGACATTGTTTTCATTGAACGTTTGGTGCTGAGTATTGAGTAAGGGTGTTAGCCACAAGCCAAAAACTAAATGCTTATCATCATCCCTATCATCAACCATAGCAACAATCCATGAGAACGATTACAACATAGCCATTAATGTTCAGACAACACAGATTATTAAAACATAATATAATCAGCAGTAGAAAACTAACAGTAGTGAGGCTAAATGATGTTTCACATATAAAAAAAAACCTAGCAACAATCGAACTGAAAGTTGCTATACATTAAAAATGAGCTGAAAATCTCTGATGGAAAAAAGCAATTTTGGATAGGAAGAGCTCTCCAGAGCTGTGGTACCACTACAGAAAAAGCTGTGTCTTTTTTGCTCCTTCAGTGGATACTTTAGGTGGCACCAACAGCTAGACCTCTAAAGTTGATATTAATTCATAGAAGCCGGAGTATGCAGTTGATGTGTTACCTAAGCCACTTAGATTCTAGAACAGGCACAGGCAAACTCGACCCTCCAGATGTTCTGAGGCTACAATTCCCATCATCCCTGACTACTGGTCCTGTTAGCTAGGGATAGTGGAAGTTGTAGTCCCAAAACATCTAGAGGACCGAGTTTGCCTATGCCTGTTCTAAAAGATTCCAGCACAATGATATATTAGTCTATCTATATTTCCTCCTGACCAGATGTTACCTGCTTTAGAAGATTCATTTCCTCATGAGCAGACATTTATCTGCAGCCAATCTACCTGGACACCTTGATGTACCTCGATGTACATTGAAAGCTTGACAGAGGTACATATCCACAGGGCACCTGATGGAATGCCCATTCACACTGCAGGGTGTAGATGGGAATAAGCCTCCGTGGTGCATGCAGGGGAAACAATTGGGCAATTAATTCTGCATCTGAATGAGAGATTGTCCTCCTTTTAGGATGAGGTTTTAGTGATTCTGCTGCCACTGTCACCCTAAGTAATATGGTATGGGAAAACACTTTGATGGCAAAATATCTTAGGTCAGAAATGAGGAAGCTGTGGCCCTTCCTGTGTTGTTGGACCCAGTTCTCATGAGTCCCAGCCAGTGTGGCAAATAGAGATCATGGGGGCAGTTCTCCAGCAATATCTGGAGGGCCGTAGATTCCCGGCGCCTGATTTAGAGGATGTGGAGAGTACAGCTGGATACTGTTAAGAGTCCCCTATGTTGTGCATCATTTTGGCCGATATCTGAAGACAGTTTGTTTGCACTTTGAAAAAAATAATGCCTCAATGAATGGTATGGTGGAATCTTGAAAAAGCCAACATTGAAGCCTAAAAAAGAAGTAGTGAACCCATTAGCCTTAAAAAAACAACAACCCACAAATAATAATAACTTAACATTTGGATGATTGTATTTCATAACAGCTCAGTAGCGAAAATAGCAAATGAAGTGCACCACAAAACACTGAACGACTTGTCTCACAATTTTGTGGGCTTTGTGGTTCTGAACATTCTTAATATCTGTTCACATACTGCATGAGGTCCTTTGCGGAGGTGTCAATCAGCTGTTAGTTAAGAATTATGGTACCTCTCTTTTATACAATGTACCTCAATCACTTTAGTAACACATCTTCTGATAAATGATATCAAAGAATGGTATATTATTTTCACCAGTTATGGTTAAGGGCTGGTCATATTTAATATAAACTAAATAAGGTTATTCAGCTGTTGAAAAAGCTATGTACCTTAGCTATGGATCCCTTTACTAATGTTGTATTTTTCATATGATTCTCTTCTGACCTAATCTGACCATTGCAGTTGATAACACTTTCCCCTTGAAAATGCATCAAGAATACATGCTGTCCTATCCTACTATTCAATCATTTATCATTATTTTTTGGCGTTACCACCTAGCAGCTGTATCTGATACATTTGATTGTTTGGCTGGTTAAGAACATATCGCTAGGAGGTACTCTCTTGCCTTTCACTGAGGTGGGATAGATTGTTGAGGTCAATTTACCAGCCTCTCGGGGCAAAGAAATCCAATGTTTCTAAAACTGTATCTTCCTAGTCAGCACTGCAGCATAGTCCTATTCTCCCCTTATCTCCAGTATTGCTCAGGCTATGTGATGGCAAGTAATTATTGTCCTGGGGCTAAACAGAATCTAAATTATAGTTTCAGGAAAGGTTAGTTAGGTACATGGACTTTCAGTTCTTCTGAAAGGGTCCAGACAAAGGGAAAGGGCTTGTAACTGACACCAGGAAACTGAGTTAATATTCTCCCTACATAGGATTCCTCATTTTGTTTCTTATAGCTAAAATGAGAGGTATTAAAGTGAAAAACCCTGTCCCTTTGTGCTAAATTATGGTCTAATGGAAAGGGTAATCTTATTAAAAGATATGAGATGTTGCAGTATGCAAGAGAGATGAATCACGACATTCTTAGCATACTGTGTAAAACTCAGCATTAATGGTGTTCAGTTCTTTGTCTACCTATTTCCAGTGCCAGTTAGATCAAATGGCAAAACTTGCATTGCCATTGCCAACCTAACAGACCATTAATATCATAGGTAAAAGGTAAGGTAAAGGACCCCGGACAGTTAAGTCCAGTCAAAGGTGACTATGGGGTTGTGGCGCTCATCTCGCTACAGGCCAAGGGAGCCGCCGTTTGTCCACAGAAAGCTTTCCAGGTCATGCGGCCAGCAAGACTAAACTGCTTCGGGTGCAATGGGAAGCTGTGAAGGAAGCCAGAGCACATAAAAATGCTGTTTACCTTCCTGCCACAGCGGTACCTATTTATCCACTTGCAATGATGTGCTTTTAAACTGCTAGGTCGACAGAAGCTGGGACCGAGCAACAGGAGCTCACCCTGTCACACTGATCCGAACCGCCAACCTTCCAATCGGCAAGCCCAAGAGGCCCAGTGGTTTAGACCACAGCGCCACCCGCATCCCTACTTCAATACCATAGAAAGTTAGATAGATACTACATGATGATCCACCTTATCTGGAATGGGCAATTTCAATGTATTATGTGGATATCAGTTACGAATTTTCAGTGAATAACAGACTAATCCAAACATCCCTTATGCTGGACTGAGGGCAGGGGATGGATTAGATGGAGGCACTCCCCCTTCCACCCACAAATGACAGCCGACAGAAGTCCATTACTGGGGCAAGAAAATGGTCCAGCACATCCACTGCCACAGCTGCAGATGTAAAGGAAAAGTAGAGCTATGTGCTATCAGCATTTTGCTGACATTGTACTTGAAAACTCTGGGTGACCCCACTCAGAGGTTTCATGTAGATCAGGCATGTCCAACAGGTAGATCGTGATCTACCAGTAGATCATGGGTGGATCAGTAGCTCCCCCCAAAGAAGCTAAAAAACTTTGGCTCCCTTAAAAAAAGCTTAACAACTTTGACCTGAACCACCAAAAACAGAGTTTTCCTTCCTAAAAAGAGCTCAGTGTCACTTTCTTCCTCCCTAAAGAAGCTCAACAACCTTTATCTGAAGGGGGTAGATCACTGCCAGTTTTTAACTGTGAGTAGATTGCAGTCTCTTTGAAGTTGGCCACCCCTGATGTAGATGTTAAACACAAGGGGGATAACATTGAACTATGAGGGACCCCCCACCATTGAATGATCCACAAGGCTGAAGAGCACTCCCCAAGCATCACCCTCTGGAAATGACCATCCAAGTAGGACCAGAAGCACCGCAAAGCGGTGACACCCACCCCTAACTCAGGCACTCTAGAATGATACCATGGTTGATGGTATCAAAACAAACAAACAAACCACCGAACGGTTGAGGAAAATTAACAAGGACACATTTTCCCTGCCTCTGTCTTGATAGAGGTCATCATACAGGGTGAACCCCACAAACTTATAATTCCCAGAGTGGCTTCATAATCAACCCCTCTACAAACAGAACTCTTGGAATTAACAAACTACACAATTATTTAGGGCAAGCCATGACTGTTCAAAGTGGTATCATAGTGCTTTAAATGTATGGTGTGATTGTGGCTATCGTCAAATCTGATTGGATTTATGGCTTTGTGATTGCAGCATGTTTACCAGTTGGCTGAAATTATCCATGTCACTATTCTCAGGAACAGGAAGATCCAAACTATGCCACCAAAGCACTAGCAAAAAGTGACACATTAGCAGACAACAGGAATCAACATGGAAAAAGAAAGGGGAGAATTGGGGTGTTAGTTCAGCCCCTGGAAAGCAGTATTTCATCCTGGCCATTTGTTTCAGTCCTAACAACAATGTACCAAGAAGCTCTGACAATTGTGGTTTTGCTCTTAAGCAGAAATTAAACAAAACAATTTATTGGAAACGTTATCTATACCACCTATTCTGCTTAATACTTTTCTAGTTAGCAATTCTTTTTTTTCTGCTAAAGGTTATTTTTCCTCATTATCAACAACAAATTATTTTTAAAAATGGAAAAGAATTTTAAAATGGAACTCTCCATTTCCTGTGGCAATTACTCAATGGATTGCTTTTATATAAGATTTCCCCCTCTGGTAGGTAGGGAAAAAAATGAATTTTCATGATCTGTGGGGTCAGTATGTGATGCATTTCTGCAGGAAAGAAATCCTGAATCTTTTTCAAAGTCATGCTTGCTCCTGGGAGGATTAGGATAATTCAGTTTGTTTGCAATGTCTGATAATTTATTTAGTTTCCCAATGAGAGCCTGTAACATTTTGTTTGCTATTTTAAAATTGGAGTTTTTCCACCGAGGCCTAAAGTGGGATCTAGATTGGAGCTAGTTATCACCGACAAATGTTGAAGGCTGCCTTGTGGGTATTGAAAATGGAATTGTATTTAAAGAAAATTAAGAAATGGGAGAATGAGGCAATGGTGTTAGCAAAAGGAAGCAAGGGAGAAAATACTGCATTTATCTGCATTGATGGCTCACTGTAAACTGACTTTACATAGCAAGAATCTTCTAGTACATATAACTGAACAGGGACTCAACAGATCAAGGGACCTCTCCTCTTATTCATTCACTGCTAAGCTTACTTAGGAGTCTTTGGTGAAACTAGGGCAGGATAAAATAACTCATTGTCTCTTACAAAGCTAGATTCTGGAGTACTAGCCTTTAGTCCGTCTGTCCCTCCTCCTCTCCATATCTGAAAAAGAGTTGCTAACTTTCATTTCCCAAATGTACTGGTATGGTGGTATTCTACTATGATAGATCTGGGGTGCAGAATAAGGCTGGATCTAGAAACATCAAAGAAGCATTTCAGTTAAATTTGTTGCAAACTTTGTATGACAAATCGCATTGGCAAAAACGGACCTTCACAGTGCCACCTGGTGCCACAGTGTTATAATGCATATACAGCGCATATAAAACGCCTTTTCTTTACCAATCTAGCTGAGTTCTAGGCTGCTGAAAGCCTGTAATGAAGCATAGAGGGTCATGGTTTGTGATCAAAATTCTAAGGCCAAAAATTCTGAGGCTATGTAGTGAGATGGAGCCACAGACCTTCTCTCCTGATACCAGCATTACTGCAGTCTATTTGGATAGGGATGGGCTGGGGCAGAGGGTGGTGAGGTTAGGACTGTGTTAGCATACTGCTGGGAGTACCAGATTGGATCCACCAATGTGGATCCAATATATAGCCCCAAACTTCCCACTACCACCCTGCCCCATCCAAGTAAACTATGGTGAGACCAATGTCGGAAGCATGTCTCCATATCTGTCAGGGACTGAGCAGAGGAGGAATGGTGGAGACCGTTCCCCCTTCTCCTAAGCCTTCCAAGGAAGAGGAGGAGGAGGAAGAAGAAGAAGACAGTATAGATTTACAGCAATGGTTTATGGGAGGTCACAGCTCACAGGCAGATGAGAAGGAAAGTTGGGAAATCATAGGAGAACCAGAGCAACACCTGGCTGACATGTCATTAGAAAGCATTCCAGACCCACCCTCTCCCAGAACCTGGCAAGCCTTGAAAGTAGGAGAGCAAAGAGCTCAAAGACAGAGGGCACTTATCAGCACCTGTAGACGTGACAAATGCGGAAGTGGGAGAGACGGAGGGGTGGAAATTCACTCAGAACAATGCCATTATCCAAGAGGTTGAGTTGTATAGCCTCTCTCTGTAAATACTGAATAAAAAGGACAGTAAGAAATCTTCCATTGTCTTTATACTTTCCTGGGCAACAGCCGGAATCACTGACAGCACCCTGACAATATCTCTAAGCCAACCCATGGACTGCAACTGAATATCATTCTGTATGTATTGTAATATGAAACTCCTGGATCAGATCAGCAGTGCATTTAGCACAGTCCTTACTAAATGCAGAAAATAAGAATAAATAATATTTTGACTGGCAGGTGCACTCCAGAGTCCCAGGCAGAGTTCTGCTACCGGAAACGAATGATGCAATCTTGTGAGTCAGCCAATGGGAATTACTTTTGAGCAAGCATGCATTGCATTGTGCTGTAAAGCTGGAGTCCTGGGCACATGTATTTGGGAGTAACTCTTATTGTAGTCACTGGGACCTTCTTCGGAGCAAACAAGGATAAGATCAAACTGAGTCTATCACTAAGTAGCTTTCTCCAATTTACTCATTTCTAATTTGGTTCCTGGTACATTGGGCTGCAGATGTTTGAGATAGCCAGCTGTGGCCACCATTATTATCTCCCCAAGCCACAGAAATTGGCCCACTTGGGCCAAAGGACTTTGAAATAAATGTTTGAAATAGTGTTTGCTTAGCCATTTTCCCTATCTTTCTTCTAACCACCAGCAATTCTAGCCTTATCTTGCCTGTTATCCTTGATGGATAAAATGCAAACGCATTCCTGAAATTGTGTGAAACTAATCAATTCTCCACCAGCTCTTGCTGATCCAGATGAATGCCTGAGAATATGTTTTCCAATCAGGAGGGGAATGGCTTTAACAAGAATTTGGCAATCAGCAGTAATAAGTGGTATTGGTCTGCCTACATCTGCCACTGAAGATTTCTTGTTTACTTTTTCAAGAATCATTGTAATTAATGTCTCCCTCATTTCTCTGGCGAAGCAGCTCTTATTGAAGGCTCCTTGAAATGTCTCTCGCACGCAGTGGACCTCAGCAGATTTCTAGAAGGATTTACTAAAGCTTTCAAATCCCAAAGTTTAAGACTTCTTCACTTCCAAATTACTTTTTGTCTTTAATTACACAAAACTTTGCCATCACAAAACTTGCAACAAAACCGAAACAAAACTAATTTTTTTGGACAGGGGGAGTCTTGAATATTCCTCAGTCATTCCCCTTGTTTAACTATGCCACACTGCAGGTGTCTGTGATCCTATGTGTATGAATGGAGGAAGATGCATCAGCCCCGACATTTGCGACTGCCCATCTGGCTGGAAAGGAAAGCGCTGCAGTAAACGTGAGTTGAGCTCCTTCCCATACAAAAAGACGCTATTTGTTTATCACTCAGGCCTGCCAGCATGAATTGTAATCTCTTTTAAATGCTAGGATGCCATATAGCAAATGATCTAGTTTTGCTGCTTCAGGACTTTGTGGAGAAAACAGTTTTATATATTGGCAATACAAATTGATATAAACATTTTATGCTTCCGAATAGAAAGATTAAAAAGGAAAAAAACCCACCCTTCCCCTGTCTTATGCAGCTGTCTATCTGCTATGCAGATTTTTCTTTGCAGAAATTCAGTTTTTGTAGTATTAAATGTGAAGTATTGATTTTCTGTTTTAGCAGCCACACATATTTTGTTACATTTTATGGAGAAATGACATATATTTCAAATCCAGAACTATTTAAAGCCTGTAGTAAAAGCCTTTCTATGCCGATATATTCTCAAGGTCATCACAAGCACATTCATTCAGTGCATAATTTACACTGTTAAGCCTAACCACATTTGACTGCAGTTTACATAAAAAATATAAGTCAAATAAGTCATCTGATCTGAAAATGTTTGGGGAAATAACTTCCACCCCCTTACATGGTTATTCATTATTATGATGCTGGTAGATAAGCTGAATAAATTTTAAATGAAGATAACAAACTGTACAGAAGACTTATTAATATACTGGCTTGACACATCGTATCTGTCTTGCTGATAAAACATTTCAAGATTCAGCACTGGGTTTCATTCTATCATTATTGCTAAGGCACAACACCTGCTATTCCTGAGGTTCTCAAATATTAACTGTGCCCCAGACAGCCAGTTAGTACCCTCATCACTCAAAAACATAGGGTGTTATCCAATGTTAGCTATACTCAGAGTAGACACAATGGAATCAAGCAACCTAGGATTTAAGTAATTTATGAAGAACATAGGGATCTGACAACCCAAGTCAGACCATTGGCTCATCTAACTCAGTATTTTCTACACTGACTGCATACCCTCCAACATTTTGTCAAGGAAAACAGGGATGTCCTATTCCATAATAATAATTTTGCTACCCTGGGTTGCCCTAGCCACTCTGGGCGGCTTCCAACATATATGAAAATATAACCAAACATTAAACATTATAAAATTTTCCCATACAGGGCTGCCTTCAGATGGCTTGGGGGGTAGAATAACTCTATACCCTCTAACATTTCTCCATTGAAAATGGGGACATCCTACCATACCCTCCAACATTTCTCCATTGAAAATGGGGACGTCCTAAGGAAAAGTGGGATCAAATCAGAAACCAGGATGGCTTCTGTAAAATCTGGGACTATCCCTGGAAAATAGTGACTGGCAGTGGCTCTCTAGGTTTCAGAGGTCTCTCCCAGCTCTACTTGGAGATGCCAAGCATTGTGTCTGGGACCTTCTATATAAAGAGAAGATGCTCTACCCTTGACCTATGCCCCTTCCTCAACTTAAGCTAATTGATTTCTATGCTCTGAGTATTATTTCATTGGTTATCACCCATAGTCCAGGATCAAGTAGCACCTCAAGAGGCAAGCCTATACTTGGTCTTTGTTGAATATTGAAGGGGATGGGGCTCAGAAGTCCCACATAAGACAGTCAAGGGAAGGCAGCATCTCTTCAGACTTGAGGCCAAAGCCATTACACCACACAGTTCCAGGAGAAGAAGCACCGAGCAAGTAGCTGATAGTATGTTTAAATGCAGGGCAGCTTATAGTTAATGCTTGCTAACTATTTTATATTGCATGGATTTGTGTTGTTTATTATATATGATGTATTATTGATCAGTTGTTTTCTATTTTTTTGTGTGTATCAGTTTAGAAAGCTACATTGAAAGATAATGCAAAAACATAACTAAATAATAGTTAAAATGTGAAGCACATTCACAACCCACTACTACTACAAGAAAATCATAAATTCCTACTATGGCTGGCCTCCCCCCTTGGCATGGTCTGCATGCTATTCATTCTGTCTTCCTCTCAACCCAGGAGTCCTTTTTCGTATTCAAGCTCATTCATGAGGCTGGGTCTGTGGGATCTGCTTGCGCAAGTTTTTCCCTGACCTATGCCCCATGCTTTTAAGCAGATCACGGATAGGACCCTGTGTACAGCCATGGCTACTTGCCTGGTAGTGAATTCTTGATGATATCTCAGCCCAGATAAGGGGCAAAATCATTGGTTGCACAGAGGCAAGTTTCCATATAACCACTAGCACTGCTTACGTGAATATTGACTGGGAAATCCTAAGCCATTGCGCTGGCCTGATTGATGCATGCAGATTGTTTACAGCAAAGATACTGCCCCTCAGCACCCTTTAAAGGGCACTGATCTGGTTAAAATCTCATTTAATACCCACAAGTTTAGTCTGAAATTAATGGATTACTCAGCTAATCACACCAATCAATCAATTAAGGCTTCAAGCCCTAATAGGAAATGAAATTTTAATGGCCAGGGAATCTGCCTTTGGAACAAATCCGTGATGAAACTAGCAGTCAGACTAACAGAGATTAAGGAGAACTTTCTAATCATGGAAATTTCAGAATGCTAATTGCCTCGTGAAGAATGCTCATTAAGCTCTTTTGAGATTCGACCATTTTGAAAATAATTGAGGGAAGCTAACACATGCCATTCACTTACGAACAATGGGGGCATCCTGCAGATCCTCTCATTTGCCTCTTTTCACCTTTTTCTTCTGTTCAGCTGTTTGCTTGCCCAGCTGCTCAAATGGTGGGGAATGTATCAGACCTAATGTCTGCCAGTGCGCGGCAGGATGGGTGGGTCTCCTGTGCCAGATTCGTAAGTACTTGTTGAGCTTTGGTCATAGTTACGTTTTCTGTTTGCTTGCTTTTGCCCCTGGCCTGAAGAATATGGTATGCTTTCAGTTGGGAAAAGAAGCACGCTATTAATTAAAGTAACTGGAAAATGTGGTAAACAGCACAGACTTTGAAAAGGCTAATAATGAGGAGAGTGGATTGATTTGACAGTGTGGGAACCATGTTCATGTCAATCCCTAGCTTCTCCAAACTATAGTTTTCCCATCTGCATATTTGGTGATGATCCCAGGGTAGGCTACAATGCAACTATGGTAAAGTGAAGGTAAAGGGACCCCTGACCATTAGGTCCAGTCATGGCTGACTCTGGGGTTGCGGTGGTCATCTCGCTTTATTGGCCGAGGGAGCTGGTGCACAGCTTTCAGGTCATGTGGCCAGCAGGACTAAGCCGCTTCTGGCGAACCAGAGCAGCACGCGGAAACGCCATTTACCTTCCCGCCAGAGTGGTACCTATTTATCTCTTGATGTGCTTTTGAAATGCTAGGTTGGCAGGAACAGGGACCGAGCAATGGGAGCTCACCCCGTCGTGGGGATTCGAACTGCTGACCTTCTGATCGGCAAGTCCTAGGCTCTGTGGTTTAACCCACAGCATCACCCGCATCCCGCAACTATGGTAGACTATGGTAAAAACAACAACTCACAAACACTAACATAATAATGTCATAACATTCTGCTGGATCAGGCCAATGGTCCATCTAGTCCAGCATCCTGTTCTCACTGTAGCCAATCAGATGCCTACGGAAAGGATGCAAGCAGGACCCAAGCACAAGAGCTCTCTCCCCTCTTGTAGTTTTCAGAAGCTGGTATCTAGAAACATACTGTGTCTAACAATGGAGGCAGAGCACAGCCATCCGGAATAGCAGCCACTGGTAGCTTTATCCTCCACTAACCCAGAGCATTATTTAAAGTACAACTAATACTTTAACAGAGCAGTAGATTAATTACAGATATATGTGTAGCTGGCCGGGTAAACTCAATCCCTGGTTAAAGAGGCTGGTGCTGAAAAGTCATGTCAGCACCAGTCACATTTCAGAGTGGAGAGCATGAACTTTGAAATGTATGCAAACTATGATTGTAGAAACAAGAAATATCTGATTTATTTCATTATACTGAATTATTTGTTCCAAATTTAATACACCCCCCCCCCAAAAAAAAGGAATCCTAAGAAAGGTTTGCACTGGAATCTTCATCCAAGTTGTCTCTTTCAATTTCTCTTCCCCCTGCCCTTCAAATGCACACAATTAAATAGACCGTTTTTAGTCTTTGTTAGATCTGCAGAGCAAATGGCAAAGCCTATGCACACAAACTATCATTGCTGTAGGGGATGCAGCTTATCATATGCACATTTGCCCACAAATTTTGTTGTTTAGTCATCTTAGTCATGTACGACTCTCCGTGACCCCATGAACCAGAGCATGCCTTGGAAACGCTCACTTTCTTCTCAAAGCTTCTCCTTTTTTTATGTCCATGGAGTTTTCTTGGCAAAATACTGGAGTGGTTTGCCAGTTCCTTCTCCAGGTGCCCAGAAACTAGTGCTACTAAATTCAGGAAGCTTACTCCCAAGTAAGCGTACCTGCTCTTGCAGTTTTAATGGTATGACAGAAATCTTCTTGGTGGCTAAGTATAAATTGGGAAAGCACATTTCTTTCATCCTCAAACACTGTCTCTGTCTTTCTGCATAGAAGTCAAATTAAGTAAAACAAACTTGCAGTTTTTCATGTTGAACGGGTTGGGGGGGATGTAATCACGTTATCATTTCATGCATAAAGTACTTACATGGAGGAAATAATAAGCATCTATAGGGCTCCCCACCATAATGCTTCAGTTGAAAATAAATGGCAGATTGCTAATAGCAATACCAACACTTATGACCACCTGCTGGTTCCCCATGTTTTGATTGATTTTGCTTTAATGTTTCCTCTTGTTGTCTGACAGTATGCAGCATGCACGCTTAAGAGAGAGAGAGAGAGAGAGCAAAATATTATTTTGGTTCCTCTATTAATTCTGCAAAAGTTCTAATCACAGCAAGTTGGCTTATCATACTTTCTTATTCTGAAAACTGTTTTGTCCAATATGAGATCATTCAGTTTTTTAAAAATAGTTTTGAATAGGTGAAAGCCAACATAGCTATTTCACCTGATGTACTACTCTTTGAGCAGTATAAATCATTTCACAGTGGGCACCACCAGTAACGATCCTCACTTTGCATCTTTTATTTATTATTTAAAAGACTCCAAATATGACTATATAAAATTAAGAAAACTAAAACACTGAAGAGGAAAGAAGAAATATATGCTGGTCCAAATGTTCACTAAATGGGTACAGAGTGTTTAAAAATCTACAAAGACAAATTAAAAATAAAGCATTTGGGGGTTATAAATCATTTCTATTTAAGATTAAACAAGATGTTTTAAGATTCTATTTTATTGTTTTTATTTATTCACTTACAGTAATAAATAACAGTAATCCTACTTTTCTGTATCCAAAGACAAAGCAAAACACAGATTAAAATCAATAAAATAATCATTTTACTTATGGAATCATTTTACTCACAACAGAGCAGTATGCTAGCAGTACAAAGTATCAGGTTAAGAGGCAAATGCAGAGATGAAGCAATCAGAGGCTTTCTGAAAGAGCCAGGTTTTTGCCAAATATCTAAAAGGATAAAAGTGCTGGATTCTGATGCCCCTCTTTAGAAGGTTTTCCACAGAGTGGGCACCAAGATTTCCTAATATATGTCTACTAAGCTTCTTATGGTAAAGGCCTCAAATGTTGAATAAAGTGTCCATAGGGGGATACCTGAGAAAAAAGACTATCTAGTTGCTTAGATATTTAGCATCTACTCCATCACTTCTTAGTGCAACATTTACAAACCACACGTGGTCCTATGGGCCACCAAGCTATGTGGACTGATTCAATGGGAGTTAAGGATTCCAGAACTTAAACCAGGAATTCCATGACCTAAGTATGGGATTCACTGTGGTGAGATGCTGAATGTGCAGTGTCTAGTAGGCTGTGTGTGAAATCAAGAGCCTTGGAGCCTTCTTCATGCATAGTGACCATTGGGAGTTGTATACACATCAGCTTCCGTAACTGGCAAGCAGTATGAAGTATCTAGGTTTGCCAGGCTGGTATTCATCTTGGAAGCCTGGCCTTTGAGGCTTGCCTGGACAATTGTTCAGATTATGGAGGTGGACGTGTGGGAGCTCTTCATGTAATCCATTGATTCTTTCCAATGTCAGGTTAAGACCCTCCTCTTCTAAAATCAACAGCTACATCTTCCACTTGCTGCAGTTCACAGTTCATTTTCCAATTTCCAAAGAGGCTTTTTTTTTTAATGAAAGGGGTTTGGCACAGTGGTGGCTGACCTGACTTGACACTGCCATGGCTGTGTTGCCAGTAATGATTCCATTCCCTTTGGACTGGCAAATATCAGCACGGGGGTCCTCATTCGGTATGCAGCTGCTGAGGGCACTCATTCGCCGTGTCTGACACTGCAAACTGCTGTGTTTGGAAACATCCTAGGAATTAATTAGAAAAATGAATGAAGCTGAAATTAAGGGGAAATCCTCTTCACTGACCTCCCTGTCATTTATGCTGGTTATCATCTGTTCTAATATAATATTATTGAACACACACTAGCTTTCTCATTTGCCCTTCAGGAACAGTTTCCTTCCATTCGCATGTCAAATCTGCAGCTTCATGATTTTATGAACCTTTTGCTGCTTCTATCACTTTTATACTCTTGCTTCCAGATTTTCTATTCCATTTATACAAGGAAGGTAACATTCTCAACAAAGGTTGTTATTTGCATGAAAATTACTGCTCTGTTCTTTTTAGCACACAGGGAAACTTTTTTTATATAGTATGGTGCATTTATTGTTTATAATTTCAGCACAAACTTGGCTTATTAAACAGCACTCCTTGCCAAGACGATAGAGGATAATGCCTGTGTCATTGTTAGTGTTTAGTGGTTTGATGTTCCTTGTAAATGCATTTATGAAATATTCATTTAAACCCCAGCTATGTTATTATCTTCTGATTTCCATTCCAATTTTCTTCTGAAATGTTTTAACTCTCCTTGCAATAATACGTGGGGTAGAATGGGAGTGTGTTCTACTTGAGTACTGAATTATTATTTTTTTTGCTAGTTATTCTTCCCTTTAACATACTGTGCCCCATTAGCTCATTTAATTTCCTCACCTCATGTGCAAGATAGTTCTTTGATATAATGTAATGCCTATTGTTTTATTACATATTCTAGGCAGTGGAGTTTCTCCTGGTCCGTTTTCGTGCATCCAATGTCTTACATCTCAGAATTCTATTACATTACTTCTGTAATACGATAAACAGCTCCGCTCCCTGTAAGCATATAATTCTATACAACCAGGTTGACATATTCCATCTGGCATAGAGCTGCTGTATCCCTTAGAACTCTTAAATGGACTGGTGATTTATTTTCCCTGTTATTGCATCACTGCAGTGGTCCAAGTTGCACCTGTGGTCTTCTGCCTTTCTCTGAGCTCTTAAGAAACAGAAGGCTTATCGCAGGTGCAAGGTATCCATCTGTGTACAAACCAGCAAATTCTTATCAGAGCTCAAGAAATGCTGTATGAGACCAAATGTTTATGTAGTCTATCATTCTGGGTACAAGAGTAACCAGCCATATGCTGCTGGAAAATGTACAAGTTCAGGTGTAGTGGGGAAAGGCTTTCTTATCTCTGTGTGAACAAAAATTCTATTTTTAGCAACAGTCTTTTATACCGCTGATGTTCATGTTAAGGGGTAAAGAGTAAAGGGGACCCCTGACCATTAGGTCCAGTCGTGGCCAACTCTGGGATTGCAGCACTCATCTCGCTTTATTGGCCAAGGGAGCTGGCGTACAGCTTCCAGGTCATGTGGCCAGCATGACTAAGCCGCTTCTGGCGAACCAGAGCAGCACACGGAAAAGCCGTTTACCTTCCCGATGGAGCGGTACCTATTTATCTACTTGCACTTTGACGTGTTTTCGAACAGCTAGGTGGGCAGGAGCAGGGACCGAGCAATGGGAGCTCACCCCGTCGCGGGGATTTGAACCTCCGACCTTCTGATCTGCAAGTCCTAGGCTCTGTGTTTTAACCCCCAGCGCCACCCGCATGTACAGTAGCATAATGACTAGGAATCAACTGTCTATGGAGTTAGTTCCATACACCAAAGGCAGCTTGAGACTTGCATTTTTCAGGTAGAAACTTATGCTGCACGACAAACTATGTTGGAGCTGAGAGGATGTTGAAAAGCAGTTTGTGATAGGGCACTAGGTTCAGCTGTCCTAGGAAGAAAGTAATGAAAGTTCCTACATGAGCTAAAGCAATTCTTTGGATTACAGACGATGATCATCGCAAGATAGGTAGTGATAGCTAGCAGAATAGGATGGATATATGGATAAGGATAATGCCATCTTGGCTAAGCAACTTGCAAGGGTGTGTAAGATTTTCCTCTGCCCTGCTTATTTGGCTGAGAGCTGCAAATACGCCTCAGTTCCGCACAACAGTGGCTTGTGCGGTTGTTCCCTGGAAGGCTACCTCTGGTTCATGACACATTCTGGTAATGACCTTGAATTCCACTTCTCCTATGCAGTGGCACACAGTGGTAGAAGCTGGTCACCTTTCAGCAGCAGCGGTTGGTTCTGGTGGTACAGGTAGGGTATCTTTGCTCACCTGCCTTCTGAGGTATCACTGCCAATTCCTGAAAGAGAGGGGGAGGAGGCATGGGGAATATAGCTCAAATTTGGTTCTCATTTCCACGTTATTTGCTTCCAGAAAAAAAGCTCACCTGCAAATAACATAGAAATTAGTGCTAAACTTGCACTGTATTTCCAGACATGGTTTTTACATTGTGTGAAAACTCAATTATCATGTGGAAATTAACAGCTAAAAAATGGTGGGGACAGGGAATAAACTGGTGTGTCAATACAGACCCAGTAACAAATCTATAACTTTATTGTACCACACAATTTAAGAGAGAGAGAGAGAGACTGTATTTTGCTAGTGACTTCTGGTATCTTTGCCACACAGACAGGCAATTCAAATAACATTGTATCAAAACAACATTGGCTATAATCAGTATAAGTTCACTGCTAGGAAAGATTTTGTTGTTTAAAAAGAAATTACAGAAATTTCAGCTCCTGAGATCTAATTAAAATAATAACATGACATGTGTGTTCTTGGACTAGTGCCTTATGAATTGGCTGTTCTCTTTTTTCTCTGCCAAAACAATGTCATAGGAGCACACACTGCTAATTAGGAGAGGAAAAAACTGGCTTGAAATCAGCAGTCCTTTTGCCTTAACTTTTATGAAGGCGGGAAACATAGCTGGGTTTTAGCGGAATACCACTCAAACAGAAGCAGGGGTCAGTCACACAAGTGATATGATGCATAACTTTAATGAACTGATATATCTTTTAGATTCATAAAATAGCTTGCCAGCATTAGAAAATAAATTATATGTCCAGACAAGCTTGAAATGGTGAACTATCTTACTTATAAACACTTCATAATCCTGTTTATTTATTTTTACAAAGTGGTGATATTTCAAAAGGTTATTTATCACATTAGACTAGATGAACTAAAGCAAACTCATTTCATCCTGTATAGAAGGTGGATTGTATGCTGCAGTGCTCTTTCCTAATCATCTGTCTATAGAATTCAGGGGATTATGCAGATAGTTTACAGATTTGTGCCAGGGGTGTAACCCAATCTAATCCATATTTGCTTGTGATCTTCTATCCAAACATGGCCCATCAGCCATTGACTGTCATTTTCTTCTTGACAGAAGGGGCAGTCTGCAGTCTAGGTGGGTGTGATGCAGTAATACTTGAGAGGTCATTCTAGGACTTTGGGCCTTCCTGCCTCATTGCTCTAATGCAGGCATGTCCAACTCCCAAGAGACTGTGATCTACTCCCACTATAAAAAAAAAAAAAAACTGGCAGTGATCTACCCATTGGATTAACCAAAATTGTTGAGATTTTGGGGGGGAGCCAATGTAAGGGACAAGCATGATGAAAGGAACTGCACACAGCATGTTTAGCTCTGCTCCAAAGGTTCTGCTGTTTCTTCTGCACCCAACATTGTTGTTTGCCCAGGGCTCTATATTGCCCAGGGAACTTCCCTGCCTAGAAAAGTCTCTTTGGTGCAGGCATTGTGCTGCAGACATGGCCACAAGGTGGGTGGGAGGGGCAGTGGAAGTTTGAAGGCAGGACTGAATGCATGACCCTGCATCCCTCTTCACTGTGCTTGCCATCTATATGTGGCTATGATTTAGGAAAATGGAAGAGATTAAGCGTTAGCCAGTGTATAATGAGTGGGGCACTCCTTTGTTCATCTCAACAGAAGGTGATTGCACACCTTGTTAGACCTTGCAGGCTAACATTTACAAGCAAAACTGAGACTTTTGAGCCAATGTGATTGTGAAGGACCTTGACATGGAGGTGAGCTGGTACTTTCTGGCAACATGGCAGGCCGATGAGGCACAGTGTTTAAGCCAGGAGAACCAAGGTGTTTCAGAGTCCCATTGAAAAAGTTCTGGAGTTAAGCATAGAATGAAGTGCTTAATTTCCACTGATACTACTAATGGAATTTAGGTGAGCCCAGTTTTTCATGGATCACAGCTGCTGTAGTTGCAGGGGCATGGTTCAGATTTACAATACGGGGCCATTGTCATCATCTGCATAATCTATATTAATGGGTTT
Source organism: Podarcis muralis (assembly GCF_964188315.1). Lineage (NCBI taxonomy): Eukaryota > Metazoa > Chordata > Lepidosauria > Squamata > Lacertidae > Podarcis > Podarcis muralis. The sequence continues at coordinate 97,514,886 of NC_135655.1, read as the reverse complement.
TGAAATTCCTCTTCCATTGTAAGGTAATGTATTATAAACAGAAGTCATCGTTAGTTCTTCAAGGTAGGTTATCTTAAAGTCTGTGTGTGTTATTTTGTTGGAACTGAAAAGGTCACTCTGGGCCCATTCACCAATGGAACTCAAACCCCATACTTACGTATTTATTAAAGAGGAGAAATTAGAGTCTTCTGCCTTTCTCTGTTAGTTCAAGATAATAGGCAAGGACAATGAGAAGCAAGCATGTAATGGCTTTGGAATGAAGAGCTCCCATTCACAGAAGTTATTGTTCTCTCTCCTTAATAAAAAGTTATTATAGGAGCAGAATCATTAGTCACTCAGACGTTGCTTTACAGTTGGTTAACTCATGCAGAGAACTGCTCGTGCAAGTAATCCACTCACGTGAACAGTGCAATGTTAGAAGAGCGTTTTCTTTTCAGTGAATGGTATTCTCATGTCATCAGAACAAGGGACTACAATCTTAGAGGGGTTCAGTTTTTTATCCTTACAATGCCCACACAAACAGACCACTCCAAAAAGTTATGTACAGATTTAGTATGTTAATAGGTTTTTGGAGCCTCTTCACAAAACTCTTCCAGCCCATGGCAGCTGCTGTTCTTGGATCAGGCTGCCCGACTCTGGGCTGGTGATATGAAAACCAACATCACTGGATGAACACAGCATGGATTGGTGGCTTTTACCATCCAGTTCCAAATGCCTGAAATTCGAAAGGTGCAATCAAGCCCCCAAATCTGATCCACACTGAGTTAGCATGTGGATGACTTACGAGGGTTGAAAGAACTGTGAAATGGGGGGCAGGGGGGGGCGCGGGAACCACTTCACAACTGAATCTGATGCAACTGAAGGAAATCTGATGCATAATCTGATGTAACTGAATAGTTTAATATAATTGCTGTTGTTTAAATAGAAATGATACTTACAAGTTGTTTTGTTGCAGCTGTTTGCGAGCCGAAATGCCAGTTTGGAGGGAGATGTGTCAAGCCAAATGTTTGTGCCTGTAGAAGTGGGCTTGGTGGTTCAAACTGTGGAAAGAAGGTACAGTAGTATTTCTGTAATGTTGATCCCCTATTCATAACATGGGGAAAGAACTATTGCAGAACGAACAAAACATTTTGGATGGTATCCAGCACTGTAGTTCCATTAGCATGAGGATTTATGTGTGTGCAATGGCACACACACCTCAGCTTCCACAGATCTGCTGTGAAGGATTTGGGGAAACCCTGGAACAGATTTAGGGTGTGCACAGGGAGGGGAGGGGGGCATTCCACTGTTCATCCAGAAGTCTTTGCACTAGCAGAACTACTTCCCTGGATACTGCCCTTCATGTTTCCCTACATGTTTTTTCTTCTTAATATTTTTTATTTTAACCAGTCAGGCTTTGTGTGCCTCTTTCAATAACATGAAATCTCCTGAATCAAGCTTGACTATACGTTCAGCATCAGGGCAGAGAATCATAGTGTTTTCTACTATGTTTGGATAATGTAGTACGATACACTATGACAGCCTTTTCACATTCAATATTCTGGAACTGAAGTCACATCTTTAAACTCAGAATTACAGTTATTGATGCATTTCATTGACAGTGACATTCTCCCAGGAAAATAAAACTTCTATATTGACATTGGCATGCAGCAGATGCAGATAAGATGAAGCAAGACTCATTGTAATTTTCAGACTGCACAAAAACTATTTAAACTGGTCAACTGTAGCCAGCGGGGAAAATATACCTTGCATTTTCTGAAGTGCTCTATTTTATATCCTATTTTGACACCCTAGATTTCAGTGAGATAAACTGAAGCGATTGATTGTCTGTGTGTGTTTAAATTCAAAAGTTTTTATATATAGTTTTTTTCATGGTACAGTGAGAACTGACCTTTCTGTTATATCAACCAAAATTATCAGGTTTGTTTTCGAAACCATTGCTATGATTGCAAATGTGCAGTATGAGATCTGTCAGTTCACAAATGAAGTGGAACTGTGCTGTACTTTGTATAAAATATCAAATCAAATGCTGAGCATCCATTTTTCCTATCAGTGAACCATTGCACAGTAAATAGAATTTGGAGAAGCTTTAGCAGAAGCTTTAGAATATGAGAAATGCCATGCTACTGGGTCACTGCAGTGGTCACTAGCTCAGTTTATCTTGTCATCAACAGAAGTCAGTTCCAGGAAGAAGATTACAGCCCATTCCTAAGCATAGCTTACTTTGAACAAAGTCCAGCTGAATTTCAGTGAGATTATCTTCCTCGTAAGCATGTTCAGGATTGGCATCTAAAACGAAAAGTAAAAATAGCAGCAGGTATTATAATCCACCTAAATCCTAATATTAATGCTAGCTTCTGACCACTTGGGATTTAGCAGTTTGTCACATACACAAAAACTCTGTGTTCAATGCCCTGATCAGGCATTTTATTCCCAAGTTCATCCAGCGTGAGAAGGGGCATTGGTGAAGCCACACTTTCAACATGGCTGTCTGCAAGAGGGCCTTTTTGCTTACAAATGTATGTGTGAAAGCTTCCATCTGACCTGGAACCCTTGTATGTAACTATAATGGTCAAAGGCTTCCTCCCTGCAGACATTCACACTGTATCTGTAGATGCTAGAGGGTGGGTCTAATTGGTATAACACCAATTCCCAGTTCATGTGTTGGATAAATTTGTGAGGAAACAAAATTCAGCACCTTGGTCATGCACTTTTGAGGCAAGGAGCAAGTAGGTAACATATATCTTTGAATTGTTCAACGCTTTCTAAATCCAGCTGCAATTAGATGCAATTTATATTCACCTTCACATAGAAAGTACATTGAACTTGATGATTTCTCAGTAAACGTGTTTAAGATCATGCTCCTAAAATGTTCTTTGAAAGCAATGGGACTTAAGTGATCAGCAACTTGTTCTTTGCTTTGATGACATTTAGTCATAACTAATTTTAGCTGTATCAGAGCCATTGTTTATACAGTTCTTGCAATAATAGAATACTATTAGGTTCAAATAGAGTTCTGTCTTTATGTTGTATTATATTTTTCTTATGAGTCTCAGAAAAAACCATCTAGATGTGATAGGGGAAGCAAGCAAGTTCTCTTTAAAGCAAGATTTTGAGCGAGCTTCCCTGGAATTCTCTCTGGCTTCTGAAAAGCTTGATTTTTTGAAACACCCCTTCAACCTGGGTCAGAAAGCAGAGCCAAAAGTCTAGACAGCAGTGGGGAACCTGTGACCCTTCATCAGTTGTTGTTGGACTACAACTCCTAAAACCATCAGCCATTGGCCAACCAACCACATTTCTGATCTAATTTATCTCCTTTATGTACCAACCCTACCTAGTCAGCATCCTCTCAGAACTTGATTTTAGTACTTTATTTTTTACTTTTCTTTTCTCTTTCTCTCTCCTTCTCTTGATATCTTTTAGCAAGGGACATGGTCCATTACAAGTTGAGTGTGAGGAATTTCATATTACTGAAGTCCCCACAGCCAAGCCTTGTAATCAGGTTAGGGATGTGCCTGGCAGAGGAACAGAAGACACCAAGACTCTTCCCAACTCTTTCCCACTACCAAATGGCAGGGATAAAGCATAATCACAGCCTGCCTTCAGGGATAAAGCATAATCACAGCCTGTCATTCATCACAGCATGACAGTGGAGTGGCTGACAATAGTGCAATCCTGAGCTCTTGTCTCCTCTCTTAGCTTCCTTCCCTAAAGGGGCAGTATTTAAATGACATGGGACTACGCGGCCTTGGTGCACACCCTGGGATGGTGGAGAGCCTAGCATGAGATTCAGCATGACGCCATCTTAGTAGAGTATGTCAGTTATCTCAATCCTCATAATGCCTGTCCCCCACCAAAGGCAAGGTTTCTTTGATTTTGTTTTTGTAGAGGAGAATGTTACCCTAAGAATATCTGTTACCCTTCCCTCAATGAAGAGAGACTCGTCGAGAATTTGGCTTGATTCAATTGCTTCATGTCATTAAGGAGGTAGAAAATGTGAAGCCTGACAGAGTAGAAAATGTTTCATATACCACTGGTGAAATTCCTGCTTGTTGCTAATTGATGGCACGAAACAATTTCATTTTCAGTTTGAGGGGGATATTTCCAGAAACCTATGTGAGAGATAGTTAAGGAGTCATGGAGTTGTCCTAGCCTTCTGCTTTTGTTCAGTTTAAGTTGGTTGAAGTTAGCGCTGCTGCATTGGTATTGTTCATTCCTTTGCAGCTTTTGGATTGAATGGGGTACAGGTGTTCAACTCCTTCAATCTGGATTAGAAAAGCAGAGAGCCCCCACAATGGGAAATAGCCAATCTAGAGTTTTGGCCCTGACTTCTGTCCCAAGAGGGAAGAAATTTCCCAAAGGATTTATAATGGCCTCCAGAAAGCAGGTCTGAATGGGAATTTGTGGCAAGAAATGTTCTTTTTACACTGAATTGGCTGAAGGACAAGGGCATGTGTAATTGCATCTTGGCACCTAAGTGAATCCCTGTCCCTCTTCTCATTTTAGCCTAGAAAGGGAAAAGTAATCACTGGATAGACAGGTTAGAAGATTGACTTCCTTCGCCTGAAACAAACCTCTGGTTTCATTGTCCAGTTAGTAGCACTAAAACATACACACACACAAACACAGTGTTTGGGTTTCTGCCAAATACTGGCTAATAAACTACAGGAGACAGGGATGATGAAAAAAATTAGTTCACATTTTAATGAGAAGCTACCTAATTTGAACTCCCCAAAATTATATGTATGCAGTGGAATGCAACTATTTTTCAATGTTTTCACTTATCTGAAAATTGCAATGCAGTTCTCTAACTGAATAATGTATTTAGGAAAAGTGTGCATAAAAATGTATATATTAGTAAATATAACACAAAAATGCAGTATGGCTTTTGAAATGTGTGCATTAGAGAAATACACACTAATATGATGATGGTGTGTCAAACTGAGCCAAAGACTAGAAAAATGAGAAGCTGAGAAATACCAAAATGGACATCTTCATCCATCCTAGAGAGAGAAGGATGACTTGCCTCAGTTATTCATTTGTTAGGGCAGAAGTGTCATTTTTATTTTTAACATTTTATGTAAGTTTCATTTTTTTCCCTCAGGAAAGAAGGGGAGGGTTCTATAAAACTCTTATTTCTTTGCTTTACTTTGTCCCCCCTTCACATATTTCCATTTGACGAGATATAATCAATTGAATTACATATTACAGACATGACAATGTGTGGCAGTGGTGCTAGGATATATGTTGGAGGATAAAGAATTTGTAATAGTATGCCAAACTGCAATAAGACAGTCCTTGCAAGATTCTGATAATTTAGCAATTTTGAGGTAAACATGAAGACAAATGCCCTTGCTAGCTTCTAAAAATCAAAACCGACAGACAGAAAGACTTGCTCATGAAAGAAGAAGAAAACGCTAACAAGCTAAGAACATAGCTGTTTTGTGGGTAATAATACTGCTTTTGCAATCATTTGCAAAAAGTCAGATGGAATACAGAAATTTAATCAAACACAACTGATTTATGGAGTTTTTGTACCTGGAAGCTTTCTTGAAATTTGCAGCACTTTGCAGCTGAAGGTAGACATTCTATAAAGCCATGCATGAGCTTTTATGTTCTCTCACATTCTTCTCTAGAAAATGTATTGGGCCAAATCCGATGTAAGAGTTGCACTGGCGGCAGCAAGTCCAGTTTACTCACTAGGTGGCCTTTGGCAAGCCTGTCTCCCTCCCTCCCTCCCTCCCTCCCTCCCTCCCTCTCCCTCTCCACATCAGCTCCTCCCGTCTGCAATATAAAGGATAATAATATTGACTTATCCCACCTGGGGCTGGGGAACCTCTTTGCCCTCCCCAAGTTTTAGTTGGGCACCGACTCCCATTAGCCCCCATTCCATCATGGGACAGGATGATGGAATTGCAGTTAGACAACATCCGGTGAATATCCCTGCTTTATAGATTTATTGTAAGAATTATAACTAGATAATGTATGTGTAGCATGTTGAATGCTTGAAAACCACATACAAACATTAAGTGTTCTTTATATTAAATATGTAATATGAATATTTAATATTCTTTATATTAAATCACAGGAAAACAATTTGCACCATCAAATATTATATATCCAGGTTTGATACCGAAATACTACACTTGATAGTATCATATATGGAGTATATGTGTGTCATGTCAGATGCAGAGAGATCCAGCAGGCCTCTCCTCTTAGAGATGAATAATCCCCCGACTATTTTGTCCTGCACATTTAGTGGATTTATAGGTCTCTTGTAGTCCTGCAAGACAAAAGCTCTTTCTGTCACCTAATATCATGTTTGGGGGACTGAGAAGATTTACTTCCACCCTTAAACTAAGATGCTTTTTACTGACAAACCTCCACAGCGTAGAAATGGGCTGAGCACATTCAAACTCATATAGGCAAGGTGTCAACAGTCTCACTGTGTCATATGGAAAATAGCAAATTGGTTTTGTAGACACTCCTGCTTTAGAGGAAAGAAATTTAATTCCAGCTTCAGAACTGTCAACCCCACTGCAAATAACAGAGTCAAAGCCAAACCATTTCAGCAATATAGTTATTTTCCTCTGTTGGAATGATGGAGGAGAAATCAGCCGTTGCTACATGATACCCTCGTGGGCGCGTGTTTTGGAAGCAGATCTGTCACGTTGTTCCACAATAAAGACAGCCGCTACAGGTGAAATTATTGGACAATTATAACACTTGTTAGTTGCCTGCTTGGATCAAATTCTGAAATGTGGAGTAGTTGCAGTATGGTCATAATTAAAGAGAAAAGGGGGGGGGGGTTAAGAAAAAAACCAGACAGAAGCCATGCCATTACTACATTAGAATATTTCATACTTGTTTTGTGACAATGTGGGTGTAGGCCTGTTTGTCACCTAATCCCTTCAGCAGCTGAATCCTCATTTCTGTTTCACAGCTCCCCATAGGATGAAGAAAACAGCAGAAGGACAATGAAGACATTCATTTTGATGCCGAAATGCTAAGACTCCCTCCTTCCTTTTACAGTTGGCAGACAATGCACTATAGAAACATAGCTAAATTTCTCCCTCCTGCCTCCACTCATGGCAAGCATTAAGTCATGTTGAGAAATTACTGATTCCAGAACATACTCGAACAGCTTTAGCTAGTTGCCTGTGTCACATTAGGTGACACCATTCTCAAGCTCTCTCTCTCTCTCTCTCTCTCTCTATATATATATATATATATATTGCAGCATAGTACCAATACCTCAGTTACTCACTGACTGCAAGTGCCTATTTCAACTGTGACTTGCAGAGTGTTTTAGAAAGGCTGTCGCTTTCTGCTAACTTTGGGTTCTATAGAGAAGCCAACATTGAGGATGTTGGGGTGTACCCTAATCCATTCTTCTTGTTCTTCTTGTTTGCTCTGGCCTGCATTGTACACCTCCTGAATTCAAGTTTTACCTGTAAAATTTCTACAATTAACTCCAGAACAAGAGCATGCACCAATTCTCTTCAGTTTTACAAAAGAAAGCAGGTGAGATTGAAGTGAGTAGGAGACACACATGTAGGCCCCATCTCCAGTATCCCCACATACACCAGTGGGGAGGAATGGGGAAGAAATTCAAATTCATTCAATACATATACATTTAAAACAGACTCCATCAAATTCACATTTTCCAAAACAATATGGGACCTGAAGCACAGGTACCCTTAAAATTCACACTTATCTGAACTTTGCAATGCAGTTCTCCTACCAAACAATGGTTACAAAAATGCATATTTTAGGAGAAAGTGTGCAAAAAGTGAAACTTTTCATGAAAATAACATACAAAAATGCATTATATCAGGGGAAATTGCTTGCAAAAAATCTGTACATTAAGTCAAAACTGCATATGGAAAGGTGTTTATTAGGAGAACTTTGCACTAAAATGCTGATGAACTCTCACAAAGAATTTTTGGTAAGGAAATCACAAATGGCTGTGCAGAACTGAATTTAAGATTTGACAAATGAGAAACTAAGAAAATCAAAACTGACAGACTCTTCCATTCCCACCAGTAAGGAATGGAAATCCACTCTGCAATTAAATTCTCTAAACTATCAGGGTTCCTGGATGATGGGAGCAGCCTAACCACATTTAACTGAATGTAGTTGGAATCTCCCTGCAGACCACGGTTAAAAGGAAAGGGGTTGGGACCGTATAGTTTCCAGTGCTCCCTGCAGAGTTAGAGTCCTCACACATTCTTAAGAATGCTTGAATATGGCTGCAGTTTATATCTGCTCAGTTCCACCAGTTGCTTTTCCACACATAAAACATATACTATCAATATGCAGATGTGCAATGATAAAACACTTCTAAAAGAAGAGCATTTGTTATTTGAGCATATGTATGCTTGCAACTTTTCTTTCCTGCACTGTTTTACTGAGGCACAGGGATTGGAATGCCTGTGGCTCCTTAACCCACACAGGCTTAAACCAAGGAAGGTGTTGGGGTGTACCTGCTATTGCAGGAGGTTTGTAAGCACATTCCACTGAATGCCAAATACATGATGATCTAAAGAGAGACCTGCATGCCTTGGGACATTGGAGTGAGTGGAGCCTGTGTGTACAGATTAAGCCCATGTGAATTCAGGCAGACATCTAAACAGGACTTATGTGTATCTTTAACACACTAGAACAAGCACATCAGCCTTGCTTTTTTTGCTGTGTTTTATCAATGGCGCACATGCACAGTAGCAATACCAAGGGAGAAAAGAAATATGAAGGAACTGAAAGCAGGGGCAAACTGAGTTCAGCGTGGACTCAATTTAAATATAAAAACGTCTTATTTAAAAACTAAAAAGAACCCCCACGTTGTCTTGGACTATAGACTTTCTTGCTTGGCATGGCATGGGTGCAGTGCTGGCCTGGTGGAGCAATCTCCCCTCTCTTCCTCCCTGCACTGTTCTGTGGGCTCTCCTAATCCCCCTGAGTCAATTCTGGGAGGCACAGGTGGGGGGGGGGGAGTTGCACTAGCAGAAGTCCTTGCATGGGCTTACACTAATGGGACCCGTTAGTTGAATCTGGCCAATGTGTTTTGGGGCAGTCACAAATAGAACCATAATGTGTGAACATTGCTTTTCATGAGTAACCCCACAACAGCAGCTTCTATGGATGCAGCAGTATGCTGTTTAATCACAAGTAATCTATGGAACTGATGCCAAGATGCTGTGGCATTTTTGTGATAGGCTGGGTTGCTTCACACCAGCTGAGTAGACATTCCAACAGTGCTTTGGATCACAAGATACAGAATCTTTGCAGAAAATGGATGTGAATGTGTCCTTTTAATGCTAAGAAATTTATAATCATTAATGCAGATTATTTTCTACTTAAAGTGTTGCAGTTCCTGTAGCTGTTAAGTATATTTCTTTGCATATTGCCACCTGCCTTTTCAACATGAGAACAATGTTTGTTTTGTACTACTTTTGCAAAGACTAAAATGTTTTATGTAATTGTACTCTTTTCTTTGAATAAATATTATTTTCATGAATTCTTGTCATCTCTACAAAATTGTGCAGAGGGAAATATGAAACACAAAGAAACTCATGGCACCAGCATATTAGAGAATGTTATTCTAGATAAATCTGTGATGTGCACATAGAAATACAATTGTTATTCTAGCCTCACTGACCTCCCATCCATGCTACATGAAGAGAGGGCCTTTTACCAAAGGAGAATTACACTTCCGTGGGTTGTCCAAAACTGGGAGATGGTGAGTTTGGAACTGAGTTTGAAACTTCAATTCAACGCTTCCAGGAAGGCACTAGAGCAGAAGGTTGGCAACAGATGAGTGTTGCAAGATTAAATTGATGGTAGCAATTATGTCTTTCTTCAACTACAGGGAGAATCAATAAAAAAAGAAGCTATATTACCTTGCTTCCATTATGCCCATGATGGGCAGTGTTGATGAATAGGAAGTCCTTGCCAAGCTTGGATTTGGGACCTAAAGTAGATTTCATTCCCACAGTACATCTCACTAGTTAAGTTAATGTGCCTCATTGTTTGTATTTTAATATAGCAAAATTTAATCTCTGCTGGAGATGGGCTGGATAGAGAGAGATCATAAAGGAAGGATGGGAGAGACTGCCAAGGAACAGGCCAAACGTTGACTTCCAAACTTATAGAAGCTTGTAATGTACTGATGGCACTGCACAAATATGCCTTATCGTATTGCTCTTGGGAAGCTGTAGTTCACGCCGCCACCTTTGGCAGAGAAAAAACTTGGAAAGTCAAGCACACACATTCACCTCTGCCAATAAAACACAAGGTTAAAGCAGGTTTTAGATCTTGATGAGGGATGGTAACTCCCCAAAGTGACTGCTAGAAGCAGTTAAGAGAAATCACCCAAACAGACAAAAGATACCAGCATAATGCTGCAAATTCTGATGGTCTGGTTACATAGCTCAGAGCAACCACTGAGCTATGTGCAAGTAGCATCAAAAAAACTTCAGTGTATGTGTCCACTGTGCAGAATCTGTGTTGCTTATGTATAGTGGTACCTCGGGTTACAGACACTTCAGGTTATAGACGCTTCAGGTTACAGACGCTTCAGGTTACAGACTCCGCTAACCCAGAAATATTACCTCGGGTTAAGAATTATGCTTCAGGATGAGAACAGAAATTGCGCAGCGGTGGCTCAGTGGCAGGAGAAGGCCCCATTAGCTAAAGTGGTACCTCAGGTTAAGAACAGTTTCAGGTTAAGAACAGACCTCCAGAACGAATTAAGTTCTTAACCCGAGGTACCACTGTATCTAAAAGCCTGACTGTGCATATCGGTACACGTCCCTTTCTTCTTTAAGTAGAATATTACTATACTTCACTGTTCTTATCATATATCCTCACAATAACCTTCTGTGACAGTTGGAAATAACTGCAGCTATGCCAATGTTTTCACTGAAAGCTTCAGAGTGGGTGGTGTTCTGTAGTTGGGATACCACCACAGAAAATGCCTTATTGCATGCTATGCCACCAGTCTGCGCCTTGAGACCCCAGGTTCTGCTTCTCTTCTCTATAATAAAACCAGGGGGTGGGCTGATTTCCAGGAGAGAGGCAGCAGAGGAGAAGAGATATTCTTTCCCCACCTACTGTTTTCTTTCCAGAATAGCCCTTGCTTGCCTCAAGCTGGTTTTGTAAGCTGCAATCCCATACCTGTACACTGGACAGAACCATGGGTTTGGGGTTCCAGTAGGGAACAGGGAGGCATGGGAGAAAAGTTGTTGGAAGGGGAAGGACTTGGTACCCTTTCCTATTACTGCCACTTCTCCCTTTAAAATAATTCCCCCTTCACTATGTTTCAGAGGGAAAACAGATTTGAGGACATAAACTAGTGTTGGGATTTTCTTTTCTGTACCAGGATTTCAAAGCTGAACATACGTAATCAAAGATTGTGGCTGGATTAAAAAAAATCAACCCAGCTTCACAGCTCTACACATCTAAGAAAGGACATATCTAGGCATATAGACTACATCTCAGTGTTGAGACTGTCAGCAGTGACATATCTTTTGTACACTTATCATTATATTCCTCCTGCAGATGCCCTTTTGCTGTGAAAACCTCCTGCCCTCTTCTCCATTTGCTTATCATTTTCACCTCAGGTCTATTATATCCAGATTAGGCAGTAAGCAATTCTTTTAGCCTTTGGAGCTGTAAATAAATGATACCTATGCTGAAAATATTTTATATTACATCTCAGCAATACTTTACAGCAATTCCCAAAATAACTCAACAATATATAATACGCCTTAGATGTTTCTGATTTAGCTGTGCGAAAATGCTGAATTACTATTATCAGCTGGTGCCATTTTAATCTTGGTGAAGAATGGATCTAACTATCTTCATTGCTTATTCTATGTTGCCCATATATTCAAAAGTCTGATGGTCCAACTATGTACACACCTCTTTCTTCTTTAAATAATGCTATGTTTTACTGCCCTTATCATATACCCTCACAAAAGCCAAAAGCAGTTGATCTTTACCCTCAAAGAACTTCATGATAGAGTAACATTTTCAATGAGCATAGCTAGCTATAGTTTATTTTTCTTTAAAACCTACACAGAAATGTGTACAAGGATACCAGCTTTCCCTCAACTAATGTTTTATTTAAAACACCACATGTATATATTTGGAAGCCAATGCAAACCACACTACTATGAATATAAATTAACTCCTGAGACAGTGGGAACAGAGTAAATCATCAAGTAAAGAAGAAGGAAATAGCAACAAAAGCATTGCATGGAGGTGTTAATAGAACATCTTGACTCCATGGCAAGAGAACAAAAATGGAAGTAGGTGTGGCACAACTGCAACAAAATCAGCCATGGTCACTTGCATTGTAGTACCTGAAAACAAAAAGAGAGAGAGGGAGAAAGGAAGAGACTGTCCTTGTTCTTCTCACCTTTAATATCATATATTCCAGAAGGTAAAGAACCAAACTATCCAAGAGAGTTTCTGAGAAATACATAAAAGCCAACATCGGGGAGGGAAACAACTTCCATATTTCACATGAAAAGTCATAAGAATGCAACCAAGCGAATGGAAATTTACATTAGAATAAATCATTGTTCATAATTGCCATGTAATTGAAGCCTTTCACAAATTCAGAATGTGCAATACAAAGGACATGTCCTCCCTGGAGAAAGAGCTAGGAATTCAAATCAAGCATCTGGATGTTGCAAAACTAAATGAACAATGCAACAAGGAAATGATCTATGGACACACTTGGAAAAGAAATCTCCCTTCTTATCTGCCTTGAAAAGTATAACCTGGGAAGCAACAGTCCAGTCCAGAGAACTAATCTTGCTCTAACACCTGCAGTGGTAAGAAGGTTAATCCAGTCATCATGGCCATTCAGTATTTGGCTGCCTGCTTAAAACCTACTCCACTGGGTCCACTGAAAACTAAGCTGCAGGATAATATAATGAAAAGATAATAAATTTGGGCTTAATTCAAACATGAGACCTACCAAACAGCTTCTGCCTCTTTGCCAGTTCCCCACCTGAATTTGCCAGGAAATTTGCTTATCTCAGAGCCAAACTAATGGATGTTTCTTTATTGAGGGCAGCTCAGCTCTGTTTAGCACAAAGGAAGTGAACATCAGGGATATGGTTGGTGGACTATTGCTTCCAAATGGACTACCACTCCCATTATCCTTGACCACCATGTTGGTAGCTATCACTTACTGCTTTCTCCACAGCTAGTTTTATAACCTCCATGTCTTCTCTTACTTGCCTTTTCTCTAAACTAAAAAGGCCCAGATGTTGTAGTACTTCTTTACTTGGTCTACCCCTTTGATCATTCTGATTGCCATTTTCTGAACCTCTTTGGCTTCTACAAGACACTTTCTCAGATGAGGTGACCATAACTGTACCTGGTATTCTAAGTCCAGTACAAAAAAGCAAGGCAGTCAAGTTTGCTGATGACCCCAAATTTCTCCAACTATGCACTTTTTTGCATGCAAGTTTCCCTAATATAACATTTTTGCAAAGCAATTCTCACTGATATACCATATTTTTGTAAGTTCCTTTCACTAATATATGCGTTTCTAGACACACTTTACCCTAGTATATTCATTTTTGTGCATATTACTTGGCTGGATGTTACAAAATTCAGAGTAGTGTGAATTTATGAAGGATGGCTGTGTTTCAGTTGCGTATTGTTTTGGAAAGTATGAATTAGGTAGATTCACCCTTTCAATGTCAACTGAATTGAATTTCTTCCCCGTTCCTAGGAGTCAAAAACCTTTATCAATATACTGCAAATCAAAGATCATTAGATCATAATCTACCTTCCGCCAACCCTTGGCTTACACTAACTGACAAGCAGTTCATTGGCAGAGCACATGTTCTACGTGGCATTCAATCCTTGGCATCTATTACTATTACTAATTTATTTTATTTATAGCCTGTCTGTTTTCCAGAACCAGAGGTCAAGGCAGCTCACAAAAACTGAAACAAACACGAACAAAACACAGAAAACTAAAAAACAGATAAAATATCATTGTTACAAATTAATTAAGCTACAATAGAGTTAAAATGATATAAAAACAGATATATTAAAATACGGGTAGTAAAAACAGCACAGCACTGTTAAAATCCCTTTCCTTAAATGCTGGAATAAAACAAAAGCTTGCAGGAATAAAACAGTCTTCACCGGCTGGTGATAGGATCCTGGAGTCTTCCCTACCCCTATTTAGAACTGCCAAGTATTCAATGCCAGGTAGAGCATGTGATCTACCAATGATCTATGACCCTTGCCTACAAAAAAAGTACAGTCTCCCTTTCCCCTCCAGCAAGAAGCAGTGGCGGAGGAAGCTGCTCGGGTGCCTGGGGCGGCACACCCAGGGGCGGGACAAGCCGCGGCGGGGGTGGGGGTGGGGCAAGCCACCCATAGGGGTGGAGCGCACTGCGGGGCCTCTGGAGTCTGCCTGCCTCCTCCCTCTCAGCTGCCCTACAGCTGAGGGGGAGGCAGTGGGTGGACCGTTTGGAGCAGAGCGGAGCCTGTGGAAGCCCAAGCCACCACGTCGCTCCCAGGAGAGACGCGTGGCTCGGGCGCGCTGCAGCCAGGCCTCATGGTGAGTGCCGCCTGGCAATTTGTCACCCCCCTCAGTGGTGACACCCGGGGCGACCTGCCCCCCACCGCAGCCTCCTTCCTCCGCCCCTGGCAAGAAGAGTCCTACCAGAGGCTCGAACCCACAGCTGCACAAAGACCACACCATTCTCTCATCAGCTGAGAAGGCAACTAACCTTATTTCAGTATAGGCTGGTATTTCAGAAGAGTCCTGGCTTTACCTCCCTCTGAATTGCTTTCTATTCGACATTTCTTTACCCAGCCAAGAAAAGAAACAATAACTATGAAATAATTAAGCTGCTGTTGCAACCATTTGAAGAGGAAGAAAGATTGTTATTGCTGTCACTACTTCAGCTGAAATATAAATACTTGAGAGGCATATGGATACCATAATGATGAAAGCTATTGATAAGTGGATACGGCTTTTTTGAAAACTGTGGCTATGAATTGAGAAGGCCTGTGGCACAGGATGATTAGTTACCCAGATAAACGCAGCATATGTTAAAGGATATGTTTTTGTTGGTTGTAAAGTAAGACAAAATGTCTGTATTTAAACAAGTAAAAAGCAGAGATAGCGGCTGGTACCATATATCTTACATACAACAGATAGAAAGAAAGAAAAACATTTCAATGATTTTTCCTCCTGCAAAAAGAACTGGTAGAGGGGGAGTGACTGGCAGAGAAAAATAACCTAAAGGGGGAAAGATTCCCAAGGCCAGCTGCCATCACATTGGCAACCCACTTTATCAACATCATTGTGTGGTGGTGGTAGTGGTGATGATGTATCTGATCTATGAAAGCATATGCCATGAATAAATTTCTGTTAGTGTTTAAGGTGCCACAAGATTGTTGATTGTTATTCCTGGAAGGGACCAACATATCTGGATGATAATACTAGTCGTCGTCGTCGTAGTAGTAGTAAGAATAATAATAATGATTTCAATAATAATAATAAGTACACACATAAGACGTCTTGCATAAAATCAACACAGTACAAAGTAAGTTTAAATGTAAAATAAAATCAACCCAAAAATGCTGATTAATTTTCATAAGGCCCCTTTTTCTTTTCTTTTTTAAAAAACCCACAAGCTGATGTGGAAATGTGGAGAACTGAAAAATATTGGAAAAATAAGAAACTTAAATTCACAATTTTGTCTGTCCTGACTCAACATCTCACCTAAGGAGCCATTAACTTCCTTGCTTCCCCCAACATTGACCTCTTGATTAACCCATCAAGGGCAAGAGAAGACATTCTGGTTGGGGAGTCCTTGCACAGAGCCACAGTCGCAACACAACATGAACAAATTATATTCTATATATAATATTCTATATATATATTATAATTATATTGGGATAATTCATCAAAGGAGGCCTCCCTGATTTTACAGTAGTTGATACAATGATTGTTATGTAGGCCATCCAAGCAAGGCAAGACCTGCCAGGGTGTGGGATGAAACAACTTCCCTCAGGTAGCACCATGGGGAAGATAGATGACGGTAGGGATTGGTGTCTAAAGACTAAACGTTTACCCTATGGGAAGGAGGCATGGGCTCTGCTTCAAGCAAAATGTATTGGGCCAGCACTGCACTCAGATGGCAATTCTAACTGCAGCTGTATGGAGAACATAACACTAACCCGTTTCAGCTGCTCCTTCCCAGCAGTGATTCACATGATGACACTTTTTCAGTCACTGTGGTCACACAAGTCTCCACCAGAAAGAACTGTTAGTGTAGCCAGATAAAGGCCAGCTCAAACATTTCCTCCTCCATGTTGCTGGAGTCACTCCATGTGGAGAAACTTTCAACCATCTGGATGGCTGTTTGTCACCAGACAATAGTTATAAATGAAAATATTTAAACTTGCTGAATTGAAGCCCAAGGAAAATAACACTGAATCTAATCCACATAATATTCTGTCCTGGAACATTCACATCACCTGTTCCTTCCACTCCTGAAGTATATAACATGTTTCCCTTGTACTAGCAACATACTGATATATGTAATTTAATTCCTTTAAATTTTCTTATTGCCTCAAAAACGCCTTTAAATCTGAAGACAGGTCAAGAGCGTTCCTTTCCAAAGGAGAACAACAGCACATGAAGGTGTCCCTGGAAGAACTCTCATTACACAGAGAGGAGTGACCACTGGGGTTAATGCTGTGATTCATTCAGCCAAGCGCTAAAGAACCGAGATTAACTAGTGCTGGCGCTTACAATGCAAGAAACAATATGAGTGGCACAAGCATTCTGTGGGCTGAATCGAGTGTTTGACACAAAAGGACTGACAAAGATTTCTTCTCAGAGAGAGATAATTAGGGGGCATTCAACAAGCACATGTTTGCCTTTATGTGCACATAAAGAAGTGTATATTTCCATGGTTTGTTATTGCAGTTTTTAAGCATTTCATTCTGGAGAAGTATCTGTACTGAAGTCAGCATGGGAGCTACTGACTTGCATACTGCCGCTGAAGTCATCATGAGAGCCTTTTAGCCCATCCTAGCACTCAAGTTGAGGGTGGGCCAGCAAAATAGAAAATTTATATAAAATGTTTCTGTGGCATGGGGGTGGGGGAGAGGGAAGAGAGCTCTAGAAGCTCATTTGTCAGTTTAGTCTACAATGTGTAATTCTGTTTATTTTTATTGTTAACAAGATTTCTCCTCTGCCTTTCTAGTGCTTACAAACTGCTCAGTGTGACTTGCGATGATCGAAACAAACTATAAAGTACGATATCCCAAAAATATTATATAATAAAAGCAGAGACAGGTGCAGCAGATAAAACAGAGGGAAACGATAAAAATAAAAAATCTTCTAACCTGCACGGAAAGTTTTTTGCCATATGGAGAGCAGGCAACTCAGCCCCACAGGGGTAAGGATCCCCCACTTTAGAGGCAGACACAGAGAAGGGCCTGTCTCTCAGCTGAGCCACCACCATAATCTGGACATAGAGAAGGGGCTCTCCACCAGATCTTAGGGCATAGGCAGGCTGCTATGGGAGAAGGGTATCTTAAAGATTGGGCTTTAAAAGTCGTCACCAACACTTTGTAATTTTCAGGAAGATCTATGACCCTTAACATTAATACATTACAGTGGTACCTCGGGTTACAAACACCTCGGGTTACAAACACTTCGGGTTACAGACTTCGCTAACCCGGAAGTAGTACCTCGGGTTAAGAACTTTACCTCAGGATGAGAATAGAAATCATGCGGCAGCAGCGGGAAGCCCCATTAGCTAAAGTGGTACCTCAGGTTAAGAACGGTTTTAGATTAAGAACGGACCTCCGGAACGAATTAAGTTCGTAACCAGAGGTACCACTGTATTTAAATTGTCTATAAAGCAACAATGTCTGTACATGAATATTAGTATAAAATATATTGTGATAAATTTGGGAAGACTGGTTTTTAAAAATAAATAAATAGTGACATATGGAAAGAGATTCCGCACATTGGATAGTTCTTTATATAGTGTATAAAATACTTTTTTGGATACATCTGGATAAACCAGTTATTTTTTTACTTATTTTTTTGTATGGACAGGGATTCTTTACATTGTATATTTCCTTTTAGTACACTACCACCAAGTACAAAATGCCTTCGGATACATTTGAGCAGCCTGAAATATTTCATTATTTGGAATGAACAGGGATTCCACAAATGGTACACTTTATATGTCTGCAGAGTCCAGCACTTTCAAATATCGCAGGGACACAAGTTAAGGAAAATTGTCTAACAGCATAGTCTCATTAAGGCACTTTGCTATTTCATTTGGCAGCAGAACATAATTTTCCAAGGAAATGGCTTCTGGTTACTCAACTCTGCAGGAGATCAAAGAAGAAATGGCCTGAAATCTTGCAAGGAACATTAAAGGAAAGGATGATGAGACTCTCTATCCACACTACTGTGGCATCATTCTCAACACAAGCAATCTATTAAACGTGGAGGCTAGTGTAAATCAGAAGGACTTTGCTGGACATTTAAAGCTCTGCCATTAAAGAGATTCTGAGCATCTTGTGAATATGTTGTATATCATCACATAATCCTATCAAAGCTATTCTCACCACTTGCCAGCAAACATGGCTTATGGCAAGATGGCTGATTCACCACATAGGCAATAGGTATAAGCTGGTAAGCGATACCAACATTAGCAAGAATCAGTCAAAACTTATAGATTAACTGTCTCAGTAGCTTTGTATAAATATTAAAAAGCACATTACTAGCACTGATCATGGCTGAATGAGTACACAAGCAGAATAGTTTGAATACTTCTTATCGCTGAAGGTGAATTACCAGCACAGCTAAGGGCTTTTTTATGGTAACACTGGGCTTGGATATACAGTCATAACTCGGGTTACAGACGCTTCAGGTTGCATTTTTTGGGGGGGTTACGGACCTGCTGAAACCTGGAATTACCGCAACAGGTTACTTCTGGGTTTCAGTGGTCACACGTGCACAGAAGCGCTAAATCGCGGTTTGCACATGTGCAGAAGTGCCAAATCACAACATGCACAGACGTGCCGCTGTGGGTTGCGAATGCTGCGGGTTGTGAATGTGCATCCCGTACGGATCACGTTTGCAACCCGAGCGTCCACTGTATGTGTAAACCAGCTCTGTGTTCCTCCCATGCAAATTATACTAAGTAGTAAATGGTAGAATGTAGCTTTGGTGCTATTTAATCTTTAAAAAACGATATAGGAATTTCCCTATAATATTTTTATAACCCTGTAGAAAATACACCCATGGTGACCTAAACTGCTTCATATTGATCTTCTCCTTCTTTCGTCCTAGGTATAGTCAATTATTTCTCCATCTTCTTCTACCTCAAACACAATTCATTGGTTTTCATGGCAGAAGCCTTCATTCACATTTTCTTATAAGCATTTCGTTTAGCAAGCTCAATCAAGTGGAGCCAAGATAAATAACTAGTCTTCTGGAACCTAGAGTGATTTGGGCCACAACATTTACCACCAGAATGGTTTGCTCCTACGAACCTATTCTAAGAAGAAGAAGAAGAGGAGGAGGAGGAGGAGGAGGAGGAGGAGGAGGAGGAGTTTGGACTTGATATCCCACCTTTCACTCCACTTAAGGAGTCTCAAAGCAGCTAACAATCTCCTTTCCCCTCCTCCCCCACAACAAACACTCTGTGAGGTGAGTGAGGCTGAGAGACTTCAGAGAAGTGTGACTAGCCCAAGATCACCCAGCAGCTGCATGTGGAGGAGCGGGGAAGCAAACCCAGTTCACCAGATTACGAGTCCACCACTCTTAACCACTACACTGCCTCATAAATTTCTGGCAGAAGATGCAGGTGTCCACCACATGCCGCTCTTTAAGTCGAATAAGGCAGTGGTGGTATCTGTCGGGGGGTGGGAGTTTGCTGCTACAAACCATGCAGTACTTTAAACGTCCCCACTGCACCATAGAAACGAAGCCAGTGCCAACAGAGCACTGAAAATGCAAAATGTAAATGTACAAACTTCTCTTATCCTCTGATCCCCCAAAGATTGGGTTCTGCCCCTGCCCAGAGCAAAATTTGGAACCTTCTAGAGTGAGGCATTGATGCTTTTGAATTATGGTGCTGGAGGAGACTCTTGAGAGTCCCATGGACTGCAAGAAGATCAAACCTATCCATTCTTAAGGAAATCAGCTCTGAGTGCTCACTGGAAGGACAGATCATGAAGCTGAGGCTCCAATACTTTGGCCACCTCATGAGAAGAGAAGACTCCCTGGAAAAGACCCTGATGTTGGGAAAGATGGAGGGCACAAGGAGAAGGGGACGACAGAGGACGAGATGGTTGGATAGTGTTCTTGAAGCTACCAGCATGAGTTTGACCAAACTGTGGGAGACAGTGGAAGACAGGAGTGCCTGGCGTGCTCTGGTCCATGGGGTCACGAAGAGTCGGACACGACTAAATGACTAAACAACAACAGAGTGAGGCAATGGGTGAGAGATTAAAACCCAACCTTCAAGGCACATGCTCAGAAGAGCAAGCACCCATCTTCTTGGCAAGTTCTTTCTTGGCCACTGCAAATGGTGGCATCATTTGAACTTTTTCTCTGCTCCCGTTCCTTTGTGGAAAGACTGAGTTGGGCCTTTACCCTCTCACCTCTTATTTTCTTAAGACTTCTCTTTCTTTAATTTTGCATTTCATCTTACCACAGTGAACTCAATGCCTTTTAAACCCTACCTGCAACTTTAAAAAGGAATCCATTAGTTTTCAGCTGGATTTAGAGATCATATTCAATCTCGAATGCTTTGAAAGTATGTTGCCACAACAAGTGTGGCATTTCAATTAGCTAGGATGCTAGACACATTTCAAAATAAAGCATCAGTTTTATATCTACTAGTGCCAATTGCCAGAAGCAAAGAGAATCCCAAACAGTAGGTTATTCTACTATGTTTGAAATGACAACTTTTACATTTGTATTTAAGCAAGTACCATATGGTAAAAATGTTACCTTGACAGAATTTGAAACATCACACCTGGTTGAATTTTAAGATATTTGGAATTTACTACTATATGTGAATACATACATTTCATACCAATTGCTTTAGTAATATTGGCACTTTATAAAATAAAAAAACCCTGGATACAGAACTAAAGATACAGTGACCAACTTCACTAGTGGTATAATTTCCCTCATTCATACAGAGTGGCAATGTCACAATTTGTGAGACACACCGAGCCAAATGTAGCCATCTAAGCTCTGCATAATGGGCCAGTCTTTACTGACCCAGGTAGGCAGCAAAAACAGGGCATTCATGGAGCCCTGTTCAGTCATATGACCATATACATTCAGCATGATCTGTTGGAAGTTGTGGAGGCCTAGTCAAGTTCTTACATCTGGTAATATGTCACTGCCAGTTGTATCACTTGTTCAATTTTTTTCCAGTTCTCCAACCTGGGAAAGCACTTTGTTCCTTACCACAGATTGCTGTTCTGAGCCATTTAGGTTCTCTCTGGACATACAATTGCAGGGAATGGAAATAATGTACAGGGTAGAGTCCCATAATTCAATGGGGAAATGCAGCTGCTGTCATTTAGTTGTGGATGCACAGAAGAGGCAGTAAAATCAAGTGCAGTGATTTCTGAGAGAAGTATATATTGTAAAAGCAGAATACTGACATATTCATATTTCATAACTTACTTCCCATCCCACTGTGTATTGTATAAGTCAGCCCACTGAAGTATATATTTCCTAAGATGGCTGTTAACATTTAGTAAACATGAATTCCAGCTGCAAGAAATGCACTACCTTCATCTCAGAGAGAGCTGGGATATTTTCTAGTGATCTTTCTGGATGACATGAAGCACCTGCCATATTACAGCTGTAGCTTAATGCGGAGTGTTTGTGTGTCACTACCCTCTGGTGGCTGATTCAGAGACCTGAAACTGAAGGAACTTAACACAGGGCCAGACTAGATGTCATGGTATCAGATCTGTCTCTTTTAATGGGTGTCTCCTCTCCACTGTATAAAAAACATGACATTGAAGGTAGGACAATTCAGTGATACAGAAGCTGCTTTGAATGCAAAAGATTTCAGGTTCAATCCCTTGGATCTCCAGGTAGACCTAGGGATGTAGGTAGTGTAGACAATACAAAGCAAGATGGACCCAGTACCAGGCATCTTTCTCTTGTTAGGATTTCCAGTGTGGTGTAGTGGTTAAGAGCGGTAGTCTCGTAATCTGGTGAACCGGGTTCGCATCTCCGCTCCTCCACATGCAGCTGCTGGGTGACCTTGGGCTAGTCACACTTCTTTGAAGTCTCTCAGCCCCACTCACCTCACAGAGTATTTGTTGTGGGGGAGAAAGGGAAAGGAGAATGTTAGCCGCTTTGAAACTCCTTCGGGTAGTGATAAAGCGGAATATCAAATCCAAACTCTTTTTCTTCTTCTTCTTCCCTCAGAACTCTCTCAAAAGGTAGAGAGCCCAGTTTCACAGAACTGACCCACAAGGGATCTTTGTTTATGGCAAGCCCTGTGTAAAACAACAGAATGCTTTTATTCAAATCCTATACAACAAACTTGGTGAGTGGTTACTTCACTTCAGCTATGCTTTATACGTGTACACAGGAAAGGGACACAAACTAACAATAACTTTATATATATGCCCACACCTAAACAGAGCTAGAACAGGGCCGGGGAACAATTTTCAGCTGAGGCTGTGTTTCATTCTGGGCAACATTCAAGGGCCACATGCCAGAGGCATTCCAGAGGCAAAAGTGGGAGGACCAAGGAATGTAAATTTTACCTATGTAGTACAGGTTAATTTCTACACTCCCTCATTGGGTTCATCTGACCAAACCCTCTTTGTTTCTGGTACGAGGTATTCAGCCTCAACCGTAACAAATGTGGGATCATCACAAATATGCTGTAAAATCTATTTTTTTTTTTTTTGTAGAAATGTTAAGTGTAGGATGCAACACAAGGACAAGTGATGTGCAGAGCAAACCTATGCATATTACTCACTCTCTGTTGTTCCCTAGTAAGTGTACTTACCAGTAAGTTTATATCTGCAGTGTATCATTAGCTGAATACAGCTTGTTATATATGTTTCCTTTTTATTTTGACACTGCCTGTCTATTGATGCTAACCTCTGCCTGCTCTTACACATAAAAGCCTAATTACTCTGCTTCTCATGGTATGAGTATGTAGATGGGATTGGAGTGCAAGCCTTCTTATATTCAAAATCTCGCTCTTAACTAACTTAGGTCAAAACGTTCAGGTGGTGCCTGGGAAAACTGATACCATGGATGAGAACTTGATAAATATCCTAGGCCTCACATCTCTTTCTTTCAAAAGGGAGCATGATGAATTTTGACAATTTCAGAAGAAATCAGCCACATGGCCTGACCATAGACCAGAGGGGGCTGACCCCTAGTTCTGGGACCTGATCAGACCCATCAAGCACGTTTTGCTGCCCCTCCCAACCCAACCAATCTGAGGTGCAGTTGTAGTATATATATATATTGTCCTGTCCATGGTCACAAGATCATCTGATGAGCAGAGAGGGAGCAATAACAATCTCCTCAGCTTATCATCATCATCATCACAGAGAACATGTAAATGGTATTTAAATACCCCTGCTATAAACTGTAGAGAAATGGGAATATTCTTCCCTGTGGATTTATTCAAAGAAGAGAAACCAATCTGCATCAAAATTATCAAATGTATCATCTTTTCAGACCACCCGTCTGTGTCTGGAGGTTGCTATGTCTGGCTCTATGACAGCCCCTAATTTAACCCTCCGTTGATACATTTGACTGTAGCAATTGGGCCCGGGGGTCAAATATACCCCAATAATGCCATATAAATTAAATATTAGCATGACACCATTTGCAAGTTTTTAAAAAAACATGCTCTCCTTTTCCAGTAAAACAATGTAGTTGCTCATTGTTTGTTTTGTCATTCTTCTACCCCAGCCTTCCTTCTGCAAGGGAGCTCAGGGCAGCTTACAATCAAAACAATAAGTCACTGGGGTCAGCAACAACCTCACAATTAAAGTGCATACATGTACAAAAATGTTGTGCGAGGTCTACAGTTTCTAAAAGCACAAAACAATATATGGTGTCTTTAATATACATAGGTGAGAACCAGATTGCGGTCTAGAATGGTATTTCTGTGTGATTGATTGATGGCAATCTTTAAGGTCTCCTGGTGTTTTTGTGGCACATTTATAGTAGAGCAGAAGGAGTGATGAGTGATGGTAGTCTGGTGGTGGAGTGGGATATATTGAAGTGATTGGGTGGATGGAGTGTTGGTGGATGTGTGTGAAGTCCAGGAGTAGATTGAGATGAGTGATGTTGGATGGGCAATGGCTACAGTATGATTTGTGTAGATGTAAGACAGAATTTGAGTGTGGTGTGTATTTGCTAGCAGGCTGGGTGTTGCATACTATGAGTCAGAATGTGCACTGGCAAAAAGAAGAGTGAAGAGGGTATGAGTATTAAGAAGTTTTAAGAATGTTCCACTATGATTTTGTTCTGGGCAGGATTTTATTGTTTTAGTTTTTCAGTCTCTCTCTCTTTGAAATATATATTTCACATTAGTTATTCTTGTAAACAGCTGGAAGGCTGTTTTTGTATTTTATCTATATAAATATATAAAAGTTACGTAAGAAAAATAGTGCAATTATCATAAATTGCTATTTATTAGCAATAGCTAATCTCACAAACCTGACAGCAATAGCACAAGTTACCAGTACCATCGCCATAGTTCACAACTGCAATTCCAGACACTGATCTGTTAGGCAGAAACATCTTTGTTGTAGTCTTTCCACTGCAAGTTGTTGAGTTTGCAAATAATATTGGCATTTAAGCAAGCAACCTTAAAAGAAAAGAAAAAAGCAACCCACCACTGACCTCAGTTTCATTATGTGTTTGGATTTTTATCTCACCTGTCTGTGGTGGGTTAAATTCCCACAAGACCATCTTTCTGAATATCTATATAAAGCACATTAAGAATGCCAAATTTTCAGAATAGACAATAAGTTACGACTCCTATGCCGACAGAAATTTGACTTATATTGGATGCAAAGGGCCTTGTCAGAAACATTATCCTGTTGGTGCAGAATATTTTGTAGAAAGGTTCAATATATTTTGAGCCCAATCTATTAAAGTGCCCTAAAAGAAAAGGGAAATTATTTCAGCTATTTCCTTGACTATTACAATCCCATCTTACATCTTGGCTATCTTAGTACCTACAAATGCTCCCTAAATGAAAGTTACTGCTTCAGGTAGTCTTCTGTTGACTACCCTCACTAAGAAGACTTTAAATTGTTCCATTTTTCAAAGTGGGTTAAATGTGGTGTCTGTAAAGTTCAGGACATTCGCTCCTCTTACATCTCTTGGCCTCATTCTCTCCGTAGCTGATAGGGTACCAAGGAAAAATGGCCTTGTGAGAGAGCAAACAGTCATTTGCTTGATACATTTGTTCAACTTCCTCCTCCTTTCACCCCAAAGCACACATATCTTGGAGGTTATGTTAGAGAAATTTGAAGGTTTCTGCCTGACGAAACACTAACAGAGTGAAAGTAATGATCTCTTCCCTGATCTAAAAATGTCACCGCTTCATTGCATGATACTAAAATTGATTATGGTTGTTTGTCCAAATGAGTATGCAACACATAAAGGAGAGAGGCACTGGGGTGTTTATTGTGGCCTTGACATCTGAGGGTACTTAGCACTACTTATCGGCTGTAAGCTAGGCTAAGATGTGTTAATGGAACAGTGTTGCCAGGCAGCCTCATCATCGTTAATACAATTTATAAGACATATGCATGGCTTCCTTCCTCTTTATTTCTAATTTTTAGAAACATGAATTCTTAGTACAAATGAATAAGCAGGAAAAGGCAAATAAACTCAATTTTACTAAGTCATTAGAGAGTCTGAGGTTTCAAAGACAAACCGGCTATGAAAACACATTATAGCTGCTGCAACTTAAGGCGGGGGGGGGGGGGGAGAATAGGCTACAGCGTTTCCTCCAACCACAGTGGGGAAAGCTGTAACAATTATGAAAAAGCCCTTTAAGGTAATAAATGGATTTACCATAAGCTGTCATATCTTCTTGGCTGCTATATTAATTTTTCTCTTTACTGCGGTCACTAACATTACCAATAACATCGTTTCAGCATTCTTATGCAACAAGCTAAGTGATATTACATGCAGCCCAATATTTCACTTTAATAACCATTTATTTTTGAGAGATCAGGCTCTCAAAACTCCGCTGAAGTAAGCTGTCTCTTGTGAAATACTCTTCTAAGTGTGATGCATTATTCTGTTTGGCCTTCTGTGCAGAGATTTGAATAATGTAACTACCTCCAGTAACAAAAATGACTCTGTGCCCAAAAGATCCTTTTCAAAAAATAATTTATTCTGCTGAATCCCGCCCTTGATTTTTAATGAAAATTGTGTTTAAGATTTAAATCATCTTGGCTCATTTGTTGTCTCAGTAAAGCTGGAGCATAGACAAGACATATAATGCATTGAATTACATTGGCTGCCTATTATCTTCTTCTTTTTAAATGTATTTTTAATAAAGATTTCCTTAGTTTACCAAAGTATGTACAATGTCGCTCTTCTTCGTTTTTCCAAGTAACATTTTTTACAGATCAGTTTCATTTGTTGAGACATTAGGAAGAAAAGGGGGAAAGAGGTAGAGGGGGGAAAGTTGAGTGGGGGTGGTACACAGCCCAGCAAGACAATGACAAAAATCCACCAACAGCATACAAATCAATATGGCTAACCTGATCCAAAACACCCACCTACCCCCACTCACACATGAAAACAAAGATCACCACA
The DNA here is from genome assembly GCF_964188315.1 of Podarcis muralis. Taxonomy (NCBI): domain Eukaryota; kingdom Metazoa; phylum Chordata; class Lepidosauria; order Squamata; family Lacertidae; genus Podarcis; species Podarcis muralis. Next base: position 97,488,005 of record NC_135655.1, on the reverse strand, counting down.
GCCAATCACAAACAAACAACCCCACCCTAGGCTGCCTATTATCTTCTGACTTGAATTCAAGATACTAGTGAATACCTTTTCAACCAAAACAGATTGGTAGCCAAATATCTGGAAGACTGCCTCTTCCTATAACAGCCTGCCCATGCCTTAAATGTTTTGGATAAAACATTTTATCATGCCCCACTGTTAGGGAAAGCTTCCTATATGATGACCCAGGGTGTAATATTTTTGGTGGTGGCACCTAGCTTGTGGAATGTCCTCCCTTTACAACGGCAGTGGCCAATGGTGTTATTACTTCAATGCCAAGTTAAAAGTTATTTGTTTGCCCACGCATCTTAATTGTTCCACACTGAGTGGACTGTTGTTGTTGTCTGTTTGTTTTTGATGTGCTCAATTGTTATTTCATTGTTGTTGGTTATCTCTGTAGGTAATTATTTTATGCTGTACCCTGTCCTGGACACATATTATGAAGGGCAGGCTAGAAATCTTTTTTTTTCTTTTTAAATCTTTTTAATTTGGAGGGGATGGACTAGATGGTTAAGAAGTAATATGATTGATTTTTATAAACTTATCGATTCAATGAATTTATTGGCAGTAGAGTCAGGTTACAGAAACAAAGTAAAAAAACTAAAAAGTAAAAGACCTCTGGATGTTTAAGTCCAGTCAAACCTGATTATGGGGTGCAGCGCTCATCTCACTTCAGGCCAAGGGAGCCAGAGTTTGTCCACAGACAGCTTCCCGGGTCCTGTGGCCAGCATGACTAAACTGCTTCTGGCACAACAAAGTACACTTTGCACAGTTAATTTTTGGATAGCACTGCCGTTAGATTGCAGTGGCAGCCACAGGCTTAGATGGTTTTCAAGAGGCAGATAAATCTATCAATGGCTATCAAGCATAATAGCTAAATTGAACCTCCATGTTCAGTGGTAGGGCAGCTCTACATATCAACTGTAAGAAGGAAAAACATGTGTGATACACACACACACACACACACACACACACACACACACACATATATACACACTCGTGTGTGTGTGTGTGTGTGTGTGTGTGTATCCATGTGGAATAAACCCCCATTTAAATATGGAAAAAGCACGTACTATTCCCACCTGCTCATGCATTTCGAACTCTTCAATGTCTCTATCTTTTGAAACTGCATGTAGAGAGATGAAACATAGGTGTAATGCAATTAGGCTTCCATATGAAGGTAACACAATAATTCACTGTCACCCAGGGAACCATCAGATAAGTAAGATCCAGTCTATCAGATGGATAACATTGGCATCACATCCAGAATAATTGAATATGGCTGCAAAGTGACAGCTCAAACCAGATGTAATTAGGGCTCCCACAGGCTAGGGCTTGGTGTCTCCTTCCCTATTACTCGGTGCTTTGTTAGCTTTCTTATAAATACTGCATAACATAAGCCGGCCCTCTTATCCTTCGCCCTGGACTCTGTTTGCAAGTTTTGCCACAAATGGTAGTTCTGGAATTATTTTGTTTGTGATTTTACAGAAAATCCCTGCAGAAAGCTGTGGCCTAAAGGCAGGAACTAATAACCACACTGTTTGTTAAAAAGCACCCTACCCAACCCCTCCTACATGGGAAATGAAGCATTTCTATTTTAAGGCGTATTTTCAGTGTTGTCAATGTAGCTTCTATTAAGTTCAGACTTTTGGGGAAGTCAAATGGAGAGATTTTGTGAGGAAACATCACTCTTTTTTTCTAGCCTCGAGGAACTGCACCTTCCATATTGCGTGGGTCTGCCTGAATTTTGTATTGATTTTGTTCTGCCTATTGATCACCAAGAGAGCCCGTTAACTCATTATAACCACATTTTTCATACTGTTGTGACAGATATTTCTACATTACCTTACATAGTTGTAAAAGTGTGCTTTATATAACAAATTGCTTTGCTAATTTTAATGCTGACTTACCTGACCTTGGTAGGTTTAAAGCAAGATTCTTAACCTTGCATTAAGGCTGGATTAGATTTTTATAATGCAATATTACATATTAAAAGCTATTACTATATACCATGTTCTTTGGAAAGTGGTTGAAAAGGGGTGTGTGCATTTTTTAAAAAGTTACTATTTGAGGAAGGAGATTTCTGGGCTATCATTTGTCACCATAGCTTATTATGTTTTCCTCTTGCTTTTCCTCCAAGGAGCATACCTGATTATCTGCCCTCTCTTCCCCCATCACATACTCACAGTAACCCTGCAAAGTAGGCTAAGAGACTGGTCCAAGGTCACCCAGGAAGCTTTCTGTTTGAGTGGAATTCTGAGCCCAGGTTTTTGCAGGTCTGGCACTTTCATTCTTTTAAGAACCTAATACTGGGAGCATTCAAAAGACACTCTGTAAAAGAATAGGTTATAGATGGTGAAGATTTGAAAGACAATAAACACATAGCAGTGGGGAGGCTGGCGCATGAGCTCTCTGAAATAATTCAAAACCAAGAGAAATTTAGGCTTCTCTTATCCCATAAATGGTACCGTGCGAGAATTCTTAAGCTTTTTCCTCTGCGGCCAATATCTTGGAACCTTCAGTTTTCTATGATAAGTGAGCCACAAATCTAAACATTCTGTTTGAAACATTGTCTTGTGTGTTGAAAAAGTCTTATTCTATAATTCATAAAGTTTCTGCAGACATGAAGACTTCTGGGTTCACATTAATATATGAAACCGCTGCAGACAGGCCACTGGTCTACCTAGCTCAATACTGTCCATTTTGATTTGCTTTTCCAGGATTTCTCACTAATGGCATCAAACTCTAAAGCAAAAAGAGATTGGAACCTTAAACCTGGAGAGGACTGCAAAGATAATTAATATCTGCATTAGAAGAGGGGGGAAAGAGCCTGTCCCTCAAAGCTTGGGCTAGAAACTATCAGTACAGATCCGGAAACCAATCTTCACCACCTAAATCCCTAAATCTCCACTCTCTTCGTGTAATGGAGCCTGAGGAGGATGCTAAAGCAGAACATCTTCCTTCATTTCCATGTCACAGATACATGATCAAATAATATTAGTAATGGCATTTGTAGCACTTGTTTCTGTTTTGTAAGAAATAGTTGTTGTTTTTATTTATTTATGTCAATATTACGTTTGATTTTCTGAGCAAATCCCATGATTTGCAATTCATTTCATTAACTTCAGTTAACTCTGTGTGGTTACCCCACAGACAGTTAACATTGTTGTTATAATTACCTTGTTATAATTACATATAACACCGGTCTTGAAAGACCTACATTGGCTCCCAGTACGTTTCCGAGCACAATTCAAAGTGTTGGTGCTGACCTTTAAAGCCCTAAACGGCCTCGGTCCAGTATACCTGAAGGAGCGTCTCCACCTCCATCGTTCTACCCGGACACTGAGGTCCAGCACCGAGGGCCTTCTGGCGGTTCCCTCACTGCGAGAAGCCAAGTTACAGGGAACCAGGCAGAGGGCCTTCTCGGTAGTGGCGCCCTCCCTGTGGAACGCCCTCCCACCAGATGTCAAAGAGAACAACAACTACCAGACTTTTAGAAGACATCTGAAGGCAGCCCTGTTTAGGGAAGCTTTTAATGTTTGATGTATCACAGTATTTTAATATTCTTTTGGAAGCCGCCCAGAGTGGCTGGGGAAACCCAGCCAGATGGGCGGGGTATAAATAATAAATTATTATTATTATTATTATTATTATTATTATTATTATTATTATTATTAAAGTAGCTGATTATAAAATATTGCATTACCTACACCCCTTCCCCAAAGGTTTGAGATTAAAATTCATTAATACACTTATTTACTTTTACTGTTCTAGAATCATCTAAACATTATCCTTTAAGAGGCATGTGTCACTGTTATATCACAGGCAATACTAGATGTCCTTTAGCCTGTGCCCCCAAAATGATGCTTCAGTGTGAGTTTCCTTCAGTTTTTAACAGCCTTAGCACTAAATTTCAGTTATTTTTCTGATGCAAACCACATGATAGTGGAAGAGTTTATCAGCTACCCTAGCTATTTTTCTTTGAGCAGTATCTGCCAAGTATGCACTGAAGTTAGGCCCACAAAATGGAAGCTACATCATAATGCCCAAGAGAGGAGCCTAACCAAACTTGGAAAAACAAAACTTTAGATTTCATTATATCCATCGGGCTTGAAAGTTCACCTTAGATTTACTAGTATCCTGTGGAGACCCTTTAAATGCAGTAAAACGTCTGCCCCAGGTAAAAATTGCCAGCACTTTAGAACAAAGGTTTTGTAAGTGGCGGTTTATAATGCATGTAGGATTTGAAAAGCACATATTTTCCCCCCTCTTGCCTTGAAGATAAGACTTATTAAGATGGCATGCCTCCTTGGAGGCAACAACATTTTTTCCTTCCTCTGTTTTGCAAGAACACTTGCCCTGGTCCTGTTCCAGTCATGCACAGCTATGCGTGTCTAGTGCCAGAATGTCTGCTTTGGTGCAAATTTAGATATGCATCATGCTGTCATGTTTAAAGCATGTTGACACTGCTTACTTGAATGCTTCAAAGGGCTTGAGAAAAACACGCTTCTCAAAATTATGGGAGCAGCCACCATGTGAAAGGTAGAAACATCCAGTAACTGATGTTTCAACTTTTAACTACTGTAATAGTTCAACCTTAACCAATTTTACTCAGGACTTCAATCCTGGCAATACCCATGGGTCTTACTCACAAATGGATTCATAAAATTGTGGCCTGCGTGATGAAAAGTAATCGTAGGCATGCATGCACGATGACTAAAATAAGTAAGCTGGCCTTAGAAAGTGATTTGCAGCATCACCTGAGAGAAATAACATGACACAGAGGCTTTCCTGGGTTGAACAAAACCACAGCATTATTGGTTGCCATGAGCTTTACCTTTAAGGTTTGGCTTGGCATCATGCAGCCCATCTTCTGAATACCCCCTGCTACCCTGCCAGTGTGCTGGGGTAGGGGACAACCATAGGGGGTTGCCTGATGTCTGAAGCCCACCTTGGCATAGACCAATGTTGGTAGACCCGTAGGCCACCCATGAGCACCTCCACCCAATTTATCCCCAGAGATGGGGTCTGCAATCCCTTACAGGGATTCCCCATCCCCTGTCTTCCACCATCTTTAGCTCAATTCCTACCAAAACTTGTGACAAAGAAAATTGTGAAAATGAAAGAAAACTTTTTGCGATTAGGAAGGCAACCCCCCCCCCCCCCCGGACCAGGCCTATGGGTAAAATTCCTTCCTAGCCTTGAATAAACAGTGACTGATAATCATCCATAGGATGGCAGTAAAACTCAGAGCATAAGCAAGGAGAAGCCTAGAACGGCAAAAGTGGTGACTCAACGTACCGTAATTAAGAAGAGCGTGGATGAAGTGGTGGTGGGAGTCTGGGGACAGGCCTCCTTTTATAAACCACAAGTAGCCTAGAGGAAGGGCAGTTTTCCTTCTGGCCCACACCTCCCCAGGAGCCAAGTTTCCTGGGGAAACTGGCATGCTACTGCCCATCCTGGCTCCAAGATGGCGCATCCCTCCATCCTCCACCCTCAGCACCACAGGGGCTGCAAAAGGAGGGTCCCAGTTAATAACCATAATAAATACTTTAACATCACTGGCTTCCACCACCACTTACTCTTCAATCTATGCAAGACTAGACAACTGAATCTTATTATGAACCTTGGCTGCCCTCTCCCATTGAAATAGTAGCACTATGTTTGTTCCAGGTTGAAATTAACAGGATTTAAATAAGGTTAACTCCATGCTACTTATTCCTGTGACATTCTTATGGCATTCAAGCATGTGAGTTAGGCAATGATAAAGGTTGTTTATGCATGCAAAATATACAGGACGGTGCAGGTGGTGTCCTTTGCACCTTGCAAACTTCTTGTGTGTTTTATCATCCTTACACCCAGAAATGGAAATACTATTTTTGCTACCCTATTAGAATGAGCTTCTAGCATCAAGTGACTCACAGACATAGGACAGACATACTAGGCCATGTAGCTTCATCATCTTGTCACAAAAAGACATTCACCTAAAACAATACTCTAGAGAACAATATGAGTGATGGTGAGATGTCAGCATCTACCCTTGGGACAACCTTCTCTCTTACACACACAGAGGAAGTTTTCAAAATTATCAGTCTCAACTTCTCCTTTAACATCATAAAACTTATGCCATTCCTTTCTCTGTCCTCTGTCCCCTCCCAGTGGTGGTTACAACCAGTCTGAGAGCTACGCTAGGAGAAAAACAAATTTAAAGGTGGGGAGCCAGGTGAGGGCGCATAGCCAAGTAAAGGGCTTGTGCACATATATTGAATATGGCATTTCTAGCTGTCTACAATCCAGAAATGATGAATTAACAAGGAAGCTAATTGAATTATATTATATTATATATTATATTATATTATATTATATTATATTATATTATATTATATTATATTATATTATATTATATTATATTATGATATGATATGATATTATATTATATTATATTATATTATATTACTATGGGACACGAGTGGCGCTGTGGTCTAAACCACAGAACCTAGGGCTTGCAGATCAGAAGGTTGGCGGTTTGAATCCCCACAACGGGGTGAGCTCCCGTTGCTCGGTCCCAGCTCCTGCCAACCTAGCAGTTCGAAAGCACGTCAAAGTGCAAGAAGATTAATAGGTACCGCTCCGGTGGGAAGGTAAACAGCGTTTCCATGTGCTGCTCTGGTTCACCAGAAGCGGCTTAGTCATGCTGGCCACATGACCCGGAAGCTGTCTGCGGACAAACGCTGGCTCCCTCGGCCTATAGAGTGAGATGAGCGCTGCACCTTCTGACAGAAGTTTTCAGCTTTCCATAAGGATAATGATCAGACATTTCAGTGCAATTTATTGTGGCAGCATGATCCTCAAAACATTTATACTGGGGGGGAGAGGGGCTTTAATTATGTAATTAATTAATTACATTTCCAAGCCGTGCCCCATTAAAGATGAAAATCCTCTGAGGCTCACGCAGTCTTGTCCCCAAGCTGAGGCACATCTTTAAGGTGGGGTTAGAGCAATTAAATTTAAAAGAGTATAATGCAGAAATGAATACATATCCGGGGGGAATGTTCCGCTCCCTCCCGCCCCACACCAAAATAATGATAAAAAATGGTTGCATCAATTACTAGTGTAGGTCACCTTCAACACTTGTTTTACAGAAAGTTCTTATTTTTATGCATAGTCGTCGCTGACAGAAGGTTTCATTTTTTTCCTTAAGGATAAGAAACAAATGGTACTGAAAGTCTCACATGTCCCATAGCTCATTCATTATGTTGAGCGAGCTGGAGTATTAGAGAGGGAAAGAACCAATCTCAAAAGAAACCGTAGGCTGTTAGGGTTGAAAAATACTATCAGAGTTCTACTCATCCTCCCCGTGTTACGCAGCCGTGAGGGTGACACGGATCCTTGAGCAGACCTCTAGGTTCAGCAAGTCTTTGATTGATTAAGCCAATTCCTAGGGAAACAAGTCATAATGAGAAATTCCACTCCACTCTTGCAAATGGATTAAACAGCAGGCTCACAGTATTTACACAGCAATTAGTGTGTCCAAAATAAAGCATACAGTCTTGGGGCACAAACTGTTGGGAAGGCCCCCTGCATAAGTGAAATTGAATGAATGGGAGTTGTACCAAAGCATAATAGTTTTAAGGGACAAATGGCCATGGGGGTTGTAGTGAAAGAGAACAACACACAAATATCTTTCTTTTAAAAAGAGAAATTGTTCCTTAGGTTTTGTAACCTTCAATCCTTTCCTGCCTCCCCTATAAGCTGATTCCTGAAGAACTCCATACATGCATCCCAGTCTAATTTAAATGCAGTGCTAGCTGGTGCCCATTGGAAATGGTAGGGCATGAAGCATGGGAACCAACAACAGGTGCTAACGAATTCTAGTTTCATCCCCATCCTCTGCCAAGTTCTATGAGGACAACAATGATGCAAAGGCGAAGGAAGCCAATGGTGCCATCCCCTGGAGTACTTGTAGGTAAGAAGGCAGGCAGGTAGGGGCTAGCTGAGGGTAGACTGAGACTGGCGGGGCAGTGAGCAGACTCCACTGTTTAAATGTTAAACAAACAAAAATGTTTGTCTGTTCAAATATTATATCACCTCTCTCCCTTTGTAAACTTCACAAACAACCACGTTAGAGAGAATTCAAATAATGCATTCTCACAACTGCTGTGATAAGTAATGAGCAAAAGGGTAAATTCTCCCCCCGCCACACACACACACTTTCAGTAGTGCCTCGGCCTGGTTCAAATACGGATCTACATCAGGGTTACTTTTCTTTACACTTAATCGCTGTACACCTGAGTCCGTTAGCTGATCGCCCCAGACTGGAGGGGCTCTTTCCCAAGTGTCCTCTGGTTCGTGCTATCTCATACATGCACATACATCACTTTATGAGTACAGTGGTAGCTCAGGTTAAGAACTTAATTTTTCTGGAGGTCTGTTCTTAACCTGAAGCACCACTTTAGCTAATGGGGCCTCCCACTGCCACCGCGCCACCGGAGCATGATTTCTGTTCTCATCCTGAAGCAAAGTTCTTAACCCGAGGTACTATTTCTGGGTTAGTGGAGTCTGTATCCTGAAGTGTATGTAACCCGAGGTACCACTGTACAACTTCAGATAAATTTAGCATGGCTTTCAAATGCATATTCCACCCCAATTTTTGGTTTCTGCTTCCTCTCCTCTTTATTGAAGTTACGAAGATAGTTTTAGAAGGTAATCTCTTTTATCTGCAGGCTATATAAAAAGTGGCACAGTCTCACTGACTTTCCTGCCTGTGACCACGCACCAAATCTTCATTGCTCATGCAGGAATAACAAGAATAGCTATGACAAATGAGAGGAAGTAATCTGCATTCACTTTTCATGCTACAGCATAGAATGATGACTCCTTCAGACTACATTTTTCAAATAAATAATCTGATAACTTCACCAGTTACTTTAACATCCCTATTTTCTGGAGAGGTGAGTCACTTACAGGTAATAAAATACTTTGCTTGTCTTATCGAGGAGGGGGCACCACATCCAATGGCAAGTGACGTTTCCAAAATGATATTTAATTAGTTCTGCTCTACAATATTAAATCCATGGTCAAAATTAGAGTTGCCAAGTCAGGAGCATCGATACCATCAACCACTAACAAATTGTTGCATGACAGCCCCATCTCTGAGCCATGCAAGATTCCAGGGCTTCCTGGCTCTTACTCAAGGTTTGTGCTTCAGAGGGAGGGACAGTGCAGATTGTGGTGTCTTTATGACATATGCTTTATTTACACATATGTACAGCCCCTGAGCCTATGAGGGAGGGGTTCACGGCATTAAAACTCTAAAAGGATATTGCTTCACCCATAGCCAGAGCCTTGGATTCAAACAGAAATCAAGCGTCACTCTGTCTCTCTGGCTTCCCAGCCTGCTGCTTCCCACTTGTAGCTTCTAGCTCACATCTCTCAACTGTCTCCTCTGCCCTTTGTTTTTTTAACTACCAGCAAGTTCATCATCATAATCATTATAGCACCATTAGGGATCGGGGGGGGGGGAATTAAGCAATATCCTATGCATGTTTGCTTTGAAGTGAGTTTGACTGTTTTCAATAGGGCTTCGTCCAGATACAGTACGTGTGCAAAGGGTGGCAGTCTAATTCCAGGGACAGCAGAAATCGTGATTATAATCAGACAATTATGGTCTTGAGCTACTGAACAATAGCAGTCTCAGAATTGTGTCGGATGCTTCATAATACCAAGAGGAAGAAGTCTGGTTATCACTTAACACCTGCCTCGCCATTTCATCTTACTAATTATCTTGCCACATAAATACCAAGATAGCTTTGAAAGGAATGGAGAAAAGGAGAGGACAGACACAAATGTCAATAAGGAATAAACGAAAATGCCACAATCATAACCTGAGGCTTTGTACTTTATGCCTCTGTCAGAGCCCTTTGGCTACAGTTTGCTTTCCCCACCACCCCAGCAAATTCTAATTAGGGAACTGTGACACATCTCTTTCCTGCTAACTAAAAAATAAAAAACGGAGATCTATAGCACAGCTGGAAATATGTGATAAAATGTGGAGGGTCCCCTTGTTTATGATGGAGAACAGCAATCCAATTGCTGATCCTTTTGTCTATATAGTTGTTTGTTTGCTACATATGCATACCACCTATGCCTCCAAAAAGCCTGATGGGGTGGTGTATATCGTTTCCCTCCTCCTCATTTCATTCTCACAACAACCCCGTGATGTGGGTTAGGCTGACAGATGCTGACTGGCCCAAGGTCACCCAGTGAGTTCCATGGCTGAGTGGGGGATTCGAACCCTGGTCTTCTGAGTCTTAGTCCAACACTCTAACCATTACAACACATTGGGTGGTTTACTGAACCCCTCTCTGAAATGGACATACCTTTCAAGATTTCATCACAGACAAAGGGAAAATGGCACATTTGTGTATTAGTTGCACCTCTGTTCACACCAGGAATTACTGTCTGAGTGCTTTTTCCCATTGCGTGTCGAGGTCCCCCAAGCCACCCCTAAATAATTCACAATTCACACATAATTTTTGTTTAAGGTTTTTGGTTCCGACTGTCTGTCCCCCACCCCGGGACAGAACTGACTTCTGGATTCCAGCAAAAGCCAGTAAGGGAAAACACTGGGGAGAGCATGGAGCCAGGCAGCAGACCCTTACACCCCCCCCCCCGCATGCTCCCAGGGGCTTGCGCAGCCCAAGCCCCATTCAGGAGTACGGACAATAGAATGGCAAGTCCCTGGATTCCTTTAACGGAATTCCCTTGCAGCAGCAGCATTGGAGGGGGAGACACCGCCAATCCTTACCCCTCCACCAACCAATTTTTTAACCAATGCCTAACCGCAACCTTACAAGTTGTGACGATTTGCTACGCAGTAGGCAAAAACCAATTGACACCAGCCAATCAGCCAAATGGATAAAATTCCTACCAGGCCCCTGCCCCAAAAGCAGACAACCCCATGACAGGCATAGCAAGGTCAACACAATAGCCCTATATTAGGGAGGGTGGGCAGGTGATCCGATGCACGCAGCAAAAGTACCGAGTCAGTGCTGCATGACTTGATTTTATAAGCTTTGGTCCATCCCCCTAAATGGCAAGACCAAAATTTGCCCACTAACCCAACCGCCCAATCACTGCGGTTGGTCATCCATACTAACCCGCCCAGCAACAGAGGGGTGGCCTGTCAGACCCCACCGCAACACGTGCTCTCTATGAAGGAGAACACACTTTGCAAAAGCATATTCCCCTCCTGTTTTATGTTGTGTTCTTTGACTCCACGACAGCCTGCCTTGCAAGGGCATTTGAAACAGCGCACATTAGCAAACTCAAAGTAGCATTAAAAAATAAAAAATTAAGAATGCTGGCTGTAACGTTTAATCCCACAATGTAACTGGTTGCACATGAAAAATAGTAGTAATTCAGATATGCTCAGAAATACTCAAATATGCTCAGCGGTGGCACAATGTGAAGAAAGCAATAGCATTTTGTGTGCATTCACATGCATGAATGGCAACAAAAGGAAAAAAATGTAGGGGAATAGAGAAGGGCAAGGTGCATTTTGTGTGTCCCTGTTGGGAGGGAGACTTTATGCCACATTAGATTTTGAACAAAAAAAGCTTTCTATTTCACATTAAGAATCTCATCCTAATCTTATTTTCTCTGAATAAGTCCCATTGATTTTTGCAAGTCCAATTGATTTTGATGGAGTTAACTTTAAGGTAGGCATGCTTTACTTACCACTGCTTATTTTACTTGAATTTTGAGCTGGAATTTCCAAGTGCTGACAAAAGTGCATTTTTTCCACCTGGTGAATAATAATGTCTCCCTTGCCCCCCTCCCCCAAAAAAACTTATTTTTCCTGGAGAAATGTTGGGTGGGGCAGGAGGGGATACCTACCCCCCATTCCTCTGACACTGTCTGTACTCTCTTCCCCACAAAAAAAGAATACATGGAGGGTGGCCTGGAACCAACTTCAATGCACACACCACACTAACAAAACTATGTAAATAAATAATATTTATATGCAAGGGGGCGGGACTTGTTTAAATGTATGGGACATTTCCCAAAGGTTAGGTAGTAGCAGTGCTTGTAGAAAGGCCCTCTGATACTCCTTTATTTATTATTTTGGAATGGCATCTCACACATTAGTTTTCCTTCCTATATCCCATTACTTATTTTATTTCTCCTTTTGTTACCATGCCACCATGTTTCTCCATACCATTAATCTTCATCTTCAGTTACCTGCCAGTAGCTGTGGAAATATAAACAGATGTCAACAGTTGTCTGTATGCTTACTTAAAATACCATAGGTCATTTACTTTACTTTGTTAACAACTGCTTTTTAAAGCAAGTGTTCCTTATATTTTAAAAGGCTTTATGTGTTTGTTTAGTTTTTTCAACAATTGAAGTGGAGGTGTGTAATCAATGCATGAATTCAAAATCTTACGACATGAAGTATGGATTCATTTCTAAATAAGAAATACGGAGTCAATCTGGTCTGAATCTTACATGGAAACTCTCCCCCTGTCTAGGGATGCACAGGGAACAATTTATGGGGGTTTTTTTATTAGTGAGGAGACACATGCTTTCTTATATAAGTGCTGTCTGAGTCCTATTCACATGAAAACCAATGTTTTACCAGCCACCACTGCTTCCCTTGTAGAGCAAGGCAAGGCAATGAGTCAGCAGACAGAATGGTCTCCAGATCACAGTATGGAGATCACCCCAAACAATTTTTTAAAAAGCATCAACAGGTTGATGCTAGGTACTTCATTCAACTAGTTTTCTTCTAGTTGAGAGCCAGTGTGGTTAAGAGCGGTAGATTTGTAATCTGGGGAACCGGGTTCGCGTCTCCGCTCCTCCACATGCAGCTGCTGGGTGACCTTGGGCCAGTCACACTTCTTTGAAGTCTCTCAGCCCCACTCACCTCACAGAGTGTTTGTTGTGGGGGAGGAAGGGAAAGGAGATTGTTAGCCGCTTTGAGACTCCTGAAGGGGAGTGAAAGGCGGGATATCAAATCCAAACTCCTCCTCCTCCTCTTCTTCTTCTTCTTCTTCTTCTTCTTCTTCTTCTTCTTCTTCTTCTTCTTCTTCTTCTGTTTTTAGTGATCAGTTTTAAAGATTTCTGGAGTTTTCTTCACACTGGAATTAATTTACTCCATATGAGGTCTCACTCTTAGTAATGCTCTTGCGAGTGTTGGCTTGAAGCAACAGCTGAGTGTGAATGTGTGTACAGTGTTTTTAAAGCAGAGGCAACGTTGCCACTCAGTGACCTCCAAAGTGAGCAGAATTGCAAATTATGAAGACAGAGTTTAATTCAGCACCCAGTATGCCATTAGTGTTCCATATGCATGATCAATGAGCAGAGCCGTAATATGAAAGGCACTGAATATTCATGAAAATGGAGCTTGCTAACCCTACCTTCAAAACCATAATGCTGTTTTCACTTTGACAATAGTGTGACTTGGCTCAATGAAATAAAAGATTTTCCGTTTTGCTTGCCTCCCCCCCCCCCCCCGCCCCTAATTCCTGGGTTCATTCTGGTACATCAATGTGGATCTAAGTTCATTTGGAAATGTAGCTCAGTAAAAGAGCCTCATATCTGTTCTGAAGTCATTATGCAGAGAGAGAGAGCAAAGCTCAGGTTGCGGCTGATCAGTAACAGCCTGATCAGATATGCCAAAAAGTTTCCATAATGTTGAAGTCAGAATCTTTGGCTTGGATCCAAGGATAACCTTGCATGAATGGAAAGCACTTCTGTGCATACTAAGGGTGATTGCCCAATTTCTGCCAATTTTCATCTCCAGCTTCTTCCACATCCTACAGTGGTCCTCTTTCAGAACTGTAGCAGAAAACAGGCAGTGCTTTTTTCTGATGAAAATAGGTGCTGGAACTCACCGTGAAGTTGTTACAGTAAGTTGGAGCAGCGCTGAACAGATGCCGGTTTAACAACATCTGCATTCATCGCCTGAGGAGGTGCTAAAACTACGGCAAGCTGTCTCCCTAGCTGGTTTGGGGGGGTCACCCCTGGTTCTGTAAGGTAAAGGTAAAGGTACCCCTGCCCGTACGGGCCAGTCTTGACAGACTCTAGAGTTGTGCGCCCATCTCACTCAAGAGGCCGGGGGCCAGCGCTGTCCGCAGACACTTCCGGGTCACGTGGCCAGCGTGACATCGCTGCTCTGGCGAGCCAGAGCCACACACGGAAACGCCGTTTACCTTCCCGCTAGTAAGCGGTCCCTATTTATCTACTTGCACCCAGGAGTGCTTTCGAACTGCTAGGTTGGCAGGCGCTGGGACCAAGCAACGGGAGCGCACCCCGCCGCGGGGATTCGAACCACCGATCTTTCGATCGGCAAGCCCTAGGCGCTGAGGCTTTTACCCACAGCGCCACCCGCGTCCCTACCCCTGGTTCTGGTGCAGGTCAAATAAATGCGCCCCTGCCTCACCCATTCTCTTAGAATCAGCTGTTTGGTTGGGCAACTCAGAAGGGCCCCTCACATGAAAGTGCATGCATGCAATGGTAGAGGTCCAGCTGGAAAGCTTAAAGCCCACCACTGCTACACATGATATGGATTGAAGAAAAGGAAATATGAACCAATCATTGGTAAGAATGGCTAGGTGGAGTCATAGATCTAAAAAAAAAAATAGTGTAGACTCGCACACATTGGCCACCTTCTGTTTTGACTTGAAATGTTCATTTGGAGCTTTTCAAAGTATGCAAAGGCAAGAAGCGGGCAGAAAGAGTGCCAGACTGCAATGGCACCCACCGGAGAGGTACCAGAACTGCATCCTGGCATGCTCTGGCTGAAAGAAGCACTGAAAACAGGAGGCAGAAGAGCTCAATTTCAGGAGCATAATTCTACTCATGGTTGTTAGGATCAAAGCCCTCATGGGCATGGCCACATTCAGCCATAATACTAAGCCAGTTTAAACTGTTGCTTGTTTGTACATCTGAACCCACTCTGGTTTGTTTGTGGCCCACAAATCATTATCTGAAAACATGGTTTTGTCAGGTTATAAATCTTGGGTTGTGCTAACCATGGTTTGTTATGACAGCAAAACTGGTATTCTGGCTTAATCCAATATTCAGTGCTACAGAGCTATATGAGGCAAGAATTTTGTTTTAGAAAACACTCAAATGGCTAAGTGAGCCCCTTTGGTGCTTTTCCAGACCTTGCCTACTTCCTCGCTCTGCTCCGTAACAGGCTTACTTCCCAGGCCGTCTCCTTTCCTTTCCAGCTTACCCACCTAGCGCTACAACAGCCTTACTAGGATAATTTAAAAAACAAAAACAAAACGTGGACTATTTTAATAACATCTATTTGGAATACACAACTTTGCTCCTTTTCACACTTCCCCAGTTTTTAATGGCCATAAAAACCATCACAGAAGGAAGTATCTTTCTGACCTTTGCTCCTCCACACTTAAAGGCTTTTTGCAGCTCTATTCTAGGAAAGTCACTCTCCAGACTCCTCAGTACTTAGCACCTCATTGACCAGAGAGTGACCCCAGAAAGCTATCTCTGTGGAGGTAGGTAATCCAAGGTCAATCGCTCCCCCAGGATACACTTCCAGAAGGAAGTTTCATACAATAATATTTTAATGAGCAGTTTGACTATATTCATGGCAATATGAAAGAACTTTATATGTCACTGGGAGTTGTAGTATGGACACAATCCTTCTGGAAAATTTCCCACAGAAAGTAATACCCTGCTCTTTCATTGGTACCATTCATTTCAGCAGGGCTTGCCCAAGAGAACGTTGACATAAATTGTGCTCAGCATAGAATTGTGCAAGCACAGAAATTGAGCATATCACATTACTATTTTGTCAGTCCTTCTCAGTTCACTTTACAAAAGGTTTATCTTTGCCTCATCCACATTAACTGCCCATAACAGGTGGCAAATTTAGTTTTTTCTTTCTGCCTTTATGAAGAAGACAAGACATTGATCCTCAGCATAGCAGGTTAAACAAGGTGACTAGTTCCACAATGCTCTGCTCTTGGTCCCATTTCCTCCCTCTACCCCATCTACCTCCCAAATCGGGTTGAAATATTTTCTTCAGGTGAAACTTTCCTGGCCTTTCTAAACTTTGTATACATAAGACACCTTGCACTTCATTTCTCACCTGCTCTACAGGGATAGAAGGAAAGTAGTGCTATCTTAAATGTCCTATCACAGTAAGAGCAAATACAAAATATGCTGGTGCTGAGATGTCTTATCACACATGTCCATAAGGAAGCTTACTATGGGGAATTACCTGGGAAAAGTGACCTATGATGTATGGGGAAAGTGACTAGATTTGGGAAGGCATATGGGAAAAATCACTAGATTTGGACAAAGAAAGCCCATTTTGAGATTATCAAGAGGACATGAGCTAGACGAGGGAAGGTAAGAACCTTTAGAATTTGGGCATCAGTGGAGAGGGACAATTGAACAGTTTTTAAAAGTATCCATCTATGAAAGGGAAGTCTGGGAGTGAATTTGGTAAATATTTGGCTCATTTCTGTTTGGCATGTTGTGAGAAGGTGGACTAGAGAATGCAGGATAGAGATGATTAAATAGAGATGGTTAAATTTTAAGGCAGTGTAGATTTAACTTTGAAAGAACCAAGAGGCAGCTTTGTCTTGTTTAGAATGTTTTAGGTTTTAGCCAGAATATTTTCATATTTTGTTACATAATTAATTGTCATGAGTTCTTGGGAAAGAGTGGCTATAAAAGAAAATAAATACTACCTACACCCTAGAGTATTTACACCAGCCATGGCAAAACTGCACAGCAAATACACAAATGCTCTCTCTCGCTCTCCCTCGCTCTCTCAAAAACACAGTGGTTACTTTCTAAGGATCTATTATAAAAGAGCTATTTTTTCCTGTCATTTTCTGCATCAAGGATCTAGAATAATCAGCTCCAGAAAGGTACTCTCACATAAACTCTAGCCTTTCATTGGAGACATTCCTTCAGCTTCCTTCTTTTCACCTCTACTGCATACAGTTATAACATGTGATGCATGTGAGAGATGCAAATTTCACATGCCACTCTTTAAAAATGAGCCATGGGAGAAGGGGGGCAATTCAGAGGAGGACAATCTAACTGTGGGAGGGGTACTCATATCTCTTATCTGCCAATTATCCCGCTTTGAGTGGGACATGCTGGATTGACTGAAGCCACCCTGGCTTCTGATGTCAATCCCAGATGCCCCACTGCTTCCACCGTGTTGAGGCTGAGGGTTCTGCTGCTGCTGCAAGGCTTCCACAAATGCCCGCCCAGGCTGCTGGCATGCTGCAGGAAGCATGGCTGCACTTCCGGAAATGCACTGCTGAGCCAGTGAAGGTAAGGCAGCAGGCGGCGGGTGGTGGGCCAAGGAAGCCTGGGCACACTTGTGGATGGTGTGTGGCAGTGGCAGTGGGTCTGGGAGGGCAGTGAGGTGGCGGTGGTGGGCTGAGGAGGCCTGAGGTGGCCTAGGCGGGTATGGGCAGTGGGCATGGTAGCATGGAGAGGTGCCGGATTTGGGATAGAAAAAGTTGGACGGTATGATATATCCAAAGAACAAATAGCAGGTTGGGGAACAACAGGAGGAAAGGGTTAAACTGCCCTCTTCATGTTTGTTTGTTTGTTTGTTTGTTTGTTTGTTTGTTTGTTTGCTTGCTTGCTTGCTTGCTTGCTTGCTTTCTAATGGAAGAGATTCTGTTAATGGCTCTCTGACATCATAGTTTAGCCCTGAATACCCACTGCAACATTATGCAAGCATTAAAAGTTAACAGAACAGTCCCAAGAAATAGAGAGAACCAGCAGTTCTATTTGAAGGTGTTTGATCAGTGATGGCTCATTCACAAATGCAGATCACCCTGCTGCAGTTATTATGTGAACATGAAGCTGTGTACCAGCCCTAGGTCTACAACTTCCTCGGTGGACACTGTTATAACCTAGGTCACCAACCATGCCTCTACTGCCTAGGTCTTCTCTACAGGGCCTCAGAAGCTAGTCCTGGGAGTACAAAAAGTAAATAGGCAGGCAGGGAGAGAAGGTAGTACACAAGTTTACAATATGGCATCTAATCAGTCCTTAGTATGAGCAAGGTTAAATTGCTTATGCATTTGCAGGTGGTTTATCCCAAAAGCCTACCAAGCTGAGAAAAAGTGAATTCATATTTAAAATTCTACCTCACATTTATGTTACTTGCACAGCCTTGCATCTTTCCCATATGATGTTATGATAGTACTTGCTGTAGTTTTAATTATGTCTAATATCTAAATATTGCCTAGTGCTATGTTTAAATAGTTATCTTCTGCCTTTTCTTCAAAAAAATAATAAAAGCATGTAATTGGAATTGCGCTTTTGTTGTGGGAAAATCTGGTTCAGCAGCTGTTTATGCCTCTGGATATGTTTACCTTACATCTCTGTTCAAATTTGTAAAATGCAGGTGTTGTTTGATTATCCTGAACATTTAACATAATTCACATCGACTTGCAAATATGTAGATTAAAATCAACAAAGCAACAAAAATCCTATTTACATGTTGTTCTATCCGTATAGGAGGAAAACATCCCCCCCCAACTTGTTTTGTGTGTAAGGGTGAAGAGAGGGGAAGAATTGTTCCCTTTCCTTTCCTGACACATACAACACCACAAAAGCCTTAAGGAATAAGGTGCTGACTGCACATCTATTCTGAAAACTATTTATTGTTGATGGTTGTACCAGCAAACACAAATCCTACCTAGCCATTCTAAATAAGGAGGCTTTGATGTGACCGATAAATGTATGCATTTGTCCACTGCCAGAGTTCATCGTCTCCCCACCTGTACCAATTTAACAGATTTGCTCTCTGCTTTCTCACCATGGATATCAGCTGCTGGTGTGTGCCAAATTGAAACTTAATTGTTCGAACTGTAGTTCACAGCTGGGATATCAGGCATAACTACGCTGCCTTGGTAATTAGCTGACATTCCCCACTGCTTCAGCTATTTGAACTGAGGGCCAGCCATGTGGATGTAGGATTTCCCATGAAAAGCATGCAGATGTTGCAGCGTTTGATTGGGCTCCACAGCTCCTAAGATGGCTGCCATTTGACATCCTAAGATAGCAGATGTTTGGTGCACACTAAGTGTATAAAAATAAAATACACTTTCCACATTGTGGGTAGTGGGATATTTGTTAGATCCCATTTCAACAGCATGCAGCAGGATACCCCAGGAAACTGCATGCTTCCTCACTAACCATGAGCTGCTCACATACAAGACAACCTGTGTGCGTATTTTTAATGTTGGGCCTCGTTCACATTAGTACTTTATGGGGAGGTCCAAAACAACATAGCAGAACTCAGCTGTGCTGTGTCAGGTTAGGTTTCGAGTTCCTATGTTCCCTATACATCTTGCCCACAGCTACTGAACAACAGAATGAAGGTAGCTGGTGCTTGATTTCTTCAGTAAAGGATGCTAAGAAAAGAATCGGCCCACACAGGCCCACAAGTTTTCAGTTCCCGAGAAAGAAAATGCAGCCACTCTAAAGAGTTGTGATTTTAATTGAAAATTGATAGGAACTAAAAGTGAATACCATTTTCTTATTACCATGATCTTTTCTTGAAATGCACAGTGAATACTCTTAGAAATTTCCCTTTACCTAAAGTCTGAAGGGCATTAGCCTCGCCTCCGACATTGTAAATGCCTATATGTTTTAAACATTTTTGTATTCTATAATGAAAGCAAGAAGCATAATAGGATTTAAAGCTTCCTACTTTAATATGTATTAAGCTGGGAGCACCAGGCAATGCGGCATGATTTAGTTTCCATAGAGGAATGACATTTCCCCCCCAAAAAAGCAAGATCCCACACATCACACTCACAGAAGAAGTTGTGTAAATTTGACATTTGTAACACCTGTTGCTAATGGAAACAGAGAAAGGTCAAGAGCATAACTTTTATCCATCTATAAATCTGTCAAAACCTGTTGGTTTTATGAAATGTTTTCGTGAAATTATGTGACTAGGCTCTCTCACCTGACAGGAAGACGTAGGGAAGGAGACACCTCATGATCTCTTTTCAAGCAAATATATATGCCTCATAAGTCCTCTCATCTATTTATGTTCTGCCATGTGATTCAATGTATGCTTTCTAATAATAAAAAGCACCCCAACAAAAAAAAGCCTTTAATCAGGTTTTATAAAGCAATATAACATATTAAGGCAGATCGCTGTAACTCTATGAGGGGAGAAGGGGTCCCCTAACAACTTTCAGCACCCTTAGCAAGCTACAGTTCTTGGGATTCATTGGGGAAAACTATGACCATTTAAAATGATATAAAAAGGTAAAGGTACCCCCTGACCGTTAGGTCCAGTCACAGACAACTCTGGGGTTGCACGCTCATCTCGCTCTATAGGCCCAGGGAGCCGGCGTTTGTCTGCAGACAGCTTCCGGGTCATGTGGACAGCAGATGGGACCTTAGTTTCAGCCATAAAGGGAACCGATATCTCCCTCCCTCCATGCTATAAACACCTTTGGAGGCACCACCCTGTGAGATAATGAAGGAAGCCAGCACTTCGAGATATCCACGATCCCGTCTTCTGCTAGAGATGTGTCTCACAAAGTTCTTGGTGCATACCCTGTAATAATGGAAGTGTGGTCTTCTGAATCCCCCACTCTGGAGAGTACATCTGGCTCCTTCCTAAGCAAATAAAGGACTCGTGAAACTGGCGGATCTTCGCTTAGCAAGGGAATTGTTAAAACATCCCCTAAAACTTTGTCTGGCAGAGTTGGCATGATTCACTTGTTTTGAAGGAAGTAACCTTTAGAGAAATGTTCATGGGTGGAAAGTGGATTAAAACACAGAAGGCATCTTAGGCAGGGGGGGGGAGGGAAGGATGTGATTTAGAAAGGGAACTACTTCTAAATAAAGCTAGAATGGGGAGGGGCGGAATACTTCATTTCCCAAGCATTTGAAAACATCTATAATCATTAATAATGTATAAATCGTTCATAATGTCCGTTACAGAGGAAAAAGTGGGGGCTTGGTATACACATGCAGAAGGAAGTAGAGTGCTAAATATAAGTACAGCATTTGGCATTTAGAGAATCTTATTGTCAGGTGTTAGTCTCCATGGGAACTCTGCCTGAGAGGAATAAAGGGCAAGGGAGCAGGCATTGATTGGTAATTTTTAATTAAAATGTTGTTTGCTGATAAGATATTGAAAAGTGAAGTCATTTGCCCTGGTGTAACCCCTTCCCCTACCCTGAAATAAAACCCTTGAATTTCTCTTGCAATACACATATCGGCCACAAATGCACACTTGTTTGTTTGTTTGTTTGTTTGTTTGTTTGTTTGTTTGTTTGTTTGTAACAGCTGCAGACAAACTTCTATGAAAGCATGATCGTGTGGCACACAGTACTCATAATTGCTTTGATAATGCGGCACTGCATTTCTACATTAGTGAGGTTGTATGTGCAACAGGCAATGACAGCATTTGGGCACATTAAAGGCTGGGAGGTCATGTTCCCTGACCTAAAGGAGGAGCCGGGCTTGATCAGAATATGTATGGCCTGCACCAACTTTCCATTTATAGTGTGGCAGTGTAGTGTCTGGGCATGCACCTGTGTGCACACACTGGGGTGGGGAGCAAGCTTATGTATACACTACCTGAAATGAACCCAAAACAGTATTTAAAAAAGAACGCCTTTTCACATTAGAAGTGCTCTCTTGTCAGGGTTTGTGTTGTTGTATAGTCGTTTAGTCGTGTCCAACTGTTCGTGACCCCATAGACCAGAGCACTCCAGGCACTTCTGTCTTCCACTGCCTCCCGCAGTTTGGTCAAACTCATGCTGGTAGCTTCGAGAACACTATCCAACCATCCCGTCCTCTGTCGTCCCCTTCTCCTTGTGCCCTCCATCTTTTCCAACATCAGGTTCTTTTCCAGGGAGTCTTCTCTTCTCATGAGGTGGCCAAAGTATTGGAGCCTCAGCTTCACGATCTGTCCTTCCAGTGAGCACTCAGGGCTGATTTCCTTAAGAATGGATACGTTTGATCTTCTTGCAGTCCATGGGACTTTCAAGAGTCTCCTCCAGCAGCATAATTCAAAAGCATCAATTCTTCAGCAATCAGCCTTCTTTATGGTCCAGCTCTCACTTCCATACATCACTACTGGGAAATGTCTTTGTCCATGGAGTTTTCTTGGCAGGGATACTGGAGTGGCTTGCCGGTTCCTGCTCCAGGTGGATCACATTTGGTCAAAACTCTCCACTATGACCTGTCCATCTTGGGTGCCCTGCTTGGCATAGTTTATAGCTTCTCTAAGAGAAGAAAAACCTGCTGGTTGGTTCTGCCATTGTCCATTTTCTGCTGTTGGGACTTGGCAAAATGAGTGAGGCTCAGAATCCTACCAAAAGCTGGAAAGATACTGACAAAACACAGCAATATGGACCAAAAGGGGATAATCGTTTAGAAAGCAGGCAACCCACTCACCAACCCTAGTCAACCAAATAACCCAGAAAAAACCCAACTTTTAAAACCTTAACTTTTAAAAATTAAAATGAGAGAAGCATGGGCCTTGGTGGGCACCAAGGGGGGTGTCTGTGGGAATAATTTTAGGAACCCCAGCTCTAGGTGAAGCATATTGCATTCAGCATGAATACTGGATTATGGGCTTAACAAATGACCATCTCTTTTAGCTCTCATGGCAGTCACCACTTCTGTTTGGAGAAAAAGGACTAAATCTGGACACTTGTTTCTGGATTTTGGTCAAATGTTTCTCTTTCCCACTAGGCTTCTGCAGCCAGCATTTAAGTTATTTAGATCCTAACAGTGGAAGCAAAGACAATAAGCAGAAAAATAAACATGTTGTGGGGGGAAATATACCCCACCGGTGGTGTATCTGGCTTCATATAGGACTTGAGGTAGGAACCTGGGTCTACTTAACCTACACTATAGCATGAAATAGGGAGTGCAAGGATTGTGGGGTGGGTGTTTTAAGAAATCCCTCCTATCAGCCATCTCAGGCTATTAATCATTTGGTGATTGGCGCACAACACAATCCAGGTCAGAGCCTTAGCAGTTGAAGGGAACAGGCTGACATGTTGGAAATAATGTCATATGAATACCCTACCACAACTGCTGCCTACACTCTCTCAAATTAATGTATTGTAGACAATTACTATCAGTCATTTTAGAAGTAAATGAGTTATCTAACAGACAGGTAAAATAAATACCACCATCTCATTTAACGTGATTAGCTATTAATTACATTTGCTCTGGACCATATAACACCGAAATATGGTCTGATGTCTGTAAAATAAAACATGTGCCCAAGTGGATTGCAACAATGTTATCATTACCAAATGCACTTTTATCCCAAAGAGTATCTCCATTTAAACATCTACATTGTGCACCTGCATATCATATATGAATTAATAAGTTATCAAATTGCCTTTGTGCCACAGCACAGTTTTACTGCTGGAGCCCAGGGGGACAGGAGAGGGGGAAACACTGGTTGAGATGGAAAGAAAATGAGTCGGGAGATAAGTGTACCTTCCAAGAGTTCACCAATGAAAACATGGATGCCCTGTGCATGCGAAGGTGACTCCTAAATCAGACTGCTGGTCCATCTAGCCTTGCATTGTTTACATTTGACTAGAATTGGCTCTCCAGGGTTTCAGGCAGAGATCTTTCCTATCACCTTCTAACTGGTCATAGAATTGTAGAGTTGAGAGGGACCCCAAGGGTTTGAAGATGGCTATTGTATATCCTCTTGAGTTTCCTCTTTTTCAGGCTAAACCTACCCAACTCCTTCAACTGTTCCTCATGAGGCTTGCTTTCCAGTCCCTTTATCATCTTGGCCACCTTCCTCTGTACATGTTCCAGCTTGTCAACATCCTTCTTAAATTGTGGTGTCCAAAAATGGACATGGTATTCCAGGTGTGGTCTGACCAAAGCAAAATAGAGTGGGACTATTACTTCCTTTGATTGGGACACTATACTTCATTTGATGCAGTCTAAAATAGCATTATTATTATTATTATTATTATTATTATTAGCTGCTGCTGCTGCTGCTGCTGCTGCTGCTGCATCACGCTGTTGACTCATGTTAAACTTGTGGTCTACTAGGACTCCTAGATCCTTTTCACATGTACTACTGGCAATCCAGGTGTCCTCTCATCTTATATTTGTGCATCTGATTCTTCCTGATTCATTTTAACAGGATATGTCAGGGATTGAATTTGGGGTCTTCTGCATGCAACACAGGTGTTCTAGCACGGAGCTATGGCCCCACCCAACTAAATAGGGATTGAACTGTTTGTGCAACAGAATGTTATCCCTCTCTGCTCCCCCTAACACCTTCAATCTGTTCTAGAGGTGTGGAAAGTCACATTGCACAAGTGGAAATCCTTGTGCTGGCAGGATGTGGTAGTTGAATACTGCCCATAGCAGATGGCTCTAGATGACAAAAAACATAAGCTTCAATGCAAAGAAAACACACTCCAGACATATATGTTCCCTTTGATGCATTTATACTATTTAGAGAACATCAGTCACCCATCACATGCTTGACAGATGGCTGCATGTGGCCTCCATGGCAGCATGAAGTCATCAGGCTGAATGAATGAAAAAGCCCAAATGAAATGTGCTTAGGACTGTGATAAAAAGTAAAGAGAGTGACATTGCTTTCCTTCTGAAAAGGCCCTGTTCTGAGCTCTGCAATACAATTTTCCTCCTGATCCTCATGGGAGAAGGAGAGCCCAGAGGTGTTTGTCAAAATTTGGCTACAATCTGAGCAATTAAATGGAAATCAATTAAAACGGCAAGCTTTGCAATCTCTCACACAAAAGTAATACGATGCCACTGCTTATATGAAAATCACAATGGGAGTGAGAATATCTTTTTTTTTTTAATGCATTGGTCCAAATTCAAGGAAAACTGTGCCAGAGATTAATCAGGATCATTCCCCACCCCTCGCAAGATACACACACTAGAGAGATGGCAACTTGGAAAGGAAAAAGGAATCTATACGCTGCCTGAGGCATTCTAAAGTTTGTTGTTCAGCTCAGTTAATTTAAACACTTAACTTTAAATGGCTCACTTAGAGGAACATGCTATTAAAAAACATTTTGCTGCAGTTTTATTACATAAACATCTGCAATGGAAAGATTTTCCACAGAGGCATATCTCCAAAAAAATAATAATAAATGCTGTCCATCATGAGTGTTATAATGTGAATTGGGAGGAACAACTGTCCCAGTCCCCAAATAGAGTTTGATTGTCCCCAGTTATAACAAAGGGAGGGCATACAGAAATTGACCTGGCTTCAGGGAAGAGGAGGTAGACCCATTGCCCTCCCCTCAATTCCTCCGCAGAATTTCCCTTGTACATTTCCTCTATATTAATCCATTTCTGAGGCCAATCTAAAGTAGAATAAAAGAATCTTAGAATCTTAGAGTTGGAAGGGACCGGAGGGTCATCTAGTCTAACCCCCTGCAATGCAGGAATCTCAGCTAAAGCATCCATGACAGTACTTGCTTAACTTATAAACCCTTACATCCATAGCGTGGAGCCGTCTTACCTGAAATATCACCTCTGCTGAAAGGTGGCTTCCCACACCTTAAGGTTTTGTTTGTAGGGCCCTCACCGAGTAAGGGGAGGGGAGGACATGGTCCTACCAAGGACATGGTCTTTTTGATAGTGGCACCCCAGCTACCTTCTCTGTGCTCTTTTCAGTGCCAGGTGAAGACGTTTGTATTCACCCAGGCTTTTTAATTGTGTTTAAAGGCAGGCTGTAAACTGTTTATGTTATCTCTGCTGCAAGGAAAGTTCCCCTTGCTCCTTCTCTTATTGCTTAATTCTATCACATCATTTAAATTTGGTTCTGTTGTCTGCACCCTAGAATGCTTGCCATAGTAAGGTGGGGTATCAATACTGAAATGTATAAATAAAATAAACCATTACCGGAACCCAGAGTTCCACCAAAGCAGAGTCGGTTGAAAACAGTGGTTGAGGACGAGATCCAAATGGTGGCTCAGGAGAGAGGAACCAGTTATCTGTTGCATCCCATGAGCTACACATCAGGATCATTGGTATATACAGTCATACCTTGGTTCTCAAATGCCTTTGTACTTGGACATTTTGGCTCCTGAATGCCGCAAACCCGGAAGTGAGTGTTCCGGTTTGTGAGTGTTTTTCGGAAGCCAAACGTTTGATACAGCTTCCACTGCTTCCGATTGAGTACAGCCAATCGGAAGCCATGCCTTGGTTTTCAAACCTTTTCTGGAGTTGAACAGACTCCCGGAACGGATTAAGTTCAACAACCAAGGTATGACTGTACAAGTACAATCTACATCTAATTTATTAACCCCCAGGGGTTGTAGCAGTGTTTTCAAAGATGATTCTAAAGCTACAACTATTGGATCATGCACTGACAAAGCAGATCTAAGAATCCATATACAGAGAAAACGTTGCCTCATACCCTGCTCATACTATGTTGAGCCCATAAGCCAAACGCAGACCACCATTCATGCATGACAGCTCTCCAATGGCTTGGTAAATCCCTTGAGTTCTTTTTTGGTCTGTCTTGTCCTGCAAATATGACAGTCATTAGCAGGGGAAGGGTTTGCCAATGCCTGGAAGATTGTGATACATAACCCATGAGCTGTGTTCAGCTTGCTTGGTCACCGTTTTTGCTACCTGCACTATGGTTTCTTTTTTGAGGTTTTATATCAATAAATAAATAAATAAGTTTTAGATTTAAAATATTAACTGACCAGCGATAATTTACTATCCTAAGGCATCAATAACTTTTTTATTTGGAAGAGTTAGCTCTGTGGTCCAAATAGCTACTTGTTTACATCAGCATAAATGATCACTCACTAGCCAAGGGTATCTGTGGACTTTGAGGAGAAGAAACTCAAGAGGGAGGAAAAGAAAACTGCCCTAGAAGTACCCTCACAGGGCAATCCTATGCAGGCATAAGCCTTACTGAGTCCCAGGTAAGACTGTATACAGTAGCAGCCTTACCCAATTGCAAAAAAAGAAAAAAGAAAAAGATCACATTGACACATTCATAATCCGACATTGACCCTGTTTATGAAAATTCACTGAAAATACTTTTCAGCCAAGGATGATAAATTTGCTATTGCCTTTACAATTTCCTCACAGCTCTCTCCAATTAGTTTAGATTCCTCAGGCTTTATGGGAATGTTGGTAAATTAATAGCCAGCCTTCTACAATAAAATTAATTCATTCTCCCAGTCAACCATCAAAGCATCCCATATTATAAGCTGATGAATTACTTTGATTGTGTCGGGCCTCTTAACTTTTAAAAACCTAATAATAATTTCATCCAGCAGCCCCTTCCCACACAAAAAAACCCATATACAAGCCGTTGTAGAAGAACCCAACCCCCCCTCCACCAACCAGTGATTGCTTTGACAATTAAAAGCAGAAATACCAAGCTGCTGAAGGAAGATTATCCACGTCCGGTAATTTGCAGTTCTATTTAGTAAGACATACTGCTTAAGGGCATTGTACAAATAGCAGAAAATGTGCTGCATAATGGCTGTGACATTTCAAGCCATCATTATTGCAGAAAGCAACCAAACACATATTGTTGTCAACTCCGATACCTGTAATGATTTGCTTTCTAAAAGTGGGTGCTCAGAGAGCCTCTTTCCAAAATTTCCAGATATTTGGTCTGCTTCTTTAATCAGCCAAGGCTTGGGCTGAGCTCCAAAGGCCTATATGTACCAAGGGAATAGCGGAGCCATGCAAGCAAGTGACAACAGTTTCCTCTGCCAAAGAGACAATGCACTTCGAGAAATGAACAGCGACCGTATCTTCAGTAGCAGAAACCACTCTGGGAAGTTTTTCCCAGGGCCACTTCACACATTATGAATGCTGCATGAAGGTGGCTTAAAACTGGCTCTGTAAACAGTTGTTGTTCATATAATAGTGAAATATACTTGGAATCGAGAGCAGATTTCATGCTCTTTATTCAGCTCATGGTGGTGAGGAGGAATGAATGTTCCCCCACAGTATCTGCTTTATATACATTATTTACACAATGGGCTGCACGTGATTGGCTAATTCCTGTAGGCCAATCAGGTTGTGGATTCACTTCCATCTGGAGCTGGATTGGGTGGCTTCTGCGGACCAATCATACTGCTGCATTGTTCTAGGACCAATCAGACTGCTGCATTCTGAATCCTATTGTTCTAGGACCAATCAGACTGCTGCATTCTGAATCCTATTTTTCTAGGACCAATCAGACTGCTGCATTTTGGATCCTATTCAATTCAGTACATAACAAATAGATTGATATTGACTAGCTCGCAACAAGATTGTCTTCCACTACATGCCCCTCTTCATGGCTGGATCTAGACACATCAAAAAAAAGTTTCAGGAAAACGTCTAGTAAACCTCATAATGGGAAATCGTGTTGCTGAAAGATGGAACTCCACAGCACCATCTGGTGTCACAGTGTTATAACACATTTAAAACGCTTAAAAAACCCCTAATATAGCTGAGTCCCATGAGACCTAATGCTACTACTAACTAAGGATATAAGAAGAGTTTGCCAATGACCCATCTAGTTCAGCATCTTGTTCTCAGTGGCAAAACAGATACCTGCGGGAAACCTGCAAGCAGCTTTCAAGCACAGGAGTACCCTCCCCACCTGTGGTTTCCAGCGACTGGTATTCAGACACGTTACTGCCTTCAACTGTGGACCCAGAATATAGCCATCAACCAATTAGAAAAGGTGTGGGTACCATGGTGACAAATTTTACGATTGGGACCAATCTACAAGGATGCCAGTGCAATCAGGATGAATGGCTGCACTGAACACCTGCCATATGGAGGGGTGAGAATATCCAAAATTCTCTGAGACACCCCATCTATGATCAAGGTCTAATTTATTTCGTTAGCTGTATGAGTGTGCTGATTGTCAAGGACCTGCATCCCACACAGTATAGCGTCTTTCTGGAAGGGTTATGGGCAAAGTATCTAGCTAAACTAAGAATTTACATTCACCGATCTTATGTGTGTAGCTTAGGCTAGACTGCGTCCATAACATTATGCTAAAGATTCGCATTAGAACTCAGCCCAGCACAAAACCCTAGATCAATTTGGCAAATACCTGCTCTGGCCTGGATCCAAAGTGGAGCATCCAAAGCTTCAGATATCTTCCTTTGGGCTATAATGAGGAAACTAACAAACAGCCACAGCCTTTTTATGTTGTGACAGAACTGGATTAAATTTGCAGGCATAATAGTCCCTTCTGGGAGAGTGCAGCCTACCAAATTTCAGACGCAGGCACAGGGTATTTTGTGCATGAGCACCCTGTTGTTTTGTGGGCAATTTGTATGAACATTATCCATGTCGAGCCAGTGCCTCTAGGTAAGTTCCCTTCAGCAATTCAGAAGGGCAGCAGCAGGAGCCAGGGAGTTGCGATGAATGAAAAACAGTTTGAAGCTTTTTTAAAAATAAAAATTCTCAGTTTGCACTATGGTTGCAGAAAGTGTTTCATCCTTGATGGCGTGGATGGGTGACTATTGAGAAAATACATTAAAGTATGTGCTGTGTAGTGCTTGTGCACACCATAACATATATGTTATGTTTTAAAAGGGGGTTGTTTCTCTTGCACACATTTTTGTGGGCGATTTGCTGTGCTGTTATGTGGCTGTGCTTCACACACACACACACACACACAGAGAGAGAGAGAGAGAGAGAGAGAGAGAGAGAGAGAGTTAACATTTTAACTCATTTCTAGTTTCATTATATTGAGTCTCCCATACACTGCTTATGACGATTGCAATTAAATGCAGAGCTACACTATACATTTAAAGCACATTCAACACACATTTGAAGAACATGGCTCCCCCTCCCAAAGCATCCTGGGAACTGTGGCTTCCTCTTTGCAGAGCTGCCATCCCCAGCAACCTTAACTACAGTTCCCAGGATTCTTTGGGGCAATCACATCCTTTCATTGTATGGTACACAAATTATTGACATAAATTAAATGAATCAGTAAAAACTAGTGCTCGGTGCAACTATAACCCCCTGCCTAGTTGTAAAGTGCTCAGAGCACTCTACTTTTTTCAGGCCGAGAGGGTGTATGTGAGACTAGCGTTTTTCTCACTCTTTTGTTTCAAAGCTGAGATCCATGACAGAGTTTTAGCACAGGGATTAGGGAGCCCCTTTCAGCCTAGAGGCCACATTTCTTCGACAAGAGTGGGTAGAGCAATGAATGTAACATTGACCTTTGTGCAGCAGTCTAGTTTCTGCACACATTCTCTCTATCCTCCTTTCAGGCTAGCAAGAGGCATCATTAGGAATTCAAAGACACATTTTAGCCTAGCATCAACACTCCAGAAGGATGCAAAGCACAGCCAGTGAAGAGGGTAGCCTGGTGTGTTGCATGGGGAGGCCTGAGGGCCAGATAGGAATGCTTGGAGGGCCCCTGAGCCTGAGATTCCCTGTCTTAGCAGTACAGAATGAATTCTTTGTGCTCATTGTTAAAACTAGGTGTTAGAGAACCTGGTAGTTTTCCCCTTCCCAAATTGCTTCCTTGTCCAAGGTGAGCTGCTGCAAGACTGCAAGGGGATTGCCGAGTGAAGTAGCTCTTAGTGCTATGACTTCTTGCCTGGAAGCATGATGCTCAACTTGCCTGAGCTGCTTTCTTACCTGCATTCTCACTGTGGTTGAAAGCCCCCTCCTCCTAATGAAAGGTTGAAATCATACTCATTGCAAAGGATGTCTGACCCTCAGACCAGCAGCTCTTCACAAGGGAAAGAGCAGTCCAGTCTGTGCTAAATGGAAGCCCTAATGGTCTCAGCCAGAGAAGAGATAACATCTTGTTTTCTTCTCATACTTTAATATGAAACATGACTTTTTCTTATACTAAACACCTGAATATTCAAATTCAATGTCAGGTTTACAAGGGTGGGCAGGGAGAAGAGGTAAAACAACAACAACAACAACAACAACAACAAATATAAGCATTATTGAAACCAGCCCTGTGGCTTGAGCATAAGGTTAAAAATTCCCAAAGCACTGGATTCCATAATGTTATCTTGCAGGGTCTCCACATACAAAGAGATCCTTGTCAATTAAAATCTCCTTTAAACTGAAGTTCATTGAGCAACTCAATTATCACTTTACCTACTCATTACTGAAAACCTGATACGTACATGCTAATTGACTATTCCGATCCATACTCTGCTGCATTCTGACTTGTTTTTGTTGGGGTTTTTTTTTTTTTGTTATCTACCGTTCAGGGGATTCCTTTGTTAATGTTAGCTGGCGCTATGAAAATCTCATTTAACAGTTTTACTACTGGTTAAATAATCTGGATGAAATTATTAGATTAAGACCAAACGTGTTCTTTGCATAATTGGACATCAATTTATTCATGGCACAACACAAGCAAGCATTACTTTTGTGAATTACAAAACAGGACTCAATCTTGGAGTGCATTTCTTTATGAAAGACAGATGTCTTCTTTGGGGAATTTAGAAAAAGAAATTGCTTTATTCAGTGTCTACAAAATTCAGTGAGGTTTGCACTGATATACGTAGATGCCAAAGGCAAGAATAAAAAGACTATTTTATTTTTAAAAAAAGGCTTATCAGACCATGTGGCCATAAACTTTCATTACAGTATATCCAAGGTAAGCCACACATAAGAATCCATGTGTGCCCTCCTTTTGCAAGTAAACAAACAAGCCAAAAACAAAAACAACCTTTTATCCAGATATTTCCATCATCCATTCATCAATATCCCACCTTTCCTCCTCTGGGATCCTCTAGGCCAATTTTATTCTCACAACACTTTTAGGGTGAAAGATATTTGGCTGGTGCAAGGTTGCCCAGTGACCTTCATGTATGGGTAGGAATATGAACAATTTGGTTGATACAGCAAACTAAAATGTGTCTGCAGAGTTTTCACACATCTCCATATGTAGGCAGTACTGTACTTCCAAAGCTTTCAGTAGTCAAGTAATGATGCCATCAAATACTTTTCCAAGGAAGGATGTGAGCATCTGTCCTTGGAGGAAGGTGTGTGACAAGAAGTCTGGTGAGCATCAACTTTTCCATTGGTAGCCCTCACCCTTTGTGGAGAAAAGCTGCAGTTCTGGAGCTTGGCACAGACATTGGTGGCTTTCGACTGTTTCCGGAGGATTCAGAACCTGGTCATTTTGTGGATATTTACGAATTCCCTCTCTATAGGTAAAGAGCTGTGGTCCTTCCCTCCTGAGAGACCATTATGCTTGAAGATGTTAATGCCAGGTGACACTCAGCTTAGCTGATTGTGAGGAGCGCTGCATGGAGCTTCTTTGTAAATGTTTTTTAAATACATGTTTGTATACTTCAGCTTCATTTGGATGCCACTGGAATTTTCAGCTATTTTCCTTTGTTCTGACTTCAAGAAGCAGCTCCTGCAGGGATCTTGGGGGCGGGGGGAGAACAGGCTTCAATAAGTGCTCCAGCTGCCAGTTAAATGCTGTGAAAAGGTAGATTAATCTCAATGGACCTCATAGTTGACAAAGTCATTGTTTAATGTGTTTGGGTTTAAAGCTAAAAGAAATATGATAACAGCAATAAGGCAGCTCCAAGTGTAGTTATCGGGAAATAATTACATCCCTTGGGGATTAGAGGTAATCAGCTGAACTGTGTCTTGGTACACCTCGGGGGTGTGATTATCTTACTCTAACAACACCACCCATTGTGTCTCATTGCTTAAACATGTTTTGATGAAAAACAGAGCCCCCACGTTATCACAGCTCTTTGCAGAACATGCAGTCAACATTTCTGAAGTCTTATCTCGTCTCCTTTAATTTCCTGCCTCAAAAAAACCCCCAAAACAAACCACTGCTGAAGTTTGGATATACAATAAAATATTTGGTCTGAGACTGCAATATCAATAGTTAAAATTAGGAACATGAAAGATTTGCTTGGCAAGTTTCAGCAATCTCTTGAGCTTCACCATCTCTGGGTCACAATTTTAGTACTGCTAAGGCTGCAATACTATGCACATTTGCTTGAAAATAACTTTCATTGAATTTGGTAGCAATTACTTGAATAGTTCTGTGTGTATATGTATGTGTGCATTCACATTCACACAGAGAGACATATGTACACACAGAATTGCTGGTGAATTTATGAATTGCAAAAATTAGTGAAACTAAATAAAAGAGTCCTTTTCTCAAGGCTTATGAATCATACTGCATTCCATTTATTTAACTATTTACAAAATGGCCCAATAAATTTTGAACTCAACTGAATGCAGCCATTATGGGTGGCAGAATAAATTTATTCAAAATAATAAATAATCTCTCTGCAGGTGTTACTGCTATTATTATTATTTGTTAAGTGCTGTAAAATGATAAGCTTTATTTTACGGATTTTTAAAAAAATATGGGGAGGGGGAGACGACAGAGAATCCATGCCAGTATATCAAATATATATGCATATCATGTCACCAGTCTTTGCATTAAACTGCTGTAGTAGTGAGGGGACATGACTATGAGACATTGTGTCACAATATAAACTACTAATATTCATCAACCAAACACCTCTTCTGTTCATTACCCCAATTAGACAAAATTCCTCAGACCTCAGGTTATTTTTAAAAGGGCCCTCAATATTTTCTGTAAACCTACTGCTATTGTCCCCTTGTGTGTGGATACTTGTGCAGTTTTTTGCTACATGATGATCCACACAGAGAATTACAGAGCAATCCTAACAACAGAAAGCTAGGGTAAATTACACTGGCACAAGTTACCCCTATTCCAAACTCAGTTCTGTAGGAATGTGGAGGAATTTGCCTTACGCTGCCCTTCTTGCTGTCTGAATTCCACTGGGTTTCTAGGTAACATGACGAAAGAGATTAAGAATAGTAAGTGGTCTCTTCTTGCCCCCATCCTGCCCCTTCCACAACCCTGGGATGCGTCATTTGGGGGACTTAAAAAAGGTAAAGGGGTAAAGTGCCCCTGACCATTAGGTCCAGTTGTGACCGACTCTGGGGTTGCGGCGCTCATCTCGCTTTATTGGCCGAGGGAGCCGGCATACAGCTTCCGGGTCATGTGGCCAGCATGACTAAGCTGCTTCTGGTGAACCAGAGCAGCGCACAGAAATGCCGTTTACCTTCCCGCCGGAGCGGTACCTATTTATCTACTTGCACTTTGACGTGCTTTCAAACTGCTAGGTTGGCAGGAGCAGGGACCGAGCAACGGGAGCTCA
This sequence comes from Podarcis muralis, assembly GCF_964188315.1. Taxonomy (NCBI): domain Eukaryota; kingdom Metazoa; phylum Chordata; class Lepidosauria; order Squamata; family Lacertidae; genus Podarcis; species Podarcis muralis. Next base: position 97,453,767 of record NC_135655.1, on the reverse strand, counting down.
CCCCGTCGCGGGGATTTGAACCGCCAACCTTCTGATAGGCAAGTCCTAGGCTCTGTGGTTTAACCCACAGCGCCACCCACGTTCCACAACCCTGGGGTGCTTCTTTTGGGGGACTTACAGAGGTGCAAATTATACTGGCTTAAAATATGGTGAGGGACTTATGGCACCATATTTTTGGCTGAGTTGGGGTGAGGAGAATATGCTTGCAAAGGCCCAGCTGGGCTGGGAAATCCTCAAATCCACTGATTCCAAACTCTCTCATCCCAGCTGTTAGTGTATTGGATGATGGTAACAACATAGTTGAGTACTTTATAAAATGGCAGCTCCAACCTCATGAAATAAATGCTTTCCTTGCATATGCAGATCTCCTTAGGCATGGATGGAGAACCTCAGGTCTGGGACCTCTAACTGGCCCTTGGGCCACACCTTCTCTCCTCAGGCCACACCCATTGATGGCCCTGATTTGCACCCCGAATAGTTTTGGCCTGACTGGAATGTGTCCTTGATCATGCCTCTTGCTGGTCTGGGTGGAAGACAGAAGAGTACATGTAGAAACTAGCATGCTGTACAAAAGTAACATGAACATTTTTCCTCTGCCCACTTTTGCCTCTGAAACCTGCCCGCCACTGGTATGTGGACCTCAGAAGATTGTCCAGAAGGGAATGGAGCCCTCAAGCTTTCCAGACACTTCAGCTGATCTACAAGGTATGGCTGATTTGGGAGCACTGGACTACAAAAATGCTTTGGGTACTGCTGCGACTATAGTCCATAAATATGTCAACACCATTAAATCCATCACTCTTTTCTGCTGTAGGTGATGTTTAAAAAGCCAACAGTTGATTGAACTCCTGTAGTTAGTGCTGGGATCATACTCCACCCCATTAACCAAAGCAGCAAACTGAAATGCAATTACTGGAAAGACAGTGTTTGTACTGCACACCAGAATGCTTTGTGCCACAGTGAGGAAAGGCACAAATAGTGATTAGTGACCTAATGCATGTAGAATGAATTGGTGATCTTTCTCCAGTTAAAGTTAATATGGGTACTTTAGCCTCTTAGAGGCGCAAAGTCCTATAAAACAGTAAATTATAAATGAAAGGAGATTTATTGAGAGCAGCTGGAACACAGACAAAGACCATGTTGTGGCCCGTCTTGGATTTTCAATGCCAAGTTTTCTAACTCATTATTTAAAGCTCTGCTGGCAATTAGAATATTCTTCTCCGCTATTCTAGCATTAAATAACACTGACTACAATGGGAATTTAAGCACTCCAGGAGGTGCACTTGACCGGCTCTGAGACCTCTGTGTTCCCAATGAGGTTGCATACGGATGGCTATAAATATCTGCAACTAAGGTTAGCAAGAGACTGCTTACTGTGTGTTAAATGCAAATCGCAGTTGATAACCTTCCCTGCTAAGGCAGGTGAGAATCTTGTGATCCAAGCTTGGCTAGTTGTCCTTGGGCTTGGCTATTTCTTGTCAATATGAGCTGGAAAAGAAAAGGCATCCATAATTTTACCGTTCATTTTCATATCTGTACACAAGTTGCTATGCAAGTTGCTTGTGCCTTCACTAGAATGCCACACTAACTGTTAGATATTATAAAGTATATGTACTGATCTCTTCTACTGCACACTCCATACACCTTATTCTTCAGTGTCTTCCTTCTACCCTCTTCCTATACACCACTATTTATCTGTTTCTTTCCTTCTATTTTGTCTTGGAATTTCTCGACTCTAAAGATACTCCACATGTGCTTTGAAGTTATCCCATTATACCAAACTATTCACACAGAGTATCCGATTTGGATGGGGTAACGTTGCAGGGATAAATGCTACAGCTTTCTAGCAAAGGTATAGTTTATATTAGAGAAATTCTATGACCAATATTGATGGAGGAATAATTATCACAAAGGCACTTTTAAAATCAGGTTTCGAGTAAGTATATACCTTCACTGGAGAAATAAGTTATTTATAGATGAGTTGGGGGGGAATAATAAGCAAATACTTCAGTCTACAACTCTGGTGTACAGGATATTATAAACAACTTCCTAAGACAGTGGATCAAAGCCTACACAATCTTTTTTTAAAAAAAATCAAAAACTAATAAGCTTGCTGGAGAATAACCCTATTCCTTTATGCTCTTATATATGCATGTGTTCTATTGATTTTAGCAAGACAGGCACGCATAATTGTCTTCAAGATTCTTAGTTTTTTTCTGGATGAAGGGCATGTTTTTTTCACAATCTCCAAAGAATCTCCAGAATTCTACTAACAAGAGACACCAGATCAATAAGCTACTTGCACAATAGGTTGAGCTCGTCCTTTTGTTTTTCAAACCAGACTTTCGGAGCTTTGGAAAATGAATCTATAAGCTGCAGGTTTACTGGCTTAAACAGATGCCATAGAATATCTGTGAATATTATATAAAAAAACCTCACATATGCTCAAGCTTTAATTAACTATTTGTTTTGAAACAGCTCTTTATAGTTCAGATGGCACGCTACATGATTTGCAAAAGGTTATTGATAAAACAGTACTTCTGCACTCCCTGACTTGCAAGAAGTGGCCATAGTATGATGAATGCTTCCGAGATAAGGCCTTCATTTTTAAAAGGTATGCTTCAGGCTCATGGAAATTACTGGAGCTGAGTCAAAGCTTCTTAAAATGCCCTTTTACTAATTCCAACATTTTCACTGTGCAATGATGCTAAGTTTGGGGCATTGTGGAAAAGAAAAAACATAGCGACCATTTTGCCAATACGAAAGATGTAAAGGTGAGGGTGGAGAGATGGGGGGGGGAGCTGCTGAGCAGACAAATTCAATGAAGGAGTCCCCCACAATTTGTCCACCCACGAACATGAAGGATACTTTGCCCATTTGTGCACAAGCTATAGCAAAAACTGTACTATGGAATGTTGTTGGATTGCATTCAAAGGGCATTACAGTGGTAAACCTCAGGTTACATACGCTTCAGGTTACAGACTCCACTAACCCAGAAATATTACCTCGGGTTAAGAATTTTGCTTCAGGATGAGAACAGAAATCGTGCAGCGGCTGTGCAGTGGCAGCAGAAGGCCCCATTAGCTAAAGTGGTGCTTCAGGTTAAGAACAGTTTCAGGTTAAGAATAGACCTCCAGAACGAATTATGTTCTTAACCCGAGGTGCCACTGTAGTTCAACCAAGTCCACTTACTGCCAACCAGTGCTGTTCAATAGTGTACTAACAGAGAAAACCCAGTTAGGGTGGTCCAGTTGGTATAACACCTGAATATCTGGCAAATATGGAAGACTTACTAGGCAGGGGCAGAGCCTGTGCAAGGCCATGTGACCCCCTCCCCAAAGCCCTTGAAGTGCCTGCTTAAAGTGGGCTTTGGGAAGGAAGCATGAAAAAGTCCTAGAGTCCTCTGACCTCCTTCCAAAAGACCTTTAAGTGCTTGGCTGGCTTTGGGAAGGAGGAAGGAGGACTCTAGGACCCTGTCAGGGCCCTCACACCTTCTCAAAGCTGAGCAAGTGCTTACTGGGCTTTGAGAAGGTGCCTGCTTTGGCTGCAACCACACTGCTCACACTGCCCTAAATCTGCCTCTGCACTAGGAAGTACTAAAAGAGGAAGGGCAAATGAGTCGTGCTTCCTGTTGACATGCGACCTACAAATACGAATTTAAAATGTGTTAATTTCCGAGGTGCCAAAGGGTAATAAGAAGAAAGATCCATCAAGAATTCAAAAAGTTCACAAAGCCATGAGCGAAAGTTACAAAATTAGAAGAAGTGTTCCATTATCCAAAAAGGCACACTGGTTTCAACAATAGGAATCACCCTCGTTACTAATAAAGCACTTGTCTCATAAGGTGTTTCATTCATGATCTCAGTAGCTACCATCTTATCTCTGTTCCTAACCTACAGGTTTAAAGGAGGGGATGATTGCTTGATGTTCAAAGAATAATGAAACAGAAAAGAAAGGTTGGGAGGGAAACGTGATTCACTATATTCTTTGCCACCCATAGGCAAAAGAGATGAAAGGTTTCTCAGTGGTTGGTTTTAAGCTTGCATGAGAAGAATTTACAAAGCCCTAGGAGCACCCACTTCACAATGATTCCTTACACACTTTATCTGGGAATAACCCATAAATGGCTGTATACAAGTCACCATGTTGCAGCATGGAGAACTCCTGTTACTGCTCTAGTTAAGCAGTCCTTTTCATCGTACTCCATTCCATTCCCCTTTCTACCTGGTATTTTGCTTTCCCCAAAGTCTCTCCATCTCCACCACCACGGCCATGACTGATCACTGCAAGCTTTTGCCAAAATCGAAGAAGGAAAATCTTTTTATTTGCATAAATTGCTGATTAGCATCTTTTGATCTCCAGTAAAAAATTTAAAAAAGGAGACCGGCAAAGGGAAATATCGCCAGCTTTCCTTTCAATCTTCAGAGTCGGCCTCAACATTTCATAACGGAAAACCCTATGTGGATATATATATTTTTCTCAAGTAGCAATGAATCTCTGCATGTCCCTTCTTGGTTTCTCTTTCAGACTAAGAAAAGTTATTGGGAAAGGAGAGCAGGCAAGGAGACAATTAGACATGCTGTTAAACATCTTCAGGATTTTAATGAATTTAATAAGCTCCCAAGGTGCTTCTTACAAAAAGCAGCAAAAGCCTCAGAAAATGTTAAAGTAATGTTGTTTTCTCTAGCGATGAAGAATAATCTAGGTAACTTGCAAAATACATCATCAATATTACTAACACTGAAATTCGCAGGAGGCAACAGTTATTCACTTTGATGCTTTGAAATAGCTCCTTATGCAACTGTGCAACACACTTTTGCCTGCACTTTTTTTGGGGGGGGGTGGGTATTTAAGTCAAACACTATGTGAATTATGATTTGCTACATACATGCTTCTCTATGCTGCAAAGTTTAATCAGCGTGCAAAGGACGATTTGCAGGTGCTTAACTCAATTCCGCCACCTAATCAAAGGTAACGAGTCAGCAATGTGACATGGTTACAAAAAAAGAGTAAATAAACTGTTTAGGTTGCATTCACTTAATCATCCCCTGCAAGATGTAATAGGAAGCAATTAGACTACTCAACAATGGTGTTCTACTCAAAAAAGTGTATCAAGTTTTGATCAGCATTTTCAGATGTTAGCCAACATGGATGGTTGATTTCAGCACAAAGCAACAGTGGTTTCCTTGGAACTTTCCTGGTAGAAAGAGATAGCAATTATAGAGACTTTGGGTGGAATTCAATGTTGCGTTCATGTAATTGTTCCATCAATGCAAACATTTCTGATTGCCAGATGGAACAATATTCCCCTGCACACTTTTTGAGGGGTTCTCCTAATCCCCCAGAGCTGATTTGGTGGGGGTTGCAGGGGCAGGAGGGAGGAGGAAAGCCCTAGCCCTGTTGCATTACTGGTAGCAGGGCATTTTGTACTAGCTCTGGCTAGCACAACTAGCTGAATACAATCCATTACCTGTTAATTAAATTTTAACATTAAATTCCTACAACTGGGTCAATATTAGTATATAGAGTGGTATGGGAAACTTTTTATGTTGAGAGTCAAACTTTTGCCCAGCCCTGGATTCAACAAGTTTCTTCCCCAACCCTCCATAGACGAGCACCAGGGAAACAATGGTTCTCCAGATGCTGTTAGACTCCAGTTCCCAGCATCCACAGCCAGCGTGGCCAATGATCAGGGATGATGGGTGTAGTCCAGCAACATCTGGCAGACCATGGGTTTCTCATCACTGATCCAGATGAATACTCCACTACAATGGTAACACTCCAGAATAATATACAGGCACCAAGAACACGGAATGCGGGTGGCACTGTGGGTTAAACCACAGAGCCTAGGACTTGTCGATCAAGGTCAGCGGTTCAAATCCCTGCAATGGGGTGAGCTCCCGTTGCTCAGTCTCTGCTCCTGCCAACCTAGCAGTTTGAAAGCACGTCAAAGTGCAAGTAGATAAATAGGCACTGCTCCAGTGGGAAGGTAAACGGTGTTTCCGTGTGCTGCTCTGGTTCGCCAGAAGCGGCTTAGTCATGCTGACCACATGACCCGGAAGCTGTACGCTGGCTCCCTCAGCCAATAAAGTGAGATGAGCGCCACAACCCCAGAGTCGGTCACGACTGGACCTAATGGTCAGGAGTCCCTTTACCTTTACCTTACCAAGAACATACACAACTGCAATGACTGGATGCTTCCACCATTAAGTGAACAAATTCCCTGCACAGTGAAAAGGGTTCACGCAGGTTGGACTAAATGGCCCTTGGGAGTGCCTGCCAACTCTACAATTCCATGGTTCTGTACACACAGGGTGACTATTATAAACCATGAAATAAGTCTAGATAGAAGGAGATCCATACTAGAGAGACAAATCCCTTGTTCAGAAAAGGGTGTCAGTTTGACCCGTGTTAAAACATCGTTCTAGTTCTTATGAATCTTTCCAAGTTTGCAATATATGCTACTGAAATTCACTGGGTTTTTTAGAACGTGAATATGAATAACTTCAAGAGCAGGCTGTCATTTCCTACTTCCAGTTCTCCACATTTCAAGCTGACAAGGGCAAAGAAATATGCTTACTGTTGAGACTGAAAGGCAATAGTAGTGGCCAGTGTTTCTTGCAGACGTTTCTACCACAGGGACCACCTAGAGCAGGCACCCCCAAACTTGGCCCTCCAAATGTTTTGGGACTACAATTCCAATCATCCCTGACTGCTGGTCCTGTTAGCTAGGGATGATGGGAGTTGTAGTCCCAAAACATCTGGAGGGCTGAGTTTGGGGGTGCCTGACCTAGAGAGCTTCACCTGCTGGCTGTAACAAACAGGCAGTCTTAGACATGAGAAGGTTCTTTCTGGATTTGTTTATAGTTAGTGGTACCTTAAGTCTGAGTGTACAGAATTCTCCTATCTCAGGCCACCATCCAGTTCTGTGCAAATCTTTTGTGTAAATTGGCTGGGTAACTTCCTGGATCATTGCAGAAGACAACAGAAAAACAATCCCTTTATTTTGTTTTCAGAGGTAGGAAGAAAATGTGAACAAATACAAAGAAAATGAAGCTTAAGGAAATAACTTGCTAGCGAAAGGGTAGTTACCACATGAGCCCTTCATCATTAACATCACAGAACATTTGTGTTTATATGGAGTTAGTCTTGTGTGAGAAAATAATGCCATGGTGGTGAGAATCAGAAGAAAACATTGACAGTAATAAAATGAAATTTCAAGAAAGAGGCACTAAATCACAAGACAGCATGTTGACAGTACTTATGCTAATTTTTGAAGTTTCATCCCTGTCTGCCTCAGCCTTGACACCTCATGCAAAAGAATCTCAAAGCACTGAGGAGTGAAAGTATATTATTGCAGACAAATATGTGAAGCAGAGAAAATACATATTGGCTCATGATGAATCTTGTCCATTGAAGTTGAGGGAAATAGTCCATATTAATTTTAATGCATAGCTCTAATGTATTAAATGTGATCCCTTGGTCATTGTGTTTTGGGGTTCCAAAGGACTACCTCTTTATTGTCCATTGTTGATTCATTTTATGAACCGCCTTTCAAAATGGACACAAACCTTGGGTCAGCCAGACATTGTTGAACTCCAACTCCAACCCATCCCAGTCATCATGGCCAATGGTCGGGGTGATGGGAGTTGTAGTACAAGAATGTTTGGAGGGCCAGAAGAATATATAGGCACCAAGAACATACCCGATTGCAATGGCGGAATGCTTCCATTAAGTGAACAAAATTCCCTGCCCAGTGAGAAAGGTTTCAGTCTAGGTTTCTTCCTGTATAAGTTCTGGACTCTCTGACCATTCAAACTTTGTGATCATCCACACTATCTGAGCCTCACTTGTGCTCAGTACAACAGAATGGATGACCAGAGTGTAGCATCTTCCTCTAGCACCAGCAAGTGGAGAAATGGAGAAATGAGAAGCCTCTCCAGGTGTTAAAGTAAGCCTGGAAGGAGGAGGACATAAGCAGGGATGAACACGCTGGTTCTGCCCCCTCTCTGTCACTGTTTCTGTTGTCTTGTGTTGTCTTAGGAGATGATTGCCTGTATCTGTGATGGTTCCCCGCATGTTTTATAACCCCAGTTATACAGAGTTCTAAAATGCAGGGGATACCAACAGCTACAAAATGCTCCCCAGCACAGAATATCACCTCCCAGAAATAGAAAAACAACAGAAACTGTATCCACCCACAATACTTTACTTTTATACTTGAAGAGGACTTAGTAAAACTGATTTATAGACCTGTGTCCAAGGAGCAAATGTGGCTTGTCCTTCTTCTACAGTCCTCCTATGTTTCTCCTTCCCTTCACATATTTTTTATCAGAGTTCCTCAGAAGAATTGACTCAAGACATCTGATCTTCTACTTTCCTTATTATTCAAACAAGGAGAAGGAATAAGCGGATTCAGAGGCAATTCAGCCAAATGTATACACATATATTCTCTCTTTTTTATTGATATTTTATTGATTTTTTTCAATTATAAAGCAATAAAGATACCAAAAAAAAGATAGAAAAGATAGACCTTGACAGATTAGAGAACTGGGCCAAAACAAACAAGATGAACTTTAACAGGGAGAAATGTAAAGTATTGCACTTGGGCAAAAAAAATGAGAGGCACAAATACAAGATGGGTGACACCTGGCTTGAGAGCAGTACATGTGAAAAGGATCTAGGAGTCTTGGTTGACCACAAACTTGACATGAGCCAACAGTGTGACGCGGCAGCTAAAAAAGCCAATGCAATTCTGGGCTGCATCAATAGGAGTATAGCATCTAGATCAAGAGAAGTAATAGTGCCACTGTATTCTGCTCTGGTCAGACCTCACCTGGAGTACTGTGTCCAGTTCTGGGCACCACAGTTCAAGAAGGACACTGACAAACTGGAACGTGTCCAGAGGAGGGCAACCAAAATGGTCAAAGGCCTGGAAACGATGCCTAATGAGGAACGGCCACGGGAGCTGGGCATGTTTAGCCTGGAGAAGAGGAGGTTAAGGGGTGATATGATAGCCATGTTCAAATATATAAAAGGATGTCATATAGAGGAGGGAGAAAGGTTGTTTTCTGCTGCTCCAGAGAAGCAGACACAGAGCAATGGATCCAAACTAAAAGAAAGAAGATTCCACCTAAACATTAGGAAGAACTTCCTGACAGTAAGAGTTGTTTGACAGTGGAATTTGCTGCCAAGGAGTGTGGTGGAGTCTCCTTCTTTGGAGGTCTTTAAGCAGAGGCTTGACAACCATATGTCAGGAGTGCTCTGATGGTGTTTCCTGCTTGGCAGGGGGTTGGACTCGATGGCCCTTGTGGTCTATTCCAACTCTATGATTCTATGATTCTATGAAAAGGGGGAAAGGCACAAAACTGTAAAGGGAGAAAAAGAAGGGAGAAAATATATATGAATATACACACACAATATATATACACACAGACACACACCTAACAATGTGAATAACACAAAGATTGATTCTTTTTTAAAAATGCAGCATTATTTGACGTAACATTTCAAAATGGCCTGATACTCAGTTACTCCTCTTTTGGTATCAGTGGCAAGGTATGTTAACTACTGTTACTCTCCATCCGTGCCTCTCCTAATGAGGCCAGAGAAATGCAATTAACTGCTCTTTCTCAAAGTGCTGGCACAAGGAGAAATAAGATGTGAAAGGAGGAGAAACTCTTATTTTTTATTTTTTTAAAAAAATAACAATCCACATACACTAAAGAGAATATGTCTATTCAATGGACAAAGTAATTATTGTGTCATTTATGAATTTTTCACTTAGCCAAACCAAGCTTCCTGGGGCTAAAGGTTCAGTTCTTCCCTGCTAGGTCCAATCTTCACAACAACAACTGCGAGATGAAGATGCCCAGATGCCGTCTAAGCAGAAACACCTTAGGGAGGACATGCGGCTATTGCCTTATATAACGAAATGCCTGTAGTGTCAAAGGCAATCTTCCTCAATGAAGTTAGAGTGGCTGCTTTTTAAAAATATGTAACCACCACATTTGTCCCTTTGCCTTCGCTCTATTCAGGTTACACAAGGAGCGGATTCTACCTAGCAATCACTGTACCTCCAGCTCCTTCCCAAAAGTTCAGCTGTGGGTCGCTAGCTAATAGGTTATCATTCTTTTCTATTTCACTCTGCAGTTCACGCCAGGAACAGGGAACAAAGTCACGTGTTTCCTTCTAGTAATCTTTGATGGATTAGTGATATTGATTAGCAGGCTTTGGACGGTGATGTGAATTTGCCACTTAATCTCAAAGGCATGTTTGCCCATTTAAGGCAGAATCAAGTGTCAGGATGACAGGCATGAGGTCAAAGGCCAGAAACGTCCCCTTCAGTTATGGGCTGCACTTGTTAACAAAGGAAGCACATCATAAAGCCACAAGGTATGTTGTAAGTTGTAGCTGGTTCAAAGGGGAGGATTTCATTTCCTATTTTGTCTACAGAACATTTCTCTCCTTTACCTAACCATATTTTGTTATGTACAGTCCAGTGAAAAGCTAGATTAGGTAGCAATTTGTGTAGCGCATGCTAATGAAAGCAACCCGTACTACACCAATAACATTTCTAATTTGGGGAAGAATCAGATGCAATCAGTTTGACAACAGGACAGCAATTGTTCTTGAATTCCAACTTTGGGTGGATGGATGTGCTCATACTCAGAAAACAAGTAATAAACAACTGTAATTACAAAAGAGTATAGTGGACTATTGCGGGGGGCGGGGGGATTCTAGAATGTTTCATATAGATCATGTGAATCAATTAGCTCCAAGGTCATTTTGGGAATGAATCACTTTCTGGTTTCTTTGCAGTATTTTAAGGAAGATCAAGGTTATTTTCAAAGGGTCTAGCTCTGGCAACTTTTTATAGCAATGGACAATGAAACTATATTCAACTAACTCTTCACATCAGTCTAATCATTTCCTCTTGCACAACAGGACCTCCCTACCCTGGCCCAAATCCACTGCCCTGTATTCTCCCCAAATCCAGTCCAGAGATTTGGGGAAACTCATAGAATGGATTCATGGGAAGGAATGAGTGTTCTGTTGTACAAGCTGAAATCCTGATGAGAAGTTCATGTAGCTCTACAACCCAATTTATTCACTTCCTTTTACCATTTGGTAATTGATATTGTTGGACAAAGAGTTCCCCTGAAAGTTGGGCCAGGCTGTCTGGGGCAGATGAGAGTTGGGAGCCTGACCACAGGTTCCCCATCCCTATCCTAAAAATTAACTGCTATGCCAGAGAAGACTGCAGAGGAAATGGCCTCAGAGAGTGCCACAGATAAAGGATTTGAATGCAATTGCTCTCCCTCTCAATCTCTATCTCCCTCCTTCTCTTAGATCTTTACTGCTGTCAACTTGGCAGCTCCAACCTCCAAATTCCAATCTCACCTCTGTTCCCTCTGTTGCTGATGTTCATCTGCCTGATGTACCCATTTATTCACAGCACATTTCTACTAAACTGCTCCTTCACTCATGGGTTGACACTTCCTCGTCAACCCTGATGAGCTACTTGTGTGTTTTGGCAGTGGTGTGGCTTCAGTGCAACATGGAGGATAGGTTCTGTTTCTATAAAGCTGGGCATCCGTTGAGTTTGAACCTGTCCAGTGCACTGCCTACTTGGGATGCCTTGTCTTTTCCTACGTATATTACAAAATGACACAGTGAGAAGAATTCAATGTCTCTTGGAGGCGACTGTAGGGAACAGAAAAGGAGTGAATAACTTCAGAGAACAGTAGCATATAATGGCAGGGGCTAGGCTCTGGCCTATACATTAGAATCATAGAATTGTAAAGTTGCAAGGAACTCTGAGGGTCAGCTAGGCCAACCCCCTTGCAATGCAGGAATCTCAACTAAAACATCCATGACAGATGGCCGTCCAAGGAAGGACTCTTCTTCACAAATTATGGCCTGGCCACGCCACACTAACTTTCAAATGGTGGAGGGGCAGAGTGAGCACCTGAGCAAGACTTCATGCAACTGGCTGTTTGCATGAAGCTCATGCGTTATTGTTATTGTTACATGATCCATGGGACATTGGGGTAGGGTGCTCCCACTCCTCCACTATGTAAAGATCAGCAATTGTACCAGTAGCACATGGAGCAGGGACAAGTTCCTCTGGTAACTACTTAAAAGCCAGAGCTTCTGCTTTCCAAGAACAAGATCCAAATGTAGCCCAAATTATTTGCTCTGATTCATAGTGTTATCTTTGAGGCTGGACTAAGCTATGTGTAATCTGTGGGGGGGGGGGAGGGAGAAGTAATCATGTGAAGTTGCATTCTTATCTCTAAAATGGGCACATCCTCTTCCCCCCAACCCCCAAATATTTTTATACACCTTGTTCCTTGTTCATATAATGCACATCTGTGTGGCCTGACCTGTATGTTGAGGATTGGCTCACTTTATGAAGACATTTTCTCTGTATGCAGGTTATTTCCTTACTGATTTTGAGACAGTTGTAGTTTGGGTTGGGTTGATCTGTGGGCACTTCATATAATAGAGATATGTTACTACTAGGTGGCTGGGGACTTGCAAGCACATGAAAAAAATGTTTTCTATGGGTTCTGAGTCCTGACCCACCAAGCACCATCTCCTGCTCTTCCTGGGGAAATGACTTGGCAGGATGTGTGGGATCACATTTAAACAGAAATATTTTCTATATAGGTCTTAGATGTCCCTGATAAAATGTTTAACCCCACACACACACACACACACTTACAGTGCAATCCTATACATGTCTTATTCAGAAGCAAACCCCCAATGGGACTTCTAGGTATGTGTAGTGCTGCAGCCTTACAAAACCACAGTTCCTTTGACTGAAGCTGCCCTGACTTCCCATAGCATGCTATAAGATCACAAAGGAAGAATCAGGATATGCCTTTAGTGATCTAATTTGGGCTGCTTTGGGCCTCAGATCTGAGGCTTACTCACAAGGAAGAATTAGACTTCAGCAGGTCTCAGATCTGAGGCGCATGTACAAAGGATTGGTCCGTCTGTGGCACGATGGGCTTCCTAGGATTTGCAGTTTTCTAGTTAAGCAGTAAGCTTAGATCCAGGAAAGCTGTCAAAGAGCAAGTATTCTCCAAGGTCAAAGAACAAGGCCAATAACTGCCCACCTCCCTTACAGCAGGCCAGCAGAGAAAGATTATTATAACAAATACAGATACTATTGGGGAATATAAAGTCCAAGTATAAATGCCAGCCCCTGTGCACAGCCCTCACACATATTGCTCACATTAGTACGGGAAGACCAATTCACGCTGACAACTTGTCTGAGCTGGGATGCAAGGCTCCTGCCGCCTCCTGCCACCAGAACCCAGCGGAATAAAATAATCAGCAAGGCTTGGTGGCTTACAGAGATGTTTTGAAAAGGCGAATAAAAGTGATGTGCTTGAAACTCTCAGAAATGGAGCTGCTGTCTGCAGGGATTAAATTGTATACCAACAGCAAAGGCATTTATGCACTGCTACTTAAAGTGTAACAAATGGCTGCAAACCTGATAGTTTCAGGGAGCTTTAATCGGAATGAATGAAGCTTTTAGCCTACCACTGACTAAAATTCATTTCGCAAATCAAGAAGAGTTTCCTACCCAGTTGTGTGTAAACAAGAGGCCAGAAGCCATACCTTTCATAAATACCTACAGTCACACATCATGCCTCCACACACACACCCCACCAACTCCCTCAGCAGCACACCTTTCCGCATTCATTCCTTTCCGAATCCCCAGCACTGACTGTGAGATAAATTAATAAGGTTTGTATATAGCTGTCAACCTTCAGGAAATTGTTTTTGAAATAGTTTCCATTCCTTTACTCCTTCAGTTCCTCTCCTTATAAGAATGCAAACTCACATGAGGAGCAAAGATGACATTAAAACTGCAGGGTTTCTGTTTTTTTGAGGAACGGATAAACCATCACAATTTCAACCCCACCAGATTAAACGTAACCAGCATGTTTTCAATATGCATGAAAGAACAAGGCCAAGTGGGCTGCAGCTGTCACACTAACCCCCAGTTCTGCAAGCATATGCTAAACTAGAAAGAAAGGTTGAGGTCTCTATTTAAAAGGGGGGGGGAGCAGGGTAATGCATGCTTTCCATCCAGTACCATGTAGGCTGCAAGCAAGGGCGCTAGCTCCTGGGGGGGTCAAACCCTTTTGTCTCCCCTAAATTTTGGGGGTGGGGATCAAGCACCTCAACATTCCAAAAGCATGGAGGCAAATTGTGAAGCTGACCACGGTAGGATTCCAGTGGCCAGCTCCTTCTCCTCCTCCTCTTCCTGCCACAGAGGGGAAGAAGGGTTGAAGGAGCCTGCCGCCATTGAAGCTGTACTGCTGCCACGTTCAGCTCTGCTCCCAGTTCCTCCTAATGTCCTGACATCACACACACAACGTTGTCCCCCCACCCCACCCTCACAAGCTGGCACCTCTGGCTGCAATGCTTTTTCAGCCAGCTATGTAGATTCACATGGATAAGTGCCCTGAAAAGTGCAATTCCCAAGTGGTTTTCAGAGACTAGGTTGGAATCTACACACACATAAAAAAAACACTGTGAAAATGTTTTTTCTATAAAAAAAAGACGTTTTGAAAAATACATTGAATTTTGCATAGCTCACTGTCCCCATCTGGTGCCGCATTTGTATGTTGCACTTTATGACACATTTAGAACGTTTTATTTGCAGCTGTGTAGCTGAGTCCTAGGTTCACTGGGAACCTTTGAAGCTTATCAAAGATTCTTTAATGAGGAGAAGGAGAATAGCTACAGAAATAAACTGGTCCACTCTTACTAATCTTCCCCTGCAATTGAAAGTTGCAAGAGTGTGTTCTAATCTGCAGTGGCCTCTCTATTTATGTAGTGCCATAGTGAGGCTAGGGTGATCAAAGATGTGTGGCAGCCTGCTTTCAGTGGCATTTGCTCTTTCCAGTTGCTGTAATGAACTAGACTTTGAGTATCCTACATAAGAGGAAAGGAAGAGTGGATTGGATGGGCAAGGAACAAGCAGGAACAGCTCTGCTGCCTTGTCTGCTGGTCTCCAAATTTAAAGAAATAGTGCAAGTCTCCAAGGCTGCAATTTAAGAATGCATTAAATCAGCCCCATGGGGAAAAGAAATGCACTTGTGGGCATGATCAATTATTACACAGCCATGCACACCTTACAGGACTCTCCTGCCCCCCTACCACATAAGAATGCACCTGGAGAAACTGTTTCCTTGGCTTTCATGACAAAGTATTTCCCCACATGGAAAACACCTGTAGGCTGAAGGCTAAACTAGTAGCTTTCGACTAATATGTAAAACATTCCACACTGATGGGTGCAGTATTTCAAACCAGCTGGATTGCCGACTCATAACCTGAATGGGGCCTTCCAGACTTCCTGTTAAAACAGGAAGCCAGGCAGCTGGCAGCATCCCCTTGCCCATTCCCTCTGAGGTCCTTTCATTTGCTACCTCTTTCACCTGCTGCGCAGCAGACCTTCACACTTGATCTTGACAGGGGAATGAAGAAATGACGTGAGTGTGAAGGGAAATGGCACAACAGCTGCCTCGTTCCTTGCTTTAGATGGAAATGAAATGGGTTGTGAGGTAGCAACCCTATAAACAAGTAATTCCCCCAATGCATTATGAGGTTGTACAGGCCCATGTCAAAATCAGTCCACATGAATTGGTTCTAAGGAGTGCTAACTGAATTTAACAGAGCTCCTGCAAAATAAGTCATGGGAAGGCTGCAGCTGTAGCCCAGTTTAATTTCTTCACTGTAAATTTATTCCCACATTACTCTCCAGGCATTTCATGGAGAGAATTAAAAGCACACTTCTTACAAATAGGTCTTTGTAAACTGACTTTACGGTCATGTAATCTAATATTTATAAAAGCACTGTTAAACGCCAGCAATCCAACATGCTCTTGATCTGATGGAAACACACACTGTGCCTGCACAGTATTATAGCTCTCTCTAGATCCCCGTCAGAATTTTGTACTCCATTGTGATTTCAAGAACATGAGAAAATAGGGGAAACAGAAGGACCGATAAAGATAGGAAAGTATACAATGTAAAAGAAAGGGATTTTAACAATTATAACCATCTGAAGATTGCAATGCAAAGTCCATTAGTATGAATGGTATAAAAATTCCATAACAACGCCTTTCTCTGTCTATATAACGTAAAAAAGAAAATGAAAATGGGGGCTCACAGTCAATAGGAGACAATGAATTTAGGAAATACCAATGGTAGAGTTTTGAAAAACAAAAGCTTACTCCATTTCTTCTCTAGGTCTTGTTTAAAATAGCGTTCTGAACAATTTAGCTATAGAGGGAAAATGTAATCTTTGTTCGGAAGAAATTCTACTGATGAAATACTTTACTTAGAACAAGGTTAAAAGAAAGTTAAAGTCATTTTTAAAAGAAGGAAGTTACTGCCATCTTGTGGAATGTGGTATATTCTACCAAGTGCTTGAGGAACAAATGATTTTTGAAAAATCTACAAGTACCCCCCTCCACAAAGAAATACAGACATTCTCCCTCTCTCTCTCACACACACACAGCCATGTGCACACAAACTGCTAACGTGTTAATTGTGATTCTGAGTGTTGGTGAAAACTAAACACAAATTCATCTCCTTTGGGGATAGAATTGGCACATTCACAGTTTCAGATCAAAGAAGCAATTCAGTGAAACATGTTGTAAATTCATACAGGGAAATCCAGTTGGGAAAGGTGGAACTTCACAGCGCCATCTAGTATCACAGTGTTATATTGCATATACAACGCATATCAAGCAAAAGTGAGCAATAAATAGTTGTGATAAATGAAAAATTTGGAGTATGGAAATGGCTAGGCTTCTAGGCATTTTGGCTTGGAATCTTCCTAGTGAGCAGGCAGATTCATAACACCTGCTTTTCTCCTGTTCTCATAGGGTTCAAAGCCAACTTGAAGAGTCTGGCAATTACAATGACACACACAACCTTCCACAGCACAAGTTGGGCAGGAAAAAAAAGCCATAGCTAAGAAGCTTTAGGTTAGCCGGTTTGAGGAGTTAGAATGGCCAGAATGGACAGACCTGCTAGGCAATATAAAAATGCCAAGCCCTAAAGCCATTGGGGGCCCTGAAAATCCTCTAACTGCAATTTGTTCCTCCTTTCACCTGTTCTTTCTGGGAATCTGATCCCTTTGCCGTTTCTTGAGGGGGTGACAGAGAATAGCTCGGGTCTACCAGAAGAGTTACTCCTCTTTTATGTAACCTGTTTTATATTATTGGACAGCAGAGACTCTTTTAGGGTGCTACATAAATTCTTTAAATATACTATATTTAGATCTAGATGCTGTGCTGTTTTTCTAGGGGTACTGTCATTTTCCTACTCATATTGAAATGCTGCCCCTCGATGAGGCCAAACTTAGATTCACAAAATGTTTAGAGGTATGCGTACCCCAGAAAAAAAGCACTGTCTAGATGTATATTCTGACTCACTGGTGTGGTTTTTGCAAAGTGGCCTGCTTTGATCTTGTAGTTCAGCAAACTAGTTAAACTGAAATGTTTGGACTGAAAGCATTTTATGCCTCTCACAGGCTTCAACTTAACTTACGCACAAGTATGGTAAGAATCTCAACCTTAGAGTAGACTCAAATGTGTGTGCATAATCTTATGTGGTACAGTTTACTCAGACGATAGTCCAAATGGAGAGCTTATGTCTGGGGGGGGGGGGAATTATAAGTAAAGGACGTCAGCAAAATTATATGTAAAGGAAGTTGGCAAAACGTGCCATACGATGGCAAGTTTTTTATTGGGACACACTTTCAATACAATGATCTTCCACGTAAGATGATACAACATGAGAAGACATTGCCACATGACCTCCTGGTCATTTGATACAGCCGAGTCTCCTACAAATAATGGGACTAATAATTATCTACCTCACAGTGGGAACACAATGGGTGATCTCCAAAGGAGCGTGAGAAGGAGGACTTCCCTGTCCTGCTGCCTCACTGCTGCTTTCTGTACTGCCCAAAGGGTCAGCCTTAAGGTCCAGAATGATGCAAGATGAGCTACGCGGGGCTGCCACAAAAAGCAGAAAATCAGCAACCAGTTTCCCCCACCCACTGCAGCCTCGCCACATCCCATTGTACAGCATTCAAGGGGACTACTGACCCTCAAGAGGAGCTTTTTGGGAAATGCAATGAAAAGGAGGGAATGAGAAAGAGTCATTGCACCAACATCCTTATCTTGATACAACCAATAAAGCACATCCCAAAACTACTGTCACTGGGCCCCAAGCATTGCACATACACATTTTCATACCAAATCATTTATATCATCATAAAAGCTAGCAACAGCTTATATTTAAAGCAGATGGCTTCCTCCAAAGAATCTTGGGAACTGTAGATTTCTAAAGGGTCTGGGAGTTGTAGCACTGTGGGAGGTGAACTACAGTTCCCAGTTTTCTTTGGGGGAAGTCATGTGCTTTAAATGTGCCTTGGTTACTTGAATGTGACATATACTTCCTACCAATAGCAGTTTGCCTCCAACCCGGATACCTGGGCTTGCATCAGCCAGACTCTTGCTAGTCTACTCCTTCCTTCAGAGATCCCAATCACAACTGACACTTTGGGAAATCACCGGCATTGACTCTCTATAGGCCTCTTACATGGAAAATTGTTTGTCCTGCTGATGTCTTATTTCCTCATAGAGTGAAACCATTTTGGGAAACAGGAGGTGATATATCGAAAGAGTAAGCCAAGAGGACACCGTTTATTTCCATTAGAGTTACACCTGATCAACAATACTTGGGCATTACTCTGTGCTGCAGCGGGTGGTTGTACATGCCTTCAGTTCTCCTGTGAGCTGTACTCTTTCTGTTAACCCTCAAAGTGAAGATATACAAGTTAGCCTCTTTTTAAAAAGGTATCTTCAAACAAATCAGCTTATCCTTTTGGCGTGTGTTTGACCATGTATTTGGTGTATTGCAACATGTGATCTCAAAAAGGGCTAGATCCAAAACCTGGGCCCCAGGACAAGATTCCTACAGTTGATCTACACCAGTAAGGAGGCCTAAATAGGATGTAACATACTACTTGCTTTCCCCAAAAATCCTTAATCACTTCTCATCCAGATTTCCTGTGCATGACATAAATTAAGAATTGGGTTGGGCCAGCAGCTTGGCTTCGCGGACCACCTTAAAGCTAGACATGGTCCTGAACAGCCACTTCACCTTGACAGGTACTACCACAATCCTACAGGAAGATGAAGTCACACAGGAAGATGAAGGGAACGTTGCAGAATTGAGGAGACTCCCATTTTCTGGCTGAGTAGTACTGAATCGTTAGTATCTTCACGATTCTTCTGTATATGAAACAGAGATGGCTAACATTTCTGTCAGAGGTATTAACTGGCTGACACCATAAAAAATGAAAAACTAGACTAAAATAAAACAGTTTCAATCTAGAGAAGCAAGACAAACAGACTGATCTGCACATGCAGTGGGGCTCCTGTTTATGTCTCTCGAATTGCAGCAGTCTGCATCACTCTGTAGGCTGCTTGGTCACTCTCCCCTGCCTCTAGTTGTGATAGGAGGACAGGGATCCATTATACCGATGGAGTGGGGAGAGGAAACAAACCCCTCTGTGTTCAGGTAGATGAGTTCCTTTATCAGGATCACTGAAGTTAAAGATTTTGAGGGCCACTTCACACATGCACACATTCCTCCTCCATCCCATCAGTCCCAGTCACCATAGACCAGGCATGAGCAAACTCCAGCCCTCCAGATGTTTGGGACTACAATTCCCATCATCCCTGGCTAACAGGACCAGTGGTCAAGGATGATGGGAATTGTAGTCCCAAACATCTGGAGGGCCGGAGTTTGCCTATGCCTGGCATAGACAATGGTCAACATAGACATATTGTCCTGCAACAATATCTGGAGGACGCTGGGTAGGAAAACACCAGCCATGTTCAATCCTACACCTATAATCCTGTCATACACAGAAACAATCTACACAGATATCACTGTGCTATAGTGGTTTCCACTTTGGAATTGCCGTAACGAGTGAGGCACCCCTACATGTGTGTTCCACTTGTGCTCCTTCAGTGACTTAACTTCCTCTAGATTGCAGTAGCAGAGATCATGGTGGGGCTCAACCATTCATCTGACCTCCATTCAGCTGACTTGCTGCAGCATACCAGGATGGAGAGAGAGGTGCAGGCATGCTCTCATCCCACACTCCTGTGCTGCAACAACCTCATTCCTCTACCTCTCCGTCCTTGTATGCAGTGGCAACTAAATTAGGGAGAGCTCAGGTGAGCAGTGCAGCCCTACCATGCCATCCCCTACTTCTAAATGTAGACAAGTCATAGTACAGAAGAACCTCTTTAGAATAAGGAAGAATGAATTTGCCCCGGTGCTAATGAGCACGGCTTGTCGTAGTTCTGTGCGGTCAGTGGAGGGAGAAGCCAGCCAACCAGCCAAGTCTCAGGGTGGGTACTTGCCTAGCAGCAGAGTCCATATACAAGTTCCAGTCCAATCCTAAAGTCAGGAGTATCTCAGTTCATGTAGTCAGACTATCCGGGGGTCAAGAAAGCCGAGGGTCCAAGGTCACAAGAAGTAAGAAGTAAGAAGCAGAAAGATCTGCTCAGGAATGAAGAATATTGTTTCCAGCAACTGACTGAGGCTGGAAACCCTGCTTAAGAAAGCTGGAGCCAGCTGGTTCTCATCAAGAGCAAGAAGGCTGATCACTCCGCCTTCTGCTCCTTCAGGCTGCTGCTCAGCAGGTGAAGCCAACTCCTGGCCCACGACACCGTCTGATATTAGGATCAGTAACAGTTTGACATCAGAAATGGTCTTACCATGCCTGCTCCGCCCCACAAAAAAAATGTGGTTCTTGATTATCTAGTTTCTTGTTTCTTCCCTAATCCCATCTCATCTTTCTCTAGAGGATAAGAAAACTCCAGTATCATTCATAATTTAGCAGTGTCTGCTCGATTTTCCCCACTAATAAATCTCAGACCTTTATTACACATCTCAGGCTTATGGCATTTATTTTGTGGAAAATAAAGTTGCAGTAGACCGCCCTTTATAAATATTTTAGGATTGTTTATGGATGATGCTTCTGGAATACACTGCATGCAGCATCTATTTTCCTTTACCTCAAATTTTAAAGCAATGCCAATTTACTGGCATCTATTTTTTAAATGCAAGTTTGACAGTGATGTTATCAATTTCAAGCTGTATAGTCGCATGCTTGAGAGATGTGGTGCAACAAGTAGTTCTAAAATACTATGCTACATTTTGTATGAAGGTTTTCTTCCTTGCTCTCTCTCACCACATAAATACACATTGGGTGGAATTCAACATGGTACTAAGTGAGGTGTGCATGCACGGAACAAGGGCCACTCACACAATGGAATTTCGTCCCTTCCTGCTGCTGCGCACCCCATAAGCCTGTATGGAGTTCTCCCAAACCTCTGGGGCAGGTTTATGGGATGCAGGGTGTGGGAGGAGAAGGGAATTCCCATTGTGCAAGTGGACCTCTTGCCATGCATGCAACAACTTAGTTAAATACTGTCATGTGCCAGAATCCAAAGCATACTGAAGGTGGTTATGAGAGTCCTATACAGCTTACAGAGCAATAATAGCTATAGAAAGCAGGCACAATTTATGTAGGCATAACATATGGTAGCTTAAAATACTCCTATTCCAAACGAATTTCACTTACACCACTCTTATCGCTGGCTGAGCAGGTTGCCTCATCATATAACTGAGCATGATGGTGTTTGGAATAGATACAAGTCTCTTCTTGTCCTGTCACACACTTGTCACACCCCAGAACCCCCCGTTTTGGGGTCGTACAAATGTATAAGCTAGGCCAGTTGAGTCCCTGCTGAGCCAGGGTGATATATGTCAATGCAGCCCAAGAGGAATCACCAAATCCAAACTCATCTTGGGATTTCATTGTCCTGTTTTCAGAGGAGGAGATCATCCTGGAAGTGGAGGTTGTTTCTGTCGCAATCTTTTTAACCATACAGGGAGGAGCACAGTTCTTTCCATTGCTCTGCCCACATTTGTCCTGGAAGGTTGCCCACAAGGCTCTCAGGCTAAATAAGATTCCCCGCCCCTGTGTTAAAAATGAAGAAAGCGGAAAGAGCACCACCATGGTAAGTCCTTGTCTCCCACTTCAGAACCAGTCTGGATGTTGAATTATGGCCTCTGAAACTGGGCAGTGGCCTGACATTGGACACCCCAAATTCATCTGTCACGGATGGGGTGACAAATTATAGGCAGATGTTATGCCTCAGGTGTATCACTATCAGTGGCGTAGCGTGGGGGGTGCAGGGGGGGCCGGCCGCACCGGGCGCAACATCTGGGGTTAGGGCAAATCCACAGGTTAGGGGGCGCAAATCCACGGGTTAGGGGGCACAAATCCATGGGTTAGGGGGCGCAAATTACTTGCCTTGCCCCGGGTGCTGACAACCCACGCTACGCCACTGATCACTATAACTGATTACATGTCTCTCCTTGAGATTTCACCTCAAGGCCAAAGTCTCTCTTTGCTTCTAGTACCTTTGACGTGTGTTTTACTCAGATGGGGACATATTACTACCACTAATTAAAATGATGATGATGATACACTGTAAATACGCAGCGAAGGTGAAAGAGACTGAGCACAAGAAGAAGGAGCAATATGAAAATACAATGATGGAAACTGCAACGCAGTTGCTACCTTTCAGAAAGATGATACATTTGAGCTGAATAATTGTTCAGAATTGCCTAGTAGGTACTTTGTCAGAGTACCCCCCAGGCAGGCAACAGTTCAATCTGCCAGTAACACAACTCCAAGCTGAGCAGGAAGATAACTAGACAGATGCCTTAGAGGCAGGTCATCAAACAAGGGGATGCGTTCCAGACCAGATACCTGTTCGAGTCTGCCCAGAAAGGAAGGTATAATCCTTTTGTATATCCCCTCTCAGACAGGCAGCTTATACAGCAGGTCAGCATGTAGATATGCCTGGCAGGCAAAGAATTATGCAAGGCAGCCTGTCCCTTGCTCCAAAAAAAGTTATCAAGACAAGTCGAGAACTTCATTTAAATGGCTTCTCAGGAAAGATATTTCCTGCACAAAATCATACGAGCTCCTTCAGTTTAGTTGCCGAATGTGTTAAAGGCACCTTTCCAGAATGAAACTACACATTTCCTTTGTCAAAAATAAAACTTTACTTTTATAAGATCCTTAGGGAGTTTTTGAAAATCAGAGGAGTAAAATAACTTTATAAGAACTCTTGGCAGATTGTGGCAAATAATAAGAAACATGACATGGTGCATGCTCTTGGGGCTGGGCTATACCACTTATCCAATATCTGAATGCGCTCCCATATATTAAAGCAATTCCAACACCAGAAAAGTGTTCTGTTCCATCGTTCCCCCTTGGCATGCTAGGTTTCTATGTGCCAGGAAAGTTTATATGAAGGAGCACTGGCCACAGATTTGCTCTTCAGGTTTCCTAGATTAAAGGTCATTGGATATATATGCATTCAAAAATTAAGCAAGGGTAGAGAAAATAGGTTAAAATGCAGAACTGTAGCTATAAATAAGAATGCACAGATTTCCCCTATTGTGTTATAACTCTGTGGGTTCACAGTTTCAGGTTTCGCTCTGCTCACTTTTCAGATGGACTTGCAAAATTCAGAGGGTGAGATTTTATTAACCCTTATTAGCTATAACTAGATTTAGTGCCGGAGATTAATACTGTTGAATACGGAATATAATGCTGAATATTGAATGTTGTTACGATAGAGAGTTGGGAAGGTTGAATTTTTTTAAAAATGAGGTCTTTACAATGCCTTTTTATGGAATAAGCTGTGTTGTAGGAACACTGCTGTATAAGGCACATTAATTCACCTATGGTTTATTTGTAGGTATGCACAGTAAAATGAACCAGCATGTGCCAATAGGCCCCTGGGTCATTCTTTTTTTAGGAGTGAGCATGTCATTTTTACTCAGGCCACTCATTTCAAGTTTTCCTCATTGTTTTTTAACAACATAGGAAAAGCCTCCCAAGATGCTCATTAATCAAATGTAATCAGATAGCCCCCAGCATACCAGCACATTGTCTTCCAATATTATGAAATGAACAGGGCATCTTACTTTGGTCATGTTCCATTTCAACACATGTCAGCCAACGTATTGAAGTGTATCTCCTTTTTAAAACAAAGACAGCTGGTGTGAAGCAGGAACGGGGAAATGTTTTCAATCGAGAGCTGCTTTCCTCCTGGGCAATCTTCCAGTGGTGGTTGAAAGTTGAAAGGTAAAGAGTGTGTGCAGCCAAAGGCAAAAGCAGTCAGAGCAGCAGATGTCACATTTACATTTGTGTGGTCACTCTCACATCTACCCAGGCAAGTAGTTCAAGGACACATGCCAGCCAGGCAAAGTGCTCAAGGAGAGAGGAGAGGAGAGCTGGAGAGAGGTGCGGCCTGGGAAAGGGGGTGTGGCCTAGGAAAGGGGCAGGGCCTGGAAGACCCAACAGTTACCAGCTAAGTTACAGGCGTAGGTCATGGGAATCAGGAGCTGAGACCCTCCAAGTGCCCCTATTTTCCAGGAACAATCCCAGATTTACAGAAGCCGTCCTGGTTTCTGATTTGATCCTGGAATGCCCTGCTTTTCCTTAGGACATCCCTGTTTTCATTGGAGAAATGTTGGAAGGTATGGAGTTACGAGACCCCTGAGCCAAGGAGATAAGTAGCCATGCAACCTTTAGAAGACATGTGATGGGATAGGGAAGCTTCTTAATCTTTAATGTTTTCTTATGTTTTTATATGTGTTAGAAGCCACCCAGAGTGGCTGGGGTAACCCAGTCAGATGGGAGGGGTATAAATTTTATTATTAGGATGAGGATGATGATGACGACGGAATAGGATGTCCCTGTTTTCATTGGAGAAATGTTGGAGGATATGAGAGGCTTCGTTGGAAAGGTATGATGGGCTTGAAATGTTAAACCAGGCATGTCCAATTACTCATCATAGTTTCAATTTGCACATTTTATAATATTGCCTTACAACAACAGTGTGTTGTATTCTCACAGTTGAAAAAGGCAGGCTTCCTTTTTTATGTGTGCTGCATATGTAGCCACTTCAATGGGTTTAAGAGATAGCAAGAATGGCTGGCTGGAATAACTGCTTTCACAGTCTCCCTGTATCTGGCGTGAATAGGATAGCTACGTAGCGTAATGGAGTGATAAATGGTGAGCTCCTGACTTTGCTCTAATTACAGGGGTTGAAATTCGGCATGTCTTTACAAGACTTCAAGGGAGTTCCTCCCTGGGCTGATTTCAATCCAGCGTAGCGAAGACCTAATTCGGTGAAAAGCTCAATTAGAACGAAGGCTCAGGGTCACAGTTCCAGTCATTTAGCTAGATTAAAAGCCTGTTTCAGTGTAAGGCAAAAGCAGAACAAGGTGGAATACCTAAAAGAGATCAGCCCTTTTGAGTACCTCTGCAGAGGCCACTCAAGGAAGCAGTGGGGAGAGGAAGGGAGCAGTGCAGACTGCCCTGGGCACAAGCGTAAGAGAAGTATGCTCGTAATTATACACCGGATTACATTTCTTTCATGCTTTATTGGCTTTCTTTGCATTCACACAGTGTCGCTTCAAGTACATGAAAAGGAGCACTGAAAATGTGCATCCATAAAAGCTCTTGCTACACTCCAGTTTTCTGGAAGGGGGCAGTTTAATACATCAAAAGCATGAAGATCTTCCTTTTATAGTGCCCGAAAGTGCAAAACTGGCAAGAGGAACCAATATTCTTAAGGTATTCACAACCACAGCCACCACTTCTGCTTGGCCTTTTGTAGTTTCTGAGTGTCCAGTAAGTAACAGGCAGTAAAAATAAGTTGCCTCATTTCTAGAATTTATATACAGTATTTCAAATTCGCAATACAGTATTTGAAGCAGTAACTAATCCATTAAAATTCAAAGGTCATTGCTAGAGCACAACCATTCATAAATTGTAAAAGTTACACATCAAATCATAGAATTGTAGAGTTGGAAGGGATCCCAAAGGCCATCTAGTCCAGCCCCCTGCAATTCAGGAATCTCAAATAAGCATCCAAGTCAGATGGCCACCCAACCTCTGCTTAAAACCTCCTAGGAAGGAGAATCGGCCACCTTCCAAGGGAGTCTGTTCCACTGCTTAACAACTCTTGCCATCAGAAAATTCTTCCTGATGTTTAGTCAGAATCTCCTTTCTTGTAACTTGAATCACATGTAGATAAACCCGTGTGCCTGGGAAATTATCTGTGAGTTAGCACCAGGCATTTGAAGGCCATTTAAAGCACCCTCCCCACCCCACGAAATCCTAGGAACTGTTTCTCTGTGGACTTGGCTATACAGCTGCAAATAAAATGTTTTAAGTTGAAAAGTGCAATATATAAATGTGACACTAGATGGTAATGGTGAGCTATGGGGAATTCAATATATTTTTCAAAACTTTTTTTTTTAAAAAAAAGCATTTTCACAGCGTTTTTTTATATGTGTGTAGATTCCACCTGTGAGTGGTAAACTACAGCTCCTGCAGTTCTTGAGGGGACAGAGTGATATGTTGTAAATGTGCTTTTAGCGTATGCAGCCTTAGATGATCCCAAAGCGTTGGTGTTGTGAAAGAAATGTATAAAGTGCAGGCTTCAGACTCACAATTTCAGCATTCAGGTACAGTTGAATGAAGGCATAAAATGAAATTATTAGTTTTACATGTTATTTCTTTTGTTCCAGTCATTAACTCTGTGTGGTTCACAAACTGTGGCTTGAGGAAGCTTCCTTTGAAATCTTAGGGTTTTCTGGGTCCATAGTATACGTCAGAACTGGAGAATCCATCACTTGCTTTCTGTTGCTGGATGCTAACTTCCATCAATATGGTCAGGCATGAAAGCAGCTGTAGCAGGCATAGGCAAACTCGGCCCTCTGGATATTTTGGGACTACAACGCCCACCTTCCCTAGCTAACAGGACCAGTGGTCAGGGATGATGGGAGTTGTAGTCCCAAAACATCTGGAGGGCCGAGTTTGCCTATGCCTGAGCTATAGCCTCACAACATCACAAGGGCCACAGGATTATCATCCTTGGTATAAGGAATCCCAAGCCATTTCCCCCTTTTAACACAGCTCTTCAAACGCCTTCTATCTGCTTAAGGAGCATAGTGATCTGCAGGGGCCATTTTGTGTTGATTAGTGAATGGGTGTTCTTGCCTTTCAACTCTGGCTCCGGCCTGGTGGAACGCTCTGCCTCATGAGACCAGGGCTCTGTAGGATCTGATTTCTTTCCGCACGGCCTGTAAGACAGAGTTGTTCCGCCTGGCCTTTGACTTGGAATCAATTTGATTCCCTCCCTCTCTTTTTTCCTTTCTCCTCCTATGATGAGGCTGCATTTTAATGTTTTAATGTTGTATTTCAATCAACTTGTTTTATTATTGGTTGTTAGCCGCCCTGAGCCCGGTCTTGGCTGAGGAGGGCGGGGTATAAATTAAATTTATTATTATTATTAACCTCCAGATTGTCGTTATATTGCAGGAAGGATTCAGACTTTAGGTTTATGAAATTAAAGTAGAGTAATGTGCTTTGCCATCGTAGCACGACAAATCCACTCTAAAAGACCCAGACTTTTGTGGTTAGGAAAGTGATGCTGAAATACACCAAAATGACAGGTAAACACCCGGCAAGCAAATCAGAATGAGTGCAGGGTAAATGCTTCTTGTTGTACAACCGGCCCATAAACCAATGAGAACCAATGCTCAATAAAGACCTCACAGAGTCGTGCAAGCTTTGTGCAAGTGAATCAGAATGAAAACTGAATAAACAAGTTTTATTATGGAGGAGCCCTTACGACATGGAGTCGGATTAAATTTTGGGCTCTTTCTATTAATTCCATGACTGTACTTTGTCAGTTGGGTATTAAAATGTTGCCTGTAAAATGATGAGAGATTTGCACAGACTTAGTCTTGCCTATATTATTAGTTGCAAGCAACAATGCCAGCTCTGAGCTATTACACCTTCCTTAAGGCGATTCATTCCCCACAGCGCTTTCCTAAATGTTATCTCAATCAATAACGAAGCAATTAAAGCCACCAACGTTTTGGATGTTTTACAAGCCTCTCTGAGTTCTCTAGCCATTTCCTGGTGAACTTTCAAGCAGTCTTGGGGTTAAAAACAAGGATCATTAAGTCTCTTTTCTTGTCCTTAATCACTGGATTAGCTCTTTGTTGTATCAGCTGCAAAGCTTCACTCCTTTCAAGTCCTTCTGCAAGTTTCCCTTCCTTAACTCAGAAAAAAAGAAGTAAAGAGGTTCAGGAAGGGTGTGTGGAAAGTGCCATTATGCAGGTTGGTGAGAAAACACATGAGCGCAGTGGGGATGAGCATGCAAGCTCTGACACCTCTCTGTCATTGTACCCATTACCCTTAACTTGGAAGTGGGGAGCTGACTGCAGGGGGCAGCCTCCAGTATCTGTGGAGGTTCCCTATGCTTTTGAGAACCATGGAAAATCAGAGTTCTAAAATGTGCAGGGACCTTCCACAGTCATCCTCCGCAAGTTGAGGATAATAGGAATTATGGGGGGTGGAGGGGGAGCAGAGATAGCACATTGCCTCCACCTGGTTTCCCATTCCCCTTCTGAACGCTGCATTGTAATGTCCTGCATAGGGCTTAGTTGGCACTGGAATTTGCTGCATCTTGGTGGAATCAGGGGTTTCCTATAGCTGTTCCGTTCTTCCTGTTTAAAAGAGACAATAAAATTTCTGTCCAACTTCCTGGCTGGTGTGGTCTCCAAGCTTTCTATGATAAATAGGTCCTAAAATGCCATACTCTCCAAGTGTCCCAATTTCCCAGGGACAGTCCTGGTACTATGAAAGCCATCCTGGCTTCTAATTTGATCCCACAATGTCCCTTTTTCCTCTTCCAGAGCCCCCGCTACTAAGCTCAGAGAGGAATGTGAGCCAGTGCTTGTCCTGCGAGGTGGTGGTGGCGGCAGCTGCGGCGGCTGTGAGGGAGCCTTTCCATGGCCGGTGATGTGGGCCTCCTCCCTTGGGCAGCTTGTAGTGGCTGCTGGAGAGTGTGCAAGGAGTAAGGAAGGCTGCAGCTGCCAAGGCCCAGGGCAGGTAGATGGCAGGGCCGCCCTGGACGAGAAGCAAGATGGACCAGAGCAGAGTGCAAGGAGTCTTGGAGTCGCTTGCTTGCTTGCTTGCTTGCTTGCTTGTTTTAAAATGCTTTCTGCATCCATGTCTAACTATGCCTGTTTGGTGTTTTTCTTTTTGTCAGAAAAGAATAAAAAATAAAATTGGGATTAAGGGACGGTGGAGGGTGTGTATGCTGTGTCCCATTGCTGTAGTGGTGGTGACACTCAGCCTTCTTCTGATAGGAAATGCTGGGGGGGCAACTACAAAAAAGGGGGGGTCAGTTGTGCAGTGAGGGGAGTGAGAAATGGCCCTACTTTCATCTGAGGAATGTTGGAGAGTATGAAATGCTAGAATAAAATTTGACACCTTGCCATTTTGGCTTGTGTTTATTAAATTTCCCTATCACAAAACCAACCCCTGAGCCTATATGTGTTGATATTGGGCCGATTTTGTTATGAGAGGGGGAAATATTCAGTGATGCCCATTTTCCTGGATTCAGATGTCAAACAGCAAAGGGCAATCCTACAAAAAATACAAGGACTGGTATGATGTGACCGCGATGCTGTAAATATACATAAGGAACTACAGAAATTGCTTGGAATCTGGCAAGAAATGTGGACTGTTCTTCGATTTATTTTTCTGTATGTGTCTGAATATTGCTGGATGGATTTCCAGGAGACTCTCAGCTTTGGCTGGCACAGGGCAGTTTAAACTAAAAAGTGACTCCTAGGGAGCAATATGGTCATGTACATGGTACTTTAAGAGTGCATGCGGCAACATTCCAAACTTGGAGAAAATATACTGGCTTATAATCTTCTAGTATATTTCTTCTATATTCCCTTTTGGGGTCTTTCCTCTGGCTAGTAGCTATACAGCTGCACGCTGTTGGAAAAGAACGAAAGCCTCATTAACAGCTTCTCAGTACCAGTTGGTTCCAAATTAAGCAAAGGAGATTTTGCCCATCGATAGGCAAAAAGTACAAGGTGGCCAATGTTGCATTGGGTAGTACTGTTCAAGAAACACAAACTAAAATCCTCCTTGCTCTCCTGGAATTAGCCACATGGAGCCTGGCTAAAATCAATTATCAATATGTCATTTCAATGATTATATTAGTGAATAATGAATGCATTGCACAAGAAGCACAATTTGTGGAGTGTGTTTTTGTGTCTACATTCAAGTCTGTGGATTTCTCTGCTTAAACCATGAAACATCAGTGCTGAGCCTGAAGGACTGCATCACACAGCGATAGTGAGACTATTGTGTGGCAGTCACGAAACCACAAATAGGCATTAGCAATGTTTGGAAGATGGCATGATGACACTCTAGGCCAAGAATGTCAAAGCAGCTGGCCATTTTGGAGCATTTGCATTTGTGATAAGAGGGAGGCATCTCTGGTAACTCAACACTAGAGTGGAAAAGCTGATCAATATTTAGACAAACAATGACAATAATCTTCTGAAGGGGGGTCACGTAAAAATGGTTATTTAGTTCTGGCAATTAGTTTGAGTGCCAGTCAGATGATTCAGCTGGGAAAACCTGGACTGTGACCTTTCTGGGGCTTTAAAGTGTGATGGCGCTGTCATTTTTTATGGAAAAGCCATGCATAATGAATGAGTGCAAATGCTAACCTTTTAATAAGTAAATGGTTGAGGAAGGCATGTTTTGAAAACGGCCAAAAATGGTCCATATTAAGTATGCATGACTGGTGCTTGGAAGAAAAAGTGATAGAAGTTCCTCCAGCCATCATCTGTCCAGTTCAAAATGATAAGAGGTCTATGTATATGCAGGAAAAGCATTTATATTGGCATATTGGTCAGTGTTTATACAAAAGTTCGTTGCAGTGCTTATCCAGACACCCTTGACCTGGCTGCATGCACGATATGATGCACATGAAGAAACACCTTCCCATCTTGGGGCACCAGTTGTTTGAGACTGGAGGCAAACAGTTCGTGGTATGACATTGCAGATTTTTGGAGCGGGGGTGATTCAGAAATGACCCCCCACAGCTTGGAAATTAAGGGCATGAACCCAAATCACTCTGAATTGCAGTTCAGCTCATGAATAATTTTGGCTTGTTCTGAGCTGTCCTCACCAAGCCCTTTTTCTCTCTCATGGGTTGACCTTTTTCCAATCAAAGCAGCAGCAACAAAGGGCTGCATAGGAGAAGGTTGCTTAAATCTGAAAGCCTTATACAGTGGTACCTCGAGTTACATACACTTCAGGTTACAGACTCCGCTAACCGAGAAATAGTACCTCGGGTTAAGAACTTTGCTTCAGGATGCGAACAGAAATTGTGCTCTGGCGGCGCAGCAGCAGCGGGAGGCCCCATTAGCTAAAGTGGTGCTTCAGGTTAAGAACAGTTTCAGGTTAAGAACGGACCTCTGGAACGAATTAAGTACTTAACCAGAGGTACCACTGTAGTTCAGTTAGTGGCTCAAACATAATAGGAAATGTAAGATGCCAGGACTACTGGGACCTTGAACATGGAGACCTCGATAAACTACCATTCCCAGGAGTCTTCAAGTTGAACATCTCTTGTTTGAGGCCCAAGGAGTAGTCATCTCTTTCACACAGGTCTCGCCTGTCTATGAGGTAGACTGAAGCAGTCACCTCAGGCAGAGGAATCCCATGGGGCATCACCAAGGTTATACAGCAGCAGCAGCTTCAAGAAAGATCTTGCAAAGCTCTAAAGAGTGTCATGTGACCACTTGAGATCTCGCCAGAAGACGATAATGATGTGAGACCCCAGTAAGCAAGGTTTCGGCAGCAGGGGTGGGAAAGCAGAACTTTCCCATTTCACCTCAGGTGGTGAAATGGAATTGGCCAACCCTGCTTTCACACCCTTAGCACATCTGCCAGAAAGGTACCTTTGGTAAACAGGAAGGTGACAGAATGACTGTGACAGGGGGACTGGCTATAGGGAAAGTTGGGGGCAGTAGGGGCTGACAGGGCCTAAAATTGCCTGATGAAGTTTGGAAAGAATGAAAACACAGTCCAAATCAAGAAGGGGTGAAGGGCTGTAATTCAAGGACATTGGTGGTAAACTTATTACCCCAAATAATTAAGGCATGTGCTTAATGCTCTGTTGATTGACTTGTATAAGATCTGGAACAAAGCACCACCTTTCAGAAATTCTCCCCAGATGTCAATTCTGCCTTTGAATGTCCGGAAAATTCTGGACACATGGCAGCCCTATTTTAGGTATGAAAAAATCAATAGACAGCTAAGTTAATTCCAAATGCACAAGTTAATTACATTAAAACTATTCATCAAAAATTCTCTCCGTTCCATTTAGCTTTTATATATTCTTCTTGTGAGATGATAGATGATAGATAGATAGCAATGATATGACATGTTAAAACCTCAGTCATGCAAACTGTATGACTGAGGTAAGATGCCCATTAGTTTAAGTCAAGATAATAGTGCTACAATGAGTGCTTTGCAAAGTATTACAAAAAGGCTAATCTGTGAATTATTATATTAGAGCTATTCCTTCAAAAGCCTGTTGAAAAGAAGGTGGATACACAGAGTATTTGTGTGTGGAAATGGATGGAAGCAGATATATGAATTTTGGGGAGGCATGTACCTGGACGTGAGAGTAACACCTACACTTTTAAAAATGTGTCCCAGAAATGCCTGTCTTTCCTAACAGTAGAAACCAGGGAAGAACTGTAGCTTAGTGGTAGAGCATCTGCTTCCCATGCAAAAATCCCAGGTTCAATTCATGGTGTCCTCAGAGTACAGCTGGGAACAATTCCTTCTTGAAACCCTGGAGAAAGGCCCTGTCAGCCACTATAGGTGGTACCTCTGGTTATGTACTTAATTCGTTCCGGAGGTCCGTTCTTAACCTGAAACCGTTCTTAACCTGAGGTACCACTTTAGCTAATGGGGCCTCCTGCTGCCGCCATGCGATTTCTGTTCTCATCCTGAGGTAAAGTTCTTAACCCGAGGTACTACTTCTTGGTTAGCGGAGTCTGTAACCCAAAGTGTTACAGTGAAGTACCACTGTACCAAGCTATATGGACTCAGTATAGTCTGATTCAGTATAATGCAGCTTCCTATGTACAGTATTTCAACATTTAAAATATGTAGTCACTGGGACTAAATTGCAAAAATGGTGTCTGAAAGGAAAACCTTCATGTCTATCAAGTGGCTGTTCTCTTAATACTGGGAAGCAAGATACTGGAGCAGCTTCTGGGAGGCATGGGGGGCTCTTTCTCTCCTGCTCAAGCACCTGAAGGGAGGATAAAGCACTTTGTGAAATTGAGGGCAAAGGTTGGGGAAAGGGCTTCCCTTTCCTTACTGCACATGCTCACTGCGGCTTCCCGGAGAGCTTGCACATTTTTACATGACAAGGGGGAAACAGGTGCACAGCTCCGGCGTAGCTGTGCAGCTACTTTGAGGTGGCAGCTCCACCTCCTTCGCCTTATTTACAGAGCAACCATATGCTAGATCTAAAAGGAGCAACCATTCAAAAAATGACCCTGCTGCTGGAGGGGAGTTGGGAGAGCAGCGGCTGATGCTAACAGGAGCAATGTGGCAGCTGCTGTGCATAAAAGTGATGGGGCCGAGGGGCTGCTGGGCTCACCATGAAGTCGAGCGGGGGTGCTGCATCCGACCTGGAGGAACTGGAGAGCGGCAGCAGCGAGAGCAGCTCCGGAAAATCCTTGACTTCCACCGGAGCCCAAGGGAAGCGCAAGCGGAAGAGCCCTCGGCTGAGCGGGCTGAGCAAGCAGAGGCAAGCTGCCAATGCCCGGGAGAGGGACCGAACCCACAGTGTGAACACAGCCTTCAGCACCCTCCGCACCCTCATCCCAACCGAGCCCGCAGACCGCAAGCTGTCCAAGATAGAGACCTTGCGCCTGGCCTCCAGCTACATCTCCCACCTGGCTAACATGCTGCTCCTACAGCAGCAGCAGCAGCAGCCACCGCAACAGAGCGAGAGCTTGGGGGAGGAACAGCTGCCTTCGAGGCAGCCCTGCTTGCAATACCAGCCTCTCCTGCAGGGCGGCGGCACAGCAACGGCACCAAGACCAATCTGTACCTTCTGCCTGAGCAACCAGAGGAAGCTGGTAAGGCTGGCATCTAGCACTCAGTAACACCCCCTACCCCCACCCCACACACATATACACTGCAAGCTGTGGCCTGCACAGATTTGGGTTGTTTTCAGCAGAGGTGTAGCAAGGGAGAATTTTGCAGCAAGGTGAGCTTCTGCTCTGGTCATCGGCTTTAAAGCCTGTGCCTGAACTGGCATCAAATTGAGGAACGTATCAGAAAGGTGAACTAGAGCTTTCATTTCCTCAGT
Organism: Podarcis muralis; assembly: GCF_964188315.1. NCBI lineage: Eukaryota > Metazoa > Chordata > Lepidosauria > Squamata > Lacertidae > Podarcis > Podarcis muralis. The sequence continues at coordinate 97,419,319 of NC_135655.1, read as the reverse complement.
GTGTCCAGTTGGGGAACCAAAATATGCACAGAAGAGACAATCCTTGTCTGAAACTGTTAGGGCACCGTGTGTGTGCGCACGCGCTTTTTCTTTTTAAAGCATGTTCCTTACAAAAACTCACTCCCTTCATGTGAGCATTGCTTGAATAAATGTGCAAAAGCTGCAGTTTGCTTTGTGTTGTAGCTGGGAAAAATAATTTGCATTTCCCTCTTATTTTGGGGATTTGCATCATCACCTGCCAAGTGTAGCATCCTGTTTACATTTGGGGCCTTTGTGTGTTTTCCTTTTATTTTGTTCCATACTGTATGAAGATTTTTCTCTTTCTCTTCCTCAATAGAATATTTTTTTAAAAAAAAAAAAGAATATTTCCCCCTTTTCTTTTAGCTTCATTGTGCCTGGTCTATTTTATAGCTTGCACTGAAAAGAATTTATATACATAAATTTCATATTTCATAACTGAGACTGTCAGTGTTTGAAATGTTCAGGCGTTTAAACCCCAACCAACCGTGAAGTGCACAGGTGAAGCTTATCTCTGCTTTGGTGGCTAGGACCTTTTATATTAACAGGTAAAATTTGGGTGACATGGCCACTGACAACTGAACTGAAATAAAACTTTAATGTATGGTTTATGTGCACTGCCTCGTTATAATGGATGGCTTTATTCTCTTTGCAGCACAGAGAAAGGGAGAAACATTTGTCTCTTTAAAAGCATTGTGGACACTGATTCAGAAGAGAAGCTTGCACAAATACCGGACTGGTTATAGAACAGTTGTAGGTAACCTCTCTCTCTCTCTCTCTCTCTCTCTCTCTGCCACTTATAGCATAATGTTTACACGGAAATCATGCAATTACATAAAAAAGGGAAAGGGGGGGAGGACTAACCCTGATCTGCACTTTGTTTTCCATTGCCACAAGCTTATTCAAAGGGGATTTTTGCAGTTGAAACTGAACACGGTGGGGAAAGTTGCACCTGGCGTGGCAGCTATTTTCGTGCAAGAAATGCTAAACCTAAGCAGCCAAGCCCTGATACTGATGCCTCCTAGACCTATGTCACATGATGGAACTTGAGCTGTCAAACACCAGGCGTCTCCTCTTAATGGGAGACTCTCATAATGCACCAGGCTCATAGCCTCTAGTTACCATTGGACGGCTAAGCCATGTCACACCGCCCCCTCTCTCTTTTTCAGTCAAAACCTCATTGGCCTCGGCTAGCAGATTCAAGGATTTCCCCTAAAATTGCGCATTAAAGGATCATACACCAATTACAGGAGAAGCACATACCCAAAGGCTAGAACGGTTGTACCCATTTTGTTTCTTGATCAACACAGTGTGGTTCCTTTTGCGTGTTGAGTCCCACAGTGCCACCCCCCCCCCCAATAATTCACACTTCAATTTTTGTTTAAGGTTTTTGGCATAATTTTGGCCACAACTTTATTCAAATACAAAAAATGTGAGTGGTTGCTTAGGCATTGGTTATGACTATCTGTCCTTGCCCCCCAAGGACAGAGCTGACACTTCCGGACACCACCGGAAGCCAGCGTGGGAAACAAGTATTGGGGGAGAAATGAAGCTGGGAATCAGACCCACACTTCTCACCCTCATGTTCCGGTGGGGCTTGCACGGCCCAAGTCCGGCTCCACGGACAAGGACGAAAAGACTGGCAAGCCCCTGGATTCCTTTAACGGAATTCCCTTTCCGCATCATTTGGAGGGATAGGCACTTACCCCTCCAAGCACCAATTTAACCAATGCCTAACCGCCAACCTTACAAGTTGTGACGATTTGCTACGCAGAAGGCAAAAACCAAATGGCACCAGCCAATCAGCCAAATGGCAAAATTCCTACCAGGCCCCCGCTCAAAGGCGGACGACCCCATGACAGGCATAGCAAGGTCAAGTGAACCAAAAAACCACCCTATAAAAGGGAGGGGGCGGGTGATCCGGTGCAAAACGGCCAAGAGGACGTCCCATCGTCTGGCCCCTATATTTAAAGCCTCTGATCCCTCCTTCGAATTGGCAACACTCAAAAATCCCCAGCAACCCAATTAACCCTTTAACGGCTTGGGTTCCACCAAATTTGCCTAGTCATGACACAGTGGCCTGTTCACCCAACCGCAACACGTGCTCTCTGTTAGGGAGAACACGCTTTGTCAGTCCGTGGGCCAGACAAGAAGAAATTAATTGCATTTAGCATATTATGTTTTTATTCTAAAAAAAAATAGTAGTTGTGTGGAAGATCAGGACAGAACTGACATTTCCCCCCTCTGCTCTACCATCCTGGTGAAAATACACCACCATGATTACGCACTGCTTTTACTTTCAAAGTAAAACAAAACCCATTAAATGCTTATGTCCATTTAATGTACCATTTAGTTTTTCCCCACCCCAGACAATTTCCTCTGTCCAGTCAAGATTTGCTCAAAATGAATCAAAATAACGTCCATCCTGTGTCCCTCAATAATAGTCAGCCCAGGGCCAGATTGCTTTTTGCTGTGTGTGAGAGACAATGTAGTGTAGTGACAAGTAAAAACCTGTTGTGATACGACCGCTTGCTTCTCCTCCCTCACAAGGTAGCTTAAGCATGTCTATTTTATCGTCTCTCTACTGCAGATGCTGAGGGAAGCCGTCATGTAACTTTGTACCCATGGTACTGAAATGAGCAAAGCACCCCGATGTCAGCTTCAGAACAAACCCATCTTTGGCCATGTGAATGTAGCCACAGACTTGCACCACAGCTCTGCTGTCAAATCAGCTTAGCCAAATGGCTCTGGAGGGAGATGCAGCCAAACTGAGAGGAGGTTCTCCACTTAGGCCTGAAACTTGAGAAGGGCTGTCGAGTGACTCAGGCCAATTCTTGAAACAGTGTGGGATCTTTCTAAATTTGTTCATCATTGAAGTGTGGAGCAGGGAAAGTTCCCAAGGGCCCTCTAAATTTATCTGCTCTCCTTGGTTACTCGCAAGTTGTGCCTGGACATTATCACTGGTGCTACAGTATCTGACTGCTGGTCGTCATGTAAGCATGCAATCTTTATTTTGAATTAAGCTGAGCAAGTTTTGGGAGGGTTTTTAAAGCCACTTTTCCAAACACGGGCAGAATAATAAAGCAAAACAACATTAGTTCACAGTATAGAGGTTTCTAAAATGGTCAGACAAAGCTTTCGTTAAGGAGACATATGCATGTGTTCAGGGTGGGAATAAGAGGTGTGTGCTTGCGCATGTGTGGAAACATTTTTGCACTGTGGTATGTCACCGTAACTTATGGCCTCATCTTTCATATCTAAAAGTAATTAATCCTACTCAGCTGGGGTGTTCGCTAGGTGACCTTGGGCCAGCCACTATTTCTCAGTTTAACCTACCTCACAGGGTTGTTGTGAGAAAAAACTGGGGATTGGAGGAGAACCCTGTATGTCACCCTGAGCATCTTGGAGGAAAGCTGGGTTATAAATGTAACAAACAAACAAACAAACAAATACAAAAATTAGGAAAAAGAAATAAATTGGGGAAATCAGTCGAGATTAACAATGCTCCGATAATGATTCTTCAGCATTCCTAAATAATAATAATAATAATATGTATATATTAATCCCTGAGTTAAGACACATGAAAGTAATGCTCTGTGGCATACATTTCACAATGTAAATGAATGTTAAATTCTCTTAGCCAGGCATCCCCAAACTTGGCTCTCCAGCTTTTTTGGGTCTACAATTCCCATCATTGCTGACCACCGGTCCTTCTAGCTAGGGATGATGGGAGTTGTAGCCCCAAAACAGCTGCAAGGTCGAGTTTAGGGATACCTGCTCTTAGCTATCACAAATCCTTCATCATAAATTTTGCTTACAGTCAAGGAAGAATATAGAGCAGGTTGGTTTAACCCTAAGTAAACCTCTCCCCTTCGGTGAAGCAACTTTTGTGGTCCTACTCACAACCATCCAAATTTCTGTGGCTTTTCCTGACAGGAAGCTTAAATACAGCTACCAGTTTTGGAGACAAAATGAACCAGCATGTCAGAGTGTATTTTATTTTATTTTTTTAAAAAAAAAAACAACTACTAAGCTAGGGTTTGTTGATAGGCAGTTTGAACGAATATGAAACACATTCCACTTCTTCTTCACAGTCTGGGGGTCACTGCCCTGTTCTGATGGCCATTTTCCCCCTTGTGCCCATGACAGCTCCTTGCTCATAATAAGTCAACTGTCATATTTCCCTCAAGCAGACTTGGGGATTTTGCACACCTCTGACAAAGCTACACAGCTCAGACTGAGTAGAGGTGGCCTGCATGCAGTTAACAAGCCTCATGCTGACCCATTTATAACAAAGTGGTCATCATAGGCACAAGAAAAGCGTCAGCCATCAGGTCCTATTTAGTGACTGGTTCATATGAATTTTGTTCACATTTTGGGCATACATCCCACCTTCATTTTCTATTGCACTCCTGTAATTTTCAAAATGTTACATGCACTTTTAATAATTATCTTTCAATTGCTTTGGAAAGAATAATCATATTCTAAAGGAGGACCGGATTATGACCCTTTGTCAGTTCTAAAGAAAGCAGGTGTTCCAAACAGGCCAATTTCCCCACTATTCTGTTGCAATGGTTGGGGGGAAATGCCCTTGCAGAATGTTTTCTATTTTAGAGCTCTTAAAGGGACATAAGGGCTTTCTCCTTCTTAGAAGTTGATGCCCGTGCTACTTAATTTTTAAAAAGTCTTTTGCAACGGGAATAAATATAGTCTGCTGTTCTTTTTTTTACCAGAAATAGTAGACTATTCCATTACAGTACACTTCATCCACACTATCCTTTCATAAACAGGTAAATAGCTCCCCCCCCCCAATATAAATAGATTAGATAGATAGATAGATAGATGATAGATAGATAGATAGATAGATAGATAGATAGATAGATAGATGATAGAGATAGATGATAGATAGATAGATGATAGATAGATAGATAGATAGATAGATAGATAGATAGATAGATGATAGATAGATAGATGATAGATAGATGATAGATAGATAGATAGATAGATAGATAGATAGATAGATAGATAAATGATAGATAGATGATAGATATATTAAGCTCATCCACCCAGTCTTTTTGATTTCACCCCCCTTTAATTATACATATAATGTCATATATATATATGCGCAGTCCTGATTTCCTTAAGTAACCAGCACATGAGCAGGGACCTAGAACTATGCATATAACTGTACAAAAATACTTAGCATTCATGAAATTATGCTGCAGAAGTATAGTCCCGCATGGGACTTGAGTCCTTGAAATGCATGATGGACATACATTTTGCAAATAATTTTGCTTTAAGAAAAAGCACGAGCAGCCTGGATGCTCAATGGAAGAGACAATCCAATATGGGCAAAGCTCGATTGGAACAGAACAGTCAAATTCTGCGTATAAATCCATTTAAAACGAAGGCGTCCTCTGTCCTTAATCCTAAGATTTAAATAGCTCCTCCTAAAAATTTGGGTGGTTTTACAGTTCTTTCTACTGGGCCCATGCATGAATATTTATGCTGATAACTACTAACAGAAGTTAAGTGTTTGGTTTGTGAGATCATGAAAGTCAGCAATCAAACGAATATGACTCAGTTGATTACTATATCCTACAGTGTATAGTGAGGCAAGACTTTAATCTTCAAGTTGTTCTAGCTAAGGCTCCCAAGTCCATAAGCAGCTATGCTTCTGATGCTTCCCCACACCAAGGCCTCTCCAGGCAGCTGAGGGATGCAGCCAACCCTAAGCAGACCTAAAGTTCATCGCAAGCGCATGAACTTTTTCTTAAGCAGCCATTTACCTTCTGCCAAGGTTGTTGCAACTTTGCATTGGCAAGACTGCATCTGCTTCTGGATCACACCCACAACTCCAGGATCCTTTACCCTTTTGGGATTTGGGGCTCTTTCAATGTTATTTTGGTGATAACTGGCCACGTACAGTTGGTTGCAGCAATTTAGAGGTCAGGATTTCCAAATACTAACTTTGAGACCCTGTGTCCACCATTGAATCTCTGAATTTGCAGTTCACTACCCCACACACTTAGGGACGCGGGTGGCGCTGTGGGTAAAAGCCTCAGCGCCTAGGGCTTGCCGATCGAAAGGTCGGCGGTTCGAATCCCCGCAGCGGGGTGCGCTCCCGCTGCTCTGTCCCAGCGCCTGCCAACCTAGCAGTTCGAAAGCACCCCCGGGTGCAAGTAGATACATAGGGACCGCTTATCAGCGGGAAGGTAAACGGCGTTCCGTGTGCTGCACTGGCTCGCCAGATGCAGCTTTGTCACGCTGGCCACGTGACCCGGAAGTGTCTGCGGACAGCGCTGGCCCTCGGCCTCTTGAGTAAGATGGGCGCACAACCCTAGAGTCTGTCAAGACTGGCCCATACGGGCAGGGGTACCTTTACCCCACACACTTAGGGATGCGGGTGGCGCTGTGGGTTAAACCACAGAGCCTAGGACTTGCCAATCAGAAGGTCGGCGGTTCGAATCCCCGCGATGGGGTGAGCTCCCGTTACTCGGTCCCTGCTCCTGCCAACCTAGCAGTTCGAAAGCACGTCAAAGTGCAAGTAGATAAATAGGTACCGCTCCAGCGGGAAGGTAAACGGCATTTCCGTGTGCTGCTCTGGTTCGCCAGAAGCGGCTTAGTCATGCTGGCCACATGACCCGGAAGCTGTCTGCGGACAAACGCTGGCTCCCTCAGCCAATAAAGCGAGATGAGCGCCGCAACCCCAGAGTCAGTCACGACTAGACCTAATGGTCAGGGGTTCCTTTACCTTTAACCTTACCCCACACACTAACCTTGTAGCTGTGTTCCTATACGTGTGCACATACTATGCTGTCATAGTTTATGCATTTTTTTAACCATATGGGTAGAAAGCAGAATTGAGTACCATTTATCTGCTGCAAGCCAACTGCTTGTTCTGGACATGCAGGCTCTAACACACAGCTGGAACTCCCTCACCTGCATAATAAACCCCGCTGTCATGCAGAGGGGCTGTGCAAAAGGGTATTCTTTGGAGCAGAATATCCAGACTGACTATGCTGCAAAATGTTTCAGTTCACTTGGGTGCTTTTTTGCATTTATATGGAAGCACTGGGAAGGGGGATGATCACTGCAGAGGGTTGGACCAGATGACCCTTTGGATTCCTTCCAACTCGACATGTCTATGTTTCTATTACTAAACTTGCTGCCGTACTTGTGAACAACACAAACATTCAACAAACACTATCCCTTCCATCAAGAAACCATAGAACTAACAGATGTATGACCTATATATGTGTGTGTGTGTCTTTTCCCAACAACAGCCTTATGGTATTAAAGAAATATGTCCCAACACAAGAACAACAACAACAAGGTTTGTTGCTGATACAATTGCACATTGCCATGCTCATACATACCTGTTGAATTTGATGCATTCATCTGATGTGAATAAGGCTACAGCAGTCACACAGAAACACAAGCACAAAGCACAACTAGGGCCCACAATGTAGCCCATCAAGCACACATTATTTGCAAGTTCCATTGAAACGAGCAGGGCTTTCTGAAAGGTCTGAGAAATTATTTCACTGGCTAAAAATATTGCACAACAGACCTACGCTACATAAATCTTTCCGAATTAGTTCAGAAAATAGTCCAATGTTCTGGGCAAGCACGGCCATTCAGAACATTTATTTCTAGGTTGAGAGACATCCATTTCCTTTACATGAAAACAAAAACAAAGCACTTTGATACATAATTAGCGTTTGCAAAGTTGAGTTTGCAAGAAAAGACAATTTCAAAAAGCTGATATCAGGTATCCAAAGACTCTGCAACCCAAGCAAAACACACTTCACAGGTGCAACCTGTCCTTCTACACACAAACTGCAGGTCTTTGCAACACCTGAAAAACTTATCTGAAAGGTGCCCTTACCTAGTAGAGCAAGGGTGGACAACCTGTGGTCTTCCCAGCATATTTGAGTCCAACTCCAATCAGCCCTTGCCAAGCATAGCCAATGATCAGGGGCAATGAGAGCTGTAGCCCAGCAATGTCTGGAAAGGTTACAGGCGCTCCACTCCTGTACTAGGACTTGTTTTGATAGGGCATGAGAGGTGCAGGTGGGGAAAAGAATTGGTTACCTCTCCTGTACTAGTACTACCTCTCACAGCAGAATCCAAGCCACTGTTGCCTGTTAATGCATATTCTCTTGTTTACAAACCTGGCAACATATCCTTCAAGGCACCCAGCGACAACATTCATCCAAACGTATGCAGTAGTTATTGAACTTGTCGACCAAAGAGCAACCATGCCAAAAGAAGAACTTCGCCTGAGGAAAAGGCCAGGCAGCTGTCAGGTTTAGATAGGATCAGGCAGCTGGGACTCCTCCACCTGAAAGAGGGCTTTGTACTTTGAAGCTGAGCCTTCCTAGGAAAGAAACAATATGTTCAGAATGAAGAACAGCAAACTCAAATGGGCTTTCAGCCAATAAAAAAAAAACCTAAAGGGTTTGAATAAGCCATGCATTTTGAAATACGTTCCAGTCAGACAGGTGTGTTGGTGGCAACACGTATTGCCGATGAACATGAATACATCAGGGCAAATGTAAAAGTACATTTGTGAAAAATGTGAAAGCAAAGTAAATCTAGAAGAAGAAGAAGAAGAAGAAGAAGAAGAAGAAGAAGAAGAAGAAGAAGAAGAAGAAAATATGGCTACGTTGGCTAGAAGTGACACTAAATATACATGTGTCATTTAAAATAGCCAGTTTTTAAGCTTCCCTGTGCCTAATAATTTAATTGAAGTAACTCATATCAAATAGAACAGCATTCTGTGTTTCTTCACTAGTTGGTATCAGCCAATTACATGTGGCAGTGAAATGGTGATCATCATGGTGTCAGGACACATGAAAACACATTAGAGCCAACATTAAAGGTAAAGGTACCCCTGCCCGTACAGGCCAGTCTTGACAGACTCTAGGGTTGTGCGCCCATCTCACTCTAGAGGCCGGGGGCCAGCGCTGTCCGGAGACACTTCTGGGTCACGTGGCCAGCGTGACATCGCTGCTCTGGCAAGCCAGAGCCGCACACGGAAACGCTGTTTACCTTCCCGCTAGTAAGCGGTCCCTATTTATCTACTTGCACCCGGGGGTGCTTTCGAACTGCTAGGTTGGCAGGCGCTGAGACCGAGCAGCGGGAGTGCACCCCGCCACGGGGATTCGAACCGCCGACCTTTCGATCGGCAAGCCCTAGGCGCTGAGGCTTTTACCCACAGCGCCACCCATGTCCCAACCAGAGCCAACATTAATGTTATCTTATTCTTGTCTTTTCTAGGAGACCCAGACATCTACCTGGATATATCCTTAATCTGCTCATCTTCAAGCCACATTGCCTTGTTTCTCTTAGAGGAGAAATTAGTACATTTAGATCTGTGGAAAATAATCCACAAGTGGGGATCCATGAATGTTTCATGGTTGGTGTGGCGATTGGGTTCAAAAGACATCTGAGCTCTGGTGAGACACCATTGTTAAAACATCTGTGCTGGCTGCAGGACCATGCAGAGCTTGTCTGAGGCCTGGGGCAGGAGTCTTCTTAAGAGTAAAATTATAAGCTAAAAGAAGAAAAAGCAGCCGGTCCCTGGCAGCACCCCACTCCACAGCTGGTTTAGCCCTCCAAGGCCCAGGGCAAGTGTACACAGCTAGCCACCCCCTCTGCCTGGGCCTGACTGGCAGTCCATCTGCTACCAAGCCAAGTTCAAAGTCTTTGTATTAATTTACAACTTGGGTCCAAGTCACTTAGGGAGTGCCTGAACCCTTATATCCTAGCTCAGTCACTGGGATCATCTATCTGTAGGAGTGTTGCTGGTTGTGTCCCAGGTTAGTGAGGCTCATGTGGCATCAGCACAAAACCAAGCTTTTAGTGTAATTGGTCTAGTCCTGTGGAATGTTCTTCCAGCAGGGATTTAGCAGGCGTCTTCAATATTGACTTTTAAATGTTTGCTGAAAACTTTCCTTTGCATCTAGGCTTATGCAGACAAGTGAGATTAAACACTTTCTGTAATAGTAAACTGGCAAACTGTTTAAATAAGAATAACCTCTGCTTTTTATTTTGCATATATAATGGTTGTAAACTGCTTTGATATTTTTGATGAAATTGCAGTATACACAGGGTGTGGGTGGGTGTATGGATAGATGAATACATGTGTGTGTGTGTGTGAGAGAGAGAGAGAGAGAGAGAGTGAGTGTGTGTGTACACACCAGCTTATATTAGTTTTAAATACAACCCAGAAAAAAATAAGCACTTTAACTCCGGTTGAGATAAATGAGGAAAATAAAATTCAACACCCCCCCCCCCACTGAACTCAGTCATATTTAGAGTTACAGAATTAGCATTCATTTATTTCCAGGTGCAACTATTTCTACCTCCCTCCATAACATATATGGATTGACAATAAAATGAATAGCAGGAGATAGTCGGACCATTTCCTTGCCAGAATATCAATTCAGCCTTCAGGCATTTGAGCTAAAATCTGTAGGCACCTAACAATTAACTCCAACTAGCACCTGCAGGACTCTTTAATTCCTCTACTTCATAGACAGAGCTTTCCAAAATGTGTGTCGCGACATGTTAGTATGTCAGCTGAAGTGTTGTAGGTGTGCCATGCAAACGCTACCTATGCTCCTCCCGGGGCTGGAAAGGGGTTAGTTTAACCTCTGTTTTGCTAGTAAAACTGAATTATTGCGTTGAGAAATGATGCATAAGAAGTGTGACACCAACATGAAAAGTTTTGAAAGCTCTGTTAGGAAATATAGATGTCTAACCCATTAATTTGAGTACTATTCTGACATTTAAAAATGTGAATGGAAGTGAATATTTAATTTATTCACACTGAAAACTGAAATGCTGCTTTGTTACTTATGCATGACATGGAGGTCTTCTGGTTCCATACTCAGGGTCCTGATAATCTATTTTCTTTGGTTCTGTGCTTCTTAATATTGGGGTTATATGTTTGGTCTTTCTGAAAGGTCAGGCTCTATTGGATTATAGCACCAAACTGGATATTGCTCAGAGATCTACACAGGTATGACCCAGCAAAGGTCAGCAGTAGTCCAATACTTTGTTCAAGTGTGGAGAGTTATAAATAGAGGGTGAAAATATAGTTCTATATAAACAGGTGATGTGTGCTAGCCTTCTAAGGTCATTACAAACAGTCCAGAGAAGATTCGTGCCTGATTCAACCAAAAGCTGATCAATATATGAATAAAAGGAATCAAGAATTTCTGGATATTTGAACTTTACAAAAGTCTTGAACGATAATTTCCATTGGGAGCTCATATATTTAGTTCCTCTAAAAATTGCTTTGTGCTGTGATTCAATAAGTGTGTAGCTAAAGTTTTAATCAATTGTTGTCAAGGTTTCAACTGGGTAGCCTTACCTGAAAAATAAATCATGCTATTAAAAAAATAAAATGCAGCACTTCAAATTATCACAGACGTATTCTAAAATTAAATTTTGTGTCAAGTCTTATAGATAACACTTCGCGTGAGATTATAAATTCAGGTTGCCAGGACAACATTTACGAAGGAAGAGTGCTCTGGGCCTGTAAAGATGCCTGAAGCAGGTTTATACCATCCCTTATTTGTAGCTGTTTGAGAAGGAAACTGCCTAAGCATTGTTCTAAGAAGATTAGCATCTGCATGAAGCAGACCTTCTGCTACTGGCACACTTTCAACCATGCCTATTTTATCTTTTAGGGTTTTTTCCAAAGGGGTTTAGCTGATGTGGGCAGCTGAAATCCCAGGTGTATAGAGATCCCAGGTGTATAGAGGTGTATACGGACGCAGGTGGCGCTGTGGTCTAAACCACAGAGCCTAGGGCTTGCTGATCAGAATGTCAGCGGATCGAACCCCACAACGGGGTGAGCTCCCATTGCTCCTGCTCCTGCCAACCTAGCAGTTTGAAAGCACATCAAGTGCAAGTAGATAAATAGGTACTGCTCTGGTGGGAAGGTAAACGGCGTTTCTGTGCGCTGCTCTGGTTCGCCAGAAGCGGCTTAGTCATGCTGGCCACATGACCCGGAAGCTGTACGCCGGCTCCCTCGGCCAATAAAGCGAGATGAGCACCGCAACCCCAGAGTCGTCCGCGACTGGACCTAATGGTCAGGGGTCCCTTTACCTTTACCTTTACCTTTAACTGATGTGGGCAGTTGAAATCCCATGTGTATAGAGATCCAAAGGAGGACAATAGCCTATCTCTCTTTATCTTTACCACTTTATAGCCCCAGCAGACTTTCAAAGCAGCTTACAGAAGATTCCCACAGTAAAAAAAGAGAAAAAATTCAAATCTTGTTCCAGCAGCGGGAGTAGCATGGTATTCCTATGATTGGAGAACAAATGTTTGCTATCCAACAAATTCAGATCTCTTAGCCCCCTTCATCAGGGATTTTCAAACAGAGAAGTTCCATCTTCGGGTATACTGCCTCCCTCTTCTATTGTGGCAGGATTAGCTGGGTAGCATGCTGTGTTCTTATCCTTGGTTTTCCCTGGTTTTGCCATTTGGTGGCGGCATACTAAGTAGTAGAGCCTGCTGATAACCTCTGAGGGAAAGGTATAGGGCAGAGCAGCTGGAATTCACTCAGCTCAAGATGGAGGCAAGCTTCCCCTTGCTGATGAAGTTGCTGGACTTCTGTTCCCTGAAGCAAGGGAGTGGAGCTGAGTGGCTGGATCTTGCTCAGCCAATGATGGAGAAACAGAAGCAGAAATAATAAGACTTCAAAGCAGTGCTATTTTTCCAGAAAAAGAGGTTCTGGGGCGGGGGGGGGGAGCCCTGCAGCAAAGTGATTCACCTGCATCATGCATGAACAGAGGACACATATCTTATACGAGGATGAATAGGTTATATGACTCTGCTGTATTAGTGCCTTCCATCATCCATATCAACAGTCTCCAGTCTGAGATGACAGCGGAGACCAGTAATGTTAGCAACTCTTGGAATAAAGGTTGTGCCTGCTCCTCATATATCACAGAACCACTGGGAATTATAGGGGGCGTAGCTTAGATTTCACTTTTCTTTCCTGAAATAGTCCATTTTCTCTGAAAGAGAGAATGTGCTGTTCTATCAGGCAGAGCATACTTGAAAGAAAAATGATGATGAACCCCCCCCCCCATCCTTACTCAGATTGTGAATTTAAAGATAAGCCTACATTCTGCTGCCACCCCGAAGGTCCTGAGATGCATTACGGTCAGAAGAAAGTATGACTTCAAATTTATTCTTGTGGGACAAATGAACCGAGATACAGCTCCCCTTTCCTCCTCTTGCTGCAGTTGCAAAGAAATTGCTTAAGATCCTTTAATAGGGAGAAAGAATGAGACATACAAGCAAGCTATATAGAGCTAGATGAAAGAATGGCAGGGGACAGGAGGGGAGGAATGTTACTGGGCAGAATGATGAATTTTTGGACAGTGAAATCTATCTCCTCACTTTGTAGTCCACTTTCTGATCAAGATTTTGCAGGCATGATGATCCTAAAAGTTTGTAAAGCATGCTCTGCTCCATCAGAAACTGTACTGTATGCCTGTCCAGTTGTGTTCATGCAATTCTGGGGCACCCTGGAGGCAAATATTAACTGCAACAGATCAACACGGGTTGTAGGATCTGAGTTGCTGTCTTAATATTGAATTCCCTGGCCAGCTCTCTACTTCCAGCAGCAGCAAAGAGCGTGGGAGGAAATCAAAGAGACGGAAACCGCTGCTTTCCATGCTTATCCAAAGCAGGAATGTATCCCAAGGGAAGCAACACAAGAAAGCAAAAAGGCTTTATAAAGGATGCCCTTAGAAGGCCAAGTAAATCTAGTAGGGGGGAAAGGAGAAGAAGATAATAAGCAATGAATTCTGAAACCCACTAGAATAGCCTTTATCGAACCATCGTTCAATGCATCTGAGAAGCTAAGTTTTAACAGTCCACATTTGTGGCTGACAGTACAACCTGGGTGCTTCAAGCCCATTTCCCTGAAGTTTGTATATCACATATAATCAACTATACAGCTGCTCAGTAGATGCCAGATTATTCTGACTGCTCATGAATTGGAATACAGAGCAAAACACTTCAGCATACAACAAGCGTTCTTGAAAATAACAAGATAATTGCTACAGTTTACCCATAAGGAACGGGTTAATATTAGGGTTGTAAAGTTTAATCAGTAGTTTAATCAAAGCTTTAGTTGATTACTCAGGGTCAATGTGAATTGGTGAGGGCAAATTTGAATTGATGGTACTGTGAGTTAAATGCTTAAAAAAAATATTCGAGGCTACTTTGGTTTTGCCATGTAATGAAAATTAAAATATTGCAGGGAATGAAAAGGAAAATATTAAATATAGATATTTTTTTCTGACAGTGAGTGGTAGGTTTTGTTTATTAAATTGTATGTTATCTTACACTTTCTTCAAGATCTCAGAAAGATGCCTATATTGAGGTTTTGATTATATTCATATTTAATAAATTGATCAGGGGATAGCCATTGTTTATCATACTCAAGTAGACTTGCTGCAATCAGTGGACTTAAGTAACTTACATTCATTGATTTCAATGGGCATGACTTAGCTAGACTCTTTCTATATTGAAATGGATTGTGAAAGGATGGCTTTCAAATTTTGGAGGGAAACATGACAAAAAATCACTGTCTAGGGCTGAGCCCTGGTTGCTCTGATGGCCCATCTTTCATTGCTCCTACCTTGTGGTTTTCCTCTACACAAATGAGTTAGTAATGACTATGTGACTTTTAAAATGTACAGTCTGAATTACCTCAGAAAACTGCAAAGCCTTTCACACTGGACAGATTCCTTTAAGTTATCTGAATACCGAAGAACCTTTTTAAATGTTTAGGTAACCTCATTCTGTCCATTACCAACCCCACACAAAATAGCCTTTATGGAAGCAAACACTGGAAAATAGCATTCACAGTAGGATTTGAGAAACTTATTGTAAGACACATGTGTATTTAAAAAGTTGATTGAGCAAGCGACAATCAATTCAACATGACAAAAATATCCATCAGTGTTGCAGCAGTTTGTATGAGTTAATACTTTGGTACCAGACCCGTGACACTTTTAAATCTCATAAAGTATGGAAAATGCAAATGTATGCAGGTAGGCTTTTAAAAGGCAAATCTTTAGGTAGCTGCACAAGTTCCTTTGATCTTTGCAGGGCTTTTAAATTGTAAATGAGAGGCATCAACTTGAATGGCACTTATGTTTTCAAATATTTGCAGGTAATTCTAATTCATTCTGCAGAAAGCAGGACTTTGCATTAGCAAGTGATTTGCGGTTCAGGAGACTGTCTTTTAATTTGTTTGCATAATCAGATAAATCATGACATTTTTTAAAACTCAGATTACTATTATTAGAATATTTGAGTTAATGATTCACTCTAAGAGGTGGATATTCCAGGGTACTTTGATCTCTGAACTCCGGCAAGTGATTATAGAGGCTTTCATGGAGAAACTGAGCCCATTACAAGAATAAGATCCTTCATATTACATAAATGTTGCATTAGGTTTTTAAGAGAAGCAGAAGAATGTAATGGGTTCTATAAACAGGGGGTTGATTATACCACTTTGACATTGTGAGCGTAACAATCCAAATTAGAACCATATGTTTGCCAAGCTGCTGTCATGATTAGGTGTTCAAGAGCTCATCTTGCTTTCTCAAACAATGCTTCCCCAAACGAGACCTGCAACAAAATGTTGTAGTGTTAGCAGCCCCTGTTCAGAATATAGCCATTCTATTCCTCTTACCCAGTTTTCTTTTCCTGACCAGGAATAGGGGATCTGGCAGACACCCCCTACTTTTGTGGGGAGGAAGAGATGGTTATTGCCGGTGGAAATTGCCATCAGAATTTCTCAGTTTTCCTGCCAGAGAACATATTCTGTGCTTGTAGTATTCGGGAACTTGATTGAAGGACATGCCTGGCTCCCTTGGGCAAAATGGAGAGCAAAAGAACAGAGCTTCACTCTGCCCCAGGAATCTTGGCCACTCTGCTTTATTTTGGCTATAGCCAGTTTGGTACTAGGTTGATTACAGTACAGTAGCAAATTTGACCTGTGATGGTTGCCTCTGTGGTCTTAGGGTTGTGGGCCTGCAAAAGAAAAACAGGAGAGACAGATCACATACGATACTACTATCATCCCCAGGATCACCCTGAAGAGGGTTCTAGCTACTACACATATAACCAGAGCTGTGTGGAATGTAACTAAAGGGAATCATTAGGTATAATTATTGTGAAATATATGGACCAAGCGGGTGGTGCTGTGGGTTAAACCACAGAGCCTAGGACTTGCCAATCAGAAGGTCGGCAGTTCGAATCCCCGTGACGGCCCCGTGACGGGGTGAGCTCCCGTTGCTTGGTCCCTGCTGCTACCAACCTAGCAGTTCGAAAGCACATCAAAGTGCAAGTAGATAAATAGGTACCACTCCGGCGGGAAAGTAAACGGCATTTCCGTGCGCTGCTCTGGTTCACCAGAAGCAGCTTGGTCATGCTGGCCACATGACCCAGAAGCTGTCTGCAGACAAACGCCGGCTCCCTCGGCCAATAAAGCGAGATGAACGCCACAACCCCAGAGTCGGTCACGACTGGACCTAATGGTCAGGGGTCCCTTTACCTTTACCTTTACATGATGCTGTCTGTCTTCGTGCAAAAAAGTAACACTTTCTACATTATTCCTTGCAAAACAGAATTCGATATTAGTCTCACTTTTTTTATTTATTTATTACATTTCCAACCTGCTTTTCCTCCAAGGAGCTCAAGGGGGCATTATTATCCTAAAAGTTCACCCCACATTTCATGCTCATATCAGCCCTGCTCTGCATGGGAGAGGGAGGCGTGTCCCAATTTGAGCTTGGTGTTCTTTCTGGTCCTCATCCTACACACTAACCATTACCCTGTGCTCGCTCTCTTAAATGCATGATGAGAGAGATGAGAGAAGGAAAAGGGAAAATGAAAACTACCCCCAAATTGGGGAAAGGGCCTATCTGAGAGAATATAGGCCTCCTGTTTTTGACATTTTAAAGCAATCAGTTAGCTGATTGTTTAAAGTAGTGTAGTGAAATCACACAAGGAATACAGAGTTTTCTGCTTAGGAAGCCCTAAGAAACATTGAAAATGTTTTGCAAAAACCTCCAATACACTGGAGTCCTGAAATGTATTTTATTTCAAGTGAAGTACGTTGTCTGAAAAAATATAATGTAAGTTCAGAATGTATTCTTAATAGCAAGGGGGGGGCGGAATAGAGTTCTGTTTTAGCTGAAGTGTTTTGCACACATCATGATTGGATGATGGCATACATAGCAGCCCCTGTTCTAGTCTTCAGAGTCTGCTTCCAGCTACTTTGAGTGACAGAGTTATCAGTAACATTTTTCTTGCGTGCTTGGTGCACTCACTTAGTGCCCCAGAGATTTCAAGTGTAATTTCTTCCTTCATTCCTTTCCTCTCTAAGCATTGCTTATGGAACACTTTCCCCATTAACTGCGTACCTTTCGTTTCAGGTTTGTAAAACAGTTCTGCCTTCTAACATCTTACAAGGGGGAATACTGTTGAATGATTTCAGTTGCGTAGACTAAAAAAAAGAAAACCCTACAAAACAAAACCCACAAAAAACCTACCAATTCTAGTATAACCATTTCTCTGGCTTTCTCTCCAGAGAAAGAGGATACAGTGATATCACTGCATTGGGTGTATATGCAGATTCTGGGCCACACCATACTTGACATTTAACATCATGTGCAAATGGAATTGTGGTTCGAGGACCCGACCCCCGCGATGTGAAATAAATACACAAGGACACGTGATATAAGGTTAATAGGCAAGAAAAGGCCACAACTTTATTGATTACAGCAGTGAAAAGGTATTGGCTTAGGCATTGGATGTCTAAAACAAGGGGGTTTATTCACCAGTAGGTGGAGCCTGTTGGTGCTAATCCAACTATAGGCTCTCCCCTGATGTCACCGGGGGTCGTGCCATGGCCTCCTGCCAAGCAGGCATCGGACAGAGTACACGACCGCCAGATTCCTTTAACGGAATACCCAAAAATTGAAGGCATAGGCGATGGCCACACCCAGCCCTTCGACACACCACAACACATTATTCCAATGCCTAACCTACCCACCAATACCACAAAAAGTTGTGACGATTGCTACGATGTAGGCAAAAAAACCAAAAAGCCTAATGCCAAATGGAAAAATTCCTACCAGGCCCCCTAGACAACCAGGGCAACCAACCTAAGGTCCATAGCAAGGCCAAAGAACAAAGACACTGAGCTAAAAGGGAGTGGAGGGTGGGTGACTCGCGATGAGAGGACGGAGAAGAATGAGGCCGAGGAGAGGCTGGCGCCGCCGCAAAAGGCTGCTGAACACGTCCCCTTGAAGGCACCTGGTTGGATGCCTGCCGAGGGGGCGTGGGCGCCAGCCAGGTGAGAGGAGGAGGCAGGGGGCTAATGCCCCCTGCTAGGGGCAGTGCTCGGGCTCCCGCCCACAACCACTCCCCTCTCTTCCAGGGAGGAGAGTCTTTACCACGAGCAAGTGCCTGTAGACAAATGTTATACAGATACACTTGTGAGGGACTGCCTAGAGTAATCAGAGTTGTTCGACTACAACTCCCATCACAACACTCGTAATTCAGAAGCTGCTGGACTCCAGCTCTCATCATCCATGGCTACTGGCCATGCTGGCTGGGGCTCACAGAAGCCAACACCTGAATTAGATAGAAGCGTGAAAAGAAGAAAACTTAAGCAGGGGAAATTACCAAGAACATTTAATAATCTGGTGGAAAATCTAGATCTGATAGACATCTGGAGACATAAAAATCCAACAACGAAACAATATACATACCTGTCAGAACCACACCAAAGTTGGGCCAGGCTAGATCAAATATGGGTCTCAAGAGAATTAACATTAAGAGCACTTAAATGTGAAATCCAACCCAGAACTCTTTCAGATCATAGCTCAGTAATGTTGGAGATAAAAAGCAGATTACAAGGAACATACAGATGGAGAATGAACTGTTATCTTTTTGAAAATGAGGAAATAATTGAGAAGGCCAAAAGGACGTTAAAAGAATATTTTGAGATCAATTTAAATAAAGAGACTAATATAGAGATAGTTTGGGATGCCAGTAAGGCAGTGTTAAGAGGATTTTTAATTAATCAGAACAGCTATAGGAAAAAGTTAAGAGAGGGGGGAAAAAGAAGAAATACTCAATCAATTAAGAGATTATGAAAGAAAACTAGCAATAAATCCAATTGAGGAGTAGGTTAAACAAACTTATAGAATATTACAAACACAATACTCAAATTTAGTAGGCCAAGAAGTGGAATGGAGAATCAAGATATGGAAGCAAAAATTCTTTGAATCAGCAAATAAAACCGGAAAATTACTAGCGTGGCAATTACGAAAAAACAAAAAACAAAATATGATCAACAAATTAAGAATAGAAGAGCAAATTGTGGAAGAACCTAAGAAAATAAAGGAAAATTTCATCAAATTTTATGGAAAATTATACAAAAGAGAAAAAGAAGACAGCACAGAAATAAAGAAATATTTAGAAGAAAATAGACTAAAAGGATTAACAGAAGAAGAAATAACACAATTAAATAATCCTATAAAAATTGAAGAAATCCAGGATGTGATAAAAAGAATGAAATTAGGAAAGGCTCCAGGGCCTGATGGCCTTTCAGCTAAATACTACAAAGTTCTAGAGGAATATTTAGCCCCGGTGCTGTGCGAAGTAGCGAATAACATTTTAAGCGGCGGAAAGACACCAGACTCATGGAAGGAAGCCTATATTACATTAATATCTAAGCCAGACACAGATAAATTAGATATGAAAAACTACAGACCAATATCATTATTAAATAATGATTATAAATTATTCGCGGAAGTAATGGCCAACCGTCTTAAGAAATGTTTAAGAAACCTTATCCATATAGATCAAGTCGGATTCTTACCCAATAGACAATTAAAAGACAACATAAGACATATAATTAACATCATTGAATATCTAGAGGCCAAGAATGAAATACCTGCGGCACTAATTTTTATTGACGCCGAAAAGGCCTTCGATAATGTATCTTGGCAATTCCTTGTAAGATGTCTAGAAACAGTAGGGATAGAGGGCGCCTTCCTGGAAGGGATAAAAGCTATTTACTCAAGCCAGAAAGCAAAATTGATTATTAATAATGATTTAACTGATTATTTCGAAATTTCAAAGGGTACGAGACAGGGGTGCCCTCTATCACCTCTTTTATTTATAATGATACTAGAAATTATAGCGAATAAGATAAGAACAACTCCAGAAATACGTGGAATTAAAATTGGAAAAAAAGAATACAAACTGAAAGCATACGCTGATGATCTGATGGTATCATTAGAAGATCGACAAAAAAGTGTCCATAAGATAATAGAATTGTTAGAAGAATTTGGAAAGTTATCGGGTTTTAAGTTAAACAAATCAAAAACTAAAATGATGACGAAGAACATGGAAGAAGTTATGAAAAACCAGCTGGAGGCTAAAATTGGAATTAAAGCGGTAAAAAAAGGTAAAATACCTGGGAATTTGGCTAACTATGAAGAACATAAATTTAATGATGGACAATTACGAAACAACCTGGAAAGAAATTAAAAAAGATTTAGATATATGGAACAGAATAAAATTATCATGGTCAGGAAGAATGGCCGCAATTAAGATGAATATACTTCCAAAGTTGTTATTTCTATTTCAAAATATTCCGGTGATAACATAATTAAGTTATGTTGTTTTTATTATGTTTTTTTTCCCGTGAAGAATTTATTTTCTGTACATATGTGTGTATATGTGTGTATAAAAATTAATAAAGAGAAATAATAATAAAAAAAGAAGCTGGAGTAAAACAACATCTGCAAAGAACCATGTTGGCTACCCCTAGCTAAGCTGGCAAATTAATTAATGTGGGAATGTGACCACATGAATGTTTGAAAAGGAAATGACCACACAACTTTGTTTAAGGACATACAATGAAAAAGATATAAGGGTATTAAAAGTTCACACTGGGAGTAGACCAGTGGTCACCAGGCAGTTGCCTATTGATATTTTACTGGGGGGGGGGGGGGATGCGTAGAAACAAGTAAGTCCCATTTAGTACAACACTAATGGGCACTCACCTTAATGGTGATTATATTATATGTTTTACCAATCTGTGTATTTTTGTGGTTATATAGTACACTACTATTTTTATTGATGATGAAAGCTGCCCTAGGTAGAATAGTAGAAAAGTAGCATATAAAGTAGTAGTTAGTAATAGTAGTAGTAATAGCTACTTTTAGATACGCAGTGCTGTTCAATTGTGTGGATCTTTTACTGCTGTTTTTATGAACTATGATAATAGAACATTTTATCTGAATTGTCCTTGGAAGTTTCAGGGGAGGTGTTATATTCAACCGCAGTTGATATACAGTACTCTTATTTTCATATGTAATCCGCCTTGGTGGAATTTTTATTTAGAAAGGGAACAATTATTTTTTTTAAAAAAATCAATCAATATTCATTTTATTATTATTATTAATAATAATAATAATAATAATAATAATAATAATACCATCTACACAAAAGCAATTGTGTAGATGTAATTTCCCTGTCTGCAAACTGCAAAAAAATGCTTTTTTTCTAAATTTCTAAATCAATGTACGTCCATTGTTTTCCATTCTTCATATGTGCAGAATAAAGTATGCTGTAAAGTTTTGCAGGGTTTTTAAAAAAAAAAAATTAAAAATTGCACGGATTGTGATATAAAATACCAGGAGATGGCAGTATAAAGCCATTTAGCTGGTACTGTGCCCATGACAGACAAAATCCAGAGAGGAAACAGGTGAAAGAAACAGATTTGTGTTTTGCTTCAGTTTCACTTATTGGACATTTTCTGAAAATAAGGACAAAATTGATTGGGAATGGGCCAGCAAGAAATGCTGTGGGAAAATGCGATGGTGTTGGATATAAGTGGCATGAAACACACACAAAAGTAGTCATATATATCTAAAGTCTTTCAGAACGCCTTTCAGTTTTCTTCTTGAACAATAAGCTGTGAATTTACATTTTCAGTGGAGCGTTCTTGTATTTCAGTGAGCATTCCTGTACATTAGCACGGGATGAATAACTATTGCCAAATTTGCCACTAAGTTCCGTAATTTGCAGTTCATTTTGTGCCAACTTTCAGAAGCACAATAAAAACTGTGGGAAAGTATTAATGACATTATGTAATCACTCTTATGCATGGAGGATAGTGAGGTCACACTTGCACAGTCAAATTGAAACATGAGGTGTTTGGGTGGTTTTGTGTTTTTTTTAAGTGTCTCTTAATTGCTTTCCCTTGTTTTCTAGTCATGAAGTAAGTGGGATCTGCAACAAAATATTGTAGTTTGGAATGCTTCTCTTCCCAGTGTCTGGCAGCCAGCCATCGGGGCGGACCTTGGTAATATGCCATCCTGTGAGAGGCCATTTAATGCCCTCCCCACAGACCTCGTGGTGCCACCTTAAGCCAACCTTTGAGAAAAAAGGGTGATGTTCTGACAGGGTCCTAGAGCCCTTGTATCTCCTTCCCAAAGCCTGGTAAGCACCTGCCTGGCTTTGGGAAGGAGAAAGGAGGACTCTAGGACCCTATCAGAGCCCTCACACCTCCTTCCTGAGGTTGGGCAAGCACTTACCGGCCTTTGAGAAGGTGCCCTCCTCAGCTGTGCACCCAGCGCAATCACACCGCTCACAATGCCCTAAATATGTTTCTGCGGCGGCCATATCCTCTTCTAAGATTCTATGTTCTGTTATCTCCCTCTCTGCCATTTGTCTTTCCTCCTCTACCCACCAACCTACTCAATAGTGAGCCAGCATCCCAGGACAACTGAGCAGGCTTAGTCATCATTGGGCTATAGTAAAAGGTCCCCCCACAAGAAGTTTCTGCCCTCAAAGATTTCTTTATTATTCTTGCAAACCTTGGCATTTTCCTAAACCTCCTGTTATTTATTTTTTGTGTGTGGCTGGTACAGACAAAGCCATCACTTTCAGCTTCACTCACGTTCTCATTTTTTTAGTCTTAAATTCGGTTCTCCTCATATCTGCAGCAATTTGCATTTTTTAAAAAAATCAATCCCCATGAAAATTCATCAGCATTTCATTGTGAGTTTCTCCAAATATATACATTTTTGTATTCAGTTTTGGAGTAATATACACATTTTTGCTAGCTGTTTTTTCCTGATATAATGCATTTAATATGTCGTTTTCATGCATTTTTGTACACAGGGCTTGCTTGGAGAAGTGTATCGCAAAATTCAGAGCAGGGCGAATTTCAAAGGATAATAGTTTTGGCTCACATATTATGCGCACATTCGGTATGAAATGATGCAAATTAGGTAGTCTCTCATTAAAATGCAAACAAAATTGAATTTATCCCCCATCCCTATCTTCAGTTCAACTACCCTATCCAGATTCCTTTCCTATTAGCCACACCTTCCTGTATACATATTCACCTACTGCTGTCTTCTTCCATTGTCTTTTTTCAATACTGAAAAAAGAAGAGGAATCTTTCCAAAGAACCCATTTAGCAGTAGACAGGTAAAGGAGTGGCAGCAGGCACAGGAGTAATAGTGCGTTTAACTGCTGTTAACAGTCCAAAAGGAGGCATGCCAGACTCTACCAGCTGTCACAAAGAAGTATATGCCAGGTTTCTATCACCACATGCCTTACCTCAGTGTAACCTTTGCAATGATGCAGCACATGGTTTTTCTTTAAAATGGATCCCCAGTTCATCTCCTATTTTTTAAATATTTTCTGTTTCTTAGAGTTCAGTAGATACAAGCCTCACTTCAATGGTAAAATCCAAGAATTTTTGTTAATTTTGAATGCTTTCAAATGTAAAGGATGGCATTCTGCCTGAACAAATTTAGACATGAATGAATGTGAAGCTATAAACCTGTGGTAAAACTTGGAGCCGAGTCCTACCTATGAGCCAGCAGAAGGAAGAGAAGCTAATCTCAGCACTAAGCTTAAAATGAATGAATGAATGAATGAATGAATGAATGAATGAATGAAACTGAAAGAGAAATGTATGGTGATTCATATTATTTTTAGAAGAAAATGTATTATTAAATAATAAAATAGGTTATTATCCAAAGAAAAACAGAAAAGATTGAAGTACAAGCAAAAGAGTTCACAGGGAGAATACGAAGTTAAATTACCAAATTATTATAACAGTAATATGGTAATACACAATTGCCCAGTTTGCATGTATCACTAAGCCAAACCATGGCTAAGCATGAACATGCAAGTGTGTGGGTACTCACGGCAACAATTGTGGCTTCTCTACTCCTTCCTCAGTCATCCTGTTGCTGCACTACCTGGAGCTAAACCATGGTTTGGCTTAGTGTTACATCTGAACCTAGGCTGGCGTCTCGTCTTCTTCCAGGCAAACCATGAGCTGTAGCCAAGGTTTGTTCTTGGCTTATTGCTTGCTGTTTGTCTGGCAGATGCAAACCATGATTTCCAGTTCACATGTCATGTGAAGCCAAACTATGACTTACCTCCGGGTAGTGCAGCAACAGCAGGAGAACTGAAGCACGTATTATTTTTGCTGTGCCTACTCACACATTCACACTTAGCCACTGTTTGAGCTGGGGTAATAAATAGGTTACTTTTATAAATTACTTAAGCTATTGCAATCACTTTCATTCTACTATGACTTTGATGTGTACTTGGTACAACTTCATCTGCAAGAGTTCTCATAGTCACTTCAGTGCTGGGAATAGCTCTGGGGATGCAATCTCAGTGTATGTAATATAGCAATGATGGGGGGAACCAATGGGCAGCAGATGAGCATGCAAAAGTTGCCTCTGAGCTTTGAATGAATCCTCAGAACTCCTCCCCGAAACTAATAGGATCAGACTCTGGGCAAAAATCTCAAGGTCACTGCCTAATTTTGAAAACTGTTTTTAAAATCTAGGCTGACCACAATTTGTGTTCCTGTTACACAGTTCGCAAGACCAGGAGAAAACATGCATATGTAATCAAAGCTGATGTGGGGGAGGGAATCTACTTGGTTGTACAACAGGGATGGGCATTCACTTCAGAACACTGGAGCAATTGCAAATGGGGCTCATGAGGTTCCATTTTAATTTGTTCCAAAATGCACAGAGGTGTGAAGGGATAGAAGAACCTAAGAAGAACCCTCCTGGGTCAGAGTTATCTAGACAGACTAGAATGCTATCTAGTCTAGCATTCTGTTCTTATAGTCACCAACCAGATGCCTATGGGAAGCTCACAAACAGGAGATGGCACTGTTTTGTTGCTTCCATACCATTCAGGGGTGGGCAATCTACTGGTCTCCACTGGCATGAGCTGGGTTCCATGGTCACTACTGCTGCTGGCCATTTCCTCCGCCCCAGATTGCCCCAGCAATCACAGTATTTCAGCAAAAAAAAGGAGAGGTGTTTTTTTAGTAGTGACCCCCAACCCCCTGACATGAAATGAAATGTCTGGAGAAGAAGAACAAAGACCATTTTTTGAGTAGCTGCCCAAGTTGGTTCTATTGACGGCACTGCTATAAGGCGGTGACAAAACAGTAATGAAAAGAAGCAAAGGTGGGTGAGACCCAAAGCAAACAACTGCAAATCACAAATAGAATATAAGTCCAACAAATGAGCAATAAAATGAATACAATTTGCATGGTGTGATAATCAAACTAGTGTGCCCACTAATGAAGAAAATGAATGGCGTTAAAGAATGGAAAAAGTACTTACACATCCCTGTCATGCAATACCTGAAAATAAAATAATGTTCAATGCATTTTTTTTAACATTTATAGCCTGCTTTTCTTCCATATCGGGAATTTGAATTCACAACAGGTTAAAACAATTGTACATGGGATTTCAGACAAAGTCAACCATCTGACACAACCCCATCTGAAATGCAGCAATACATATTCATTGTAAATGACTAGGATTTATTTATGCAGCTGAGAGAGACAAGGCAAGAGAAAAATAGGTTGTGCAAGTGAGCACTTGGCAGATGGAACTGACTCCGATTCAGAAAGAGCGTACAGTCTTAAAGGACTCTAGGACTGATTTATAGCTATGTACTTACTTGGCTATACAGTTCCTCCTGTTTTGACTTTGTCCCTTCAATCCATCAAAAAAGGACAACATTTTTTACATGGTCAGAGATGTACATCACACTCTAGCAAAACGACGATCATTAAAATGGAAAGGGCCCATGGATTACAGCAACCTTTGGCAGGTGGGGGCGGGGGTGGAATGAATCTTTTTCTTTCCTGACACATGCAACCCCTCTAATAGCCTCTCAATGTATGTTGCTTTGCTCCACAGAAGTGAACAGCAACTACTCATACTCTCAACTGGGAAAAATAAAACTTTGCAATAGCAAGCACCATTGACTTCTGAGCCACCTGGCTCAGAGCCACATTATGAAGCATTCCAAGTCAAAACACTGACCAGCTGATTAATATTCCCTATGAAGCTGGGTTTTCCTCTTCATAGCCCACACTAGGCAGTAGTCTAATTAATAGGCCAGTCTCCTCCCCTCACTGACTTTTACACCATTCAACAGTCCAATCTGAGGCATGCCTACTTTGAAACATTACCCGTTAAGTTCAGAATGCCCTACAAGACCACCTAGTTTGTTTCTTCTTCTTCTTCTTCTTCTTCTTCTTCTTCTTCTTCTTCTTCTTCTTCTTCTTCTTCTTCTTCTTCTTCTTCTTCAGTGCTTAGCATTTTAAAAAGCTGCCAGTGAACCTGGGAAGGTATGTTGCCTCCACCAGGTACTCCTAACTTCATGCAAAAGAAGCTCTACCCTTCTGATGCAATTAGGAATAACGTGTGTGTGTGTGTGTGTGTGTGTGTGTGTGTCTGTGTGTGTCCCTTACCACACACGCAGCTCCAACTTCTCTACTAGATCAGAGAGAAGACAATAAAATGTCAATTTGCCTGCCTTCGCTGGGCACACAATGTAAAAAGCAAGTTATTGTTGAAGACGTAAAATCAAATGCAACCCTCTTATTAGAACAATTAAGAGATTTTAAATGGCTCGTTCTTAACTTGCCAGGTCGCCTGAAACGATAATGTTCGCTTTCGACGTTTTGAGTGCAACTAAACTTTGTTCTGTCATGTGAGAAGAAATCAATTGGAAAACATCTACTTCACTCTGGGAGTGACTGGCTAGAACCCTTAATAGCTGCTGACAAATTTAGCCTCTGCAAGCCTGTGTTATTGGCTATAATTCTTTCATCTTATATATTTAGCATTAAATATAGGAAATCGCTAGAACACATTGCACCAACTATATCACAGTGTTCTAGTGACTATCCGACAGATAAGAGCTGCCCAACAAAGATCTTCTTTTTTTTACTGTAGCTCAAGTTGCCACTAAGAGCTCACAGGAGTAACAAGCCAGTTACTGTGTTGTCCTCGCAGCCAGCTACGATTTTGCAGTGAAGCTTTGCTCCTCTTTTCGTGCTAGGATAAGCCATTGCTGTAGTTCAGCAGAACAGCAGCAGAAGAAAGTAAAAGGAATTGATACAAAGCTGAAAACAGGCACACACAGCTAGTAAAATAAGGACTGTACAGCTCAGTGGTAAAGCATCTGCTTTGCATGGAAAATGTCCCCGGCCTAATCACTGGTATCTCCAGGTGGGGCTGGGAATTTCTCATCTGAAGCTCCAGAGAAGTCCCTGTCCATGTCGAGAATATTGGCTAGCTGGATTAATGTGTATATCAGCTCCCTGTGTTTCTGTGTTCCTATGCTTTGCGTACAGAAGGGCCCAGGTTCAGAAATGTGTCTGAAACCTGGAAGGCCACTGCCTGTCAATGTAGACATTACTGAGCTACATGAACCAATAGTCTGACTTGGTATATAGCAGCTTCCTAATAACTCTGTGCCAGAAATCTATATAGAGCTTCAACTAATGGAACTATCACTTTGGCACCATTTGAACAACCCACAAAAACATTTGCAAAAAGACAAAAAAGGGGGAAATGATTATATTAGGCAAACTTGTTTACAAACGTATGAATATTAGGAGAAAATCACATTAAAATTGTGATTGTTTTTCTTTTTAGCTTAAAAAAATATGCAGTTTGATGTGGAAATGTGGAGGGGCTTAAGACTGGAAAGATGTGTAACTGAGAGAAACCAAAACTGACAGATCTGCCCATCCCTATCTTATACCAGTTTATGCCCATTCCTCTCTTGTACCCATTTACAAACACATGCAAACATTATTTTTCATATAAATTCCTATTATACGTTTGTGCACATTATCTTTTTCTAGAGCCACTCCATATGGCACATTTTTTTAAAAAAAGTGTCAAGAAAATATGAGTGTAGGAAAACATGTGTGCCTTAAAATTCATTTAATAAATAAATTCAATGATTAAATTCATAAAAAGTAGAGCACACTGGTCTGATTTGTGGTGAGCTGCCCCGATAACCACAACTTAAGCTTCTCTTTAAAAATAAAGAAAGAGGCAGAATCTGTGAACAGAATGTATTCTGTACTGGGTTTTCTCACCAGGTTGTTTCTGTAAAGAATCCTTTGTAATGAAGCATTTCCCCAAAGTGCTAAGACTCAGTAAATTTTTAAAAGAAGTTTCTCTTACATTGACATAATTTGAAAAAAACTTACATATATATATATATAACTCATGCAGCTGCATAAGGAGTGATGTGAGTTAGCGGTAGGGTATCAGTGTACCTTTCAAGTACTTTAATTAAGCCGGTTTGCCTGTTACCTTTTCTATAAATTAATTTTCTCCATTTAATAGTATCAAAGCACTTACATTTAGTTTTGATGAATGATGTAGAGAGAGGGAAATGTAAGCCCAGCAGGGACCAGTAACGAGCATGCCAGTTTAGGATATCTCCTGCATTTCTATAGTCAAGCCAAACTGGTAATTTGTTACTTCCCTGCTGATAAACTGCAACTCACAAGCTTGTCTGCTCCTAGTGTGGATGAAAACTTAATTGGCTCCAGTATTGCAGCAGAAGGAGGAGTAGGATGAAGGCTTTGTCTTTTATAAGGAGAGAAGAATGACTTCTTATTTTTGTGTGCAAAAAGAGAACATACGGAAGACCAAAGATGGTGAGCGAAACAAAAATAGGCATATTTTTGCACCTTAGTATCAGCAAGACAAAGGAGATGGTGTTGGACTTTCGGAGAAAGAGAGAACTAGCCCCGCTGTACATTAGGGAGGACTGTGTGGAGAGAGTCTCTTCCTTTAAATTCCTAGGAGTTTATCTCAGTGAAGACCTTACTTGGAAAATCAATACAACCCAGGTGGTTAAGAAAGCCCAAAAGAAACTCCATCTCCCCCAAGTATTGCGAAAGAACGATGTCAATCAACATTTGATGATCCCCTTCTACCGGTCCACAATAAAAAGTATCCTTTCATACTGCATCAAGGTGTGGTACGCTGGTTTGACATCAACTGATAGGAAGTGCCTACAGAGGGTGGTGAATACAGCACAAGATATTATGGGCTGTCCCGTGAATCCACTGGATGACATCACGGAAGAACATTGCCTCAGGAGAGTGAGGAAAATTCTCAGGGATGATTCACACCCTGGCTGGCACTTTCTTGATCTCCTGCCCTTGGGCAGAAGATATAGAAGCATGAATAGTCACACCAACAGGGTAAAGAACAGCTTCTATTCATGGGCTGTTAGGCTGCTGAATGAATGAAAAGATAACAACAGGGCAACTGACTTTCGAGTAAACGAGGGGAATTAAGACTAAGAGAGCTGAGTGGGGGGTGCTTGTGTAATCTCACTATATACAAGTTGTACAAGTGACAATAAAGTATTTCAATTTCAATATTCCACAGGAGATGAAGGTTTACTTCTGCCAGATTTCATCCCAGAACTTCCTTTGGGCCTATGGAAGCAATACATGGAGGAAGAAGACTATGGTGGTACTTTTGCATCTTAAATGTAGCAAAATCTGCACATGCAATCCCACAGTAACCCTGGCTGAGTCTCAACATTTCAGGAGGAAATCAATGTCTTCTCCCCCCATGCACTGATCTGGGGGTTCTCCTGACTCCCCCCTGGTGCATGGGGTAGGAGAGAAAGCCCTGTTATGCTAGCAGGATTCCTTGTGCTTTCTCCTATAGTCGTGTGACTATTCAGTTCAATACAGCCCTTTGGTTTTTGAAAGATTATTGTTCAGATGTTCCGCTCATGCTCTGCAAGCATAGGGATCTATGAACATCCATCTTGCTGTACTGAGGAACGCTTCTGTCTGAAACCATGCAAAGTCTGTTTTGCCAGTTGAGGTTTGCAACACTGGATTAGGCAAGATTAGCCTTCTTCAACCTGGTGTCAACCAGATGTTGTTCAACTCCAGCTTCCATCAGTCACAAAAAGAATAGCCAGTGATCAGTGGCGATAGCATTAGTTTTTCAACAACATGGGAAGAGCAGAAGGCTTGGAGAGGGCATTGTTCAGCTCCACCCCACATGCCCAGAGAATAGGAGAGGTGGGACCATGACCTCTGGCCATGCCTCTGTCAGTGCTAAATGTACCTGCTGGCCACAGCATTATTGGCTGTGCACTAGGAATTAGTAAAAAAGAAGAAAAGAGCCAGAACAAATACTGCTGTAGATGCATAGAGATTTCTCTTGTAATTGAGAAGCCTGAGCAAATCTGGTTTACTGGCAGCATGGAAAAACAAGCCTGACGATCGTGTACCTGCATGTATGAAGATCCCTTTCTCATTGATAACAAACATGCATCTATCAGGAGTCTGGCCAGCAGGCATGATCCTGCTCCAGCCCCCTCACATGAGCATCTGCTTCACATATATAGGTAGAAGAGACTTTTGTATGTTCATGAGTGATTCCCATGCCAGCAATTTGGACAGAAAATGGTCCAGCAGCTGGAGTATCAACACACAGTATGTATGTAGGCACTTCAGTATGTGTGTGTATGCACTGAAGATAAAGGAAAACTTACAGAGAAACCCAGCCCCCCTTTTATTACTAAATAAAATGAAATGTTGTTTATTCATCTAATTAAAATACTTCTTAACCACCTTCCCTCAGATTCTGGGGCAGTATACAAAATTGTGACTAAAACTAATTCACAACACATCAATGCATTTTAAAACCAACAAATAAACGTAACAGAATATAACCAAACAAGGATCAGATAGAACCTGAAAAACTACAAAGACTCTCCTTTGTGCAATACTCTCCTTTGTCAACCTCTGATTCTACATGGGATCTGTGGAATATGCCTAAATAACGTGAACAATATTACCCTGTTGAGTTAGGCTCTCTGACCCTGTTAATTAGTCTTAAAGGAGGGTGATAGTTCTTACTGATGTATTCTATTCCTTTGAAACTAAGTCTGCATGTTGGTCATCAGATGGTCCTAAAATACTCCAATCAATTTCTTTATTATTTGCTCAAGTAGTTTCCCCAATACTAAGCTTCAGCTGACTGGTCATTACCTTTCCTATATTTCCCTTTTTATTCTCCTTTCATGCTCATAGAACAGCTTTGAATGCATTGATTACCATTATTGCATCCATTTCACTTTTAATTAGGAGCGTATTCTAAGCACTCTGTTCAAAGCTGGGTCAGCATATCTGGTTAGGAAGCCTGCGTTTTCAAAGGGTTTTATTTGCTCATAAAGTTTTGTCTGCTCACATCTTTGATTTGCCTCCAAACCTCTCATCTCACAGGCAGTTCACTTCCCAGCACCCTGGGCTAACCTCACCTAAAGGTCTTCTTTAAAAAAAAAGGTAAAGGATCCCTGACAGTCAAGTCCAGTCGCAAACAACTCTGGGGTTGCAACGCTCATTTCACTTTACTGGCCGAGGGAGCTGACATTTGTCCACAGTTTTTTCCAGGTCATGTCGCCAGCATGACTAAGTCGCTTCTGGCAAAACCAGAGCAGTGCATGGAAACGCCATTTACCTTCCCGCCGGAGCGGTTCCTATTTATCTACTTGCACTTTGACGTGCTTTCGAACTGCTAGGTTGGCAGGAGCAGGGACCAACCAACGGGAGCTCGCTCCATCGCGGGGATTTGAACCGCTGACCTTCTGATCAGCAAGTCCTAGGCTCTGTGGTTTAGACCACAGTGCCACCCACATCTCAAGGTCTTCTTAGGAGCACTATAAAGTTGCATCAATTGTTAAAATACCAGCTACTACACAGGCAATGTGCCACTGGGTGTTGTTACAAGGGGAAAGCAGTTCCCCCTTGGAGACAGAATTCTGCACTGTTTTAATTGGATGCTTTTGATGTTTTAAAGCAAACACGCTTCTATGTGTAACAGATGTCTACAACACTAAAAGGAAAAATGAACTCAGTTTAAAACAAGTGAGACTTGGTGTGGCTTCCTGCCATCCTCACTTGACTTACAGCCCAAGCTCCACTTGGAGCTATCCATGGTGCTATCCACCTTTCTTTGTTGCTTGTTGATCTTTGACCTCTGCTATGCCTCACCTATATTGCCTCTTTGTTTCATCTGCTCTTGTCTTGCTGGGACTTGACCTTGGCTTGATGTGGCTCCACTTCTTGGGCACACAGATGTTATTCACTTGGGATAAAGAATGGGAGACAATGGAAGAGAGCCATTTTAAGTATTGCATATGCAATTATTTATTCAGTCAACAGAATGAGGAAATATAAAGTACAGTTGAAATACCATGGCCCTGATCCTTTTGTAGGCGTGGGCATTACATCACATGTAACATCCACCTTTGCACCTTCCTCATACGACTAGCTCCCTGAGTGCACCGGAGTACCAATGCTCTCTATGACTTTGGGGCTATTGGTTATAATGGTGTAACCAGTTCTATGCCCTTCCTTCACCTGCCTGTGCCTTCCTCCACACTTGAATCCACTTTCATGCTATACAATACCACACAGACTTCTGCTCCTGCATTCTTCCTTATGGAAAACCACAAGGGCAGTATAGCCATATAACTTTTACTTAGGAAATGGGAAAGCACTGCACTTCAAATGTAGTAAATTGAGATCCATGCATTATACTATGTGATTTATGCCCACTGTTGATGGAGAAAGAGGTGCTAGGACTGGCATGATTTGCATGGTATTATTTATGTGGCTTGTGTGGGTGAAGGGTGAACATAGTAGGGAATTACTATGTTTAAATGTAATTTAAGGCTGCATTCCTATACCCACATGCCTGAGAGCAAGTCCTGTTGCATTCAGTGAGGCTTACTTCTAAGTAGTTATGTATTGGGTTGCACTGCACGTCTTTTATTAATACACTGTTTAGGGTCAATAGAAATAGCAATAATACTGTCTGCGCATAATGCTTTCCCCTTATATCTCCAAAGGGTATATACGAACATTATATTTTAGTTAATCTCAGAAAGTATGATTTTAGGACAAATTTTGATCACTACTGTGTGACAAATCTAATGCTATTTAAATTGGGAATGATCATGTTTAATAGGATATAACTAGTTTAAACCCTATTGTTCCTCTAAAAGGCAATGGAGGGAATTCATTTTTCCTTTAAATTATGGCATATGAGACTAGCATTTTAAAAAACTCTCTCTTAATGGATCATCTGAACGCAGCTTTTGTAATCTCTCTCCCCTCCCCACCCACTTTCTAATTGTATAATATGCATTTGAGCCTGCTTCCTATCTTATCTGTTACTTGGAAATAAAGCCTGCTCTATAATAGGCTAGTGCTTTCTTTCCCTCTGTCTTCCTAGGTAATACCGCCTTTGTGCAGCAGATAGCGCTCAAGATGTTTGTATTTATCTAACAGGGAAAGCAACAGTATCACTGCTGTTGTGATGAATGTCACCAGACACATTCATCTCTATTTGTACTTAGCAATGATCCAAGGATGCAGCACATCACCAAACTGCTTTGTTACAAATCATTTTCATGTATTCAAGTATTATTTTGCTACAGCGAAATCAACAATCATGTATGCTTGAAATACATAGGAAAGTTATTGCAAATTCCCTATATTAAGTTAACAGATGCAGTCTGGAATCCAAAGAGATGCAGCTTAGGAAG
This sequence comes from Podarcis muralis, assembly GCF_964188315.1. NCBI lineage: Eukaryota > Metazoa > Chordata > Lepidosauria > Squamata > Lacertidae > Podarcis > Podarcis muralis. Next base: position 97,385,260 of record NC_135655.1, on the reverse strand, counting down.
GAAGTTTCATTCTTCCAGTAAAACAAACTGCTTCAGTAACCTCCCTTTGGTTCAAAAATAGTTTACCTATTTTACAGGGGGAAACCACACTGACCCTTGCATCAGCTGCTGTTTCTGGTGGTGTGAAAACAAATATTTATTGATCTCACAAAGCCAGGGTTGTTGTTCTTTGAAGCGATAGCTCAGGCGGTAGAACATGAGACTCTTACTCTCAGGTTTGTGGGTTTGAGCCCCACCTTGGGCAAAAGATTCCTGCATTGCAAGAGGTTGGACTAGATGACTCTTGTGGTCCCTCCCAATTCTATGATTCTATTATCCGGACCTGGTCATTTTACTAGTGTTAACTATTGTTCCTGATTCATCACATGCTGCTAATATATTTCTTTTTTAGATTATATACTAATTTATTTCAGTATCAAAAAGGAGACATTCCTCCCCCTCCTCCCCCTCCTCCTCCTCCTTCTGGGTTAAGTATAATTGTTTCCAGTTTTGCAAAGACCTTCAACCCTCACCACATTTCGAGATTATCACTAGAAAGTTATTCTGTTTTGTAACAGCATTCTGGTGCAATAGTTTTTATATTTTAGCTTTGAACCAAGTCTTTATTTAATTAAATATTCCTATATTTCAAGAAGGTGTCATACTATTATGAGTCTCAATATGCTAGTAACTAGCAATAGGTTTGTGCAAACTGTAGAGCTTTCTGAAAATGTAGAATTATTTTTTTAAAATATATATATATATAAATTGGCATGAGAGATTATTATTCTTGCAGGTGTGGTTGCTATTCTTTTAGCCACCCATCATATTTTTAATGCTATTGTCCGAACCTCCCTCTATAAACAGGATGCATGGGGAATCTAGTATGTGGGCTAGACAGTCAACAAGAACAACAGCAGCCACCAAGCCCCAGCAACATAGCCAGCAATAGTGGTGACAGCTCCATCCTTGGTGTAGGGATCTGTCCCTCTGGGATTTTCAACTATTGGCAGATAGAGTAACAGAATTAATTTCCACACATGAAGGCAAGAAATGAAAAATAACTCCACACTGCAATAATAGTAGTAGCCATCAAGTACCAGATTGGTTAACTCATCATAGGTAATGATGGGATTAAGAAAAGATGACTTTTGCCACTTCCAATGTGGTAACATCAATAAAGCACATTTGTGTGCCAACTAAAAAAGTGTAAAGGTAAAGGTAAAGGGACCCCTGACCGTTAGGTCCTGTCGTTGACGACTCTGGGGTTGCGGCGCTCATCTCGCTTTACTGGCCGAGGGAGCCGGCGTACAGCTTCTGGGTCTTGTAGCCAGCATGACTAAGCCACTTCTGGCGAACCAGAGCAGCACACAGAAACACTGTTTACCTTTCCACCGGAGCAGTACCTATTTATCTACTTGCACTTTGACGTGCTTTTGAACTGCTAGGTTGGCAGGAGCTGGGACCAAGCAATGGGAGCTCACCCCATCGCGGGGATTCAAACCGCTGACCTTCTGATCAGCAAGCCCTAGGCTCAGTGGTTTAGACCACAGCATCACCCACGTCCCCAGAAAAGTGTGTGTTTATGCAAATGATGAAATGGCTATATTCCGCTCTGGGTGCATGTTCAGACTTTCAGTGAACAAAACTTCCAGTGAGTACATGCACAGCTTATCAACATTCTTATTTCTCTTTCTCAAATATGGAATTTTTGTAAACTCCTGATTTAAATGCAACATTCTTTAAGTCAATGGTGATACAGTATACCAAAACTGTAGCTGTAATCACCTACTTGAAAAACACCAGCACTTTTATCTTCTTTCTAGCTCTCTAGCTGTGCCGCTGTGTCGGGTGATCAACCATTTACTCTTGCACCCCTTTACCTGCCTGTTGGTTAAGTATTTGTTCTCTCTCTCCTACAACAACATGAGCAATTCTCCTCGTGTCTTCCTGACGATCCAAGATTCCATAACATCTCCCCCGAACCAAAACTTCCCTCCCTCTTACAACTCAGAAATTGATTAATAGTGTTTTGTGGACTCCAGTTTATGGAGAAATGCATCTATGTTCCAGGGTTATGGTGATGTTACCCACCATGTGATGAAACAGCTGGTGGTGCCACCTGTCTTCAAATTTCTCCATCCTAAGGATCAGCAGAATCACAGAGTCTTGGACTGTCAGATGGGCAGCACGTTGAAGGGGATGAAGCCAGCCTTTCCTCAGATAGCATCATTTTTAACCAAGTAAACATTCACTCCGTTTGGTGTGATGATGCTTGCACAGTGTGAATCCTAAACACAAAGCCTATTTAGGCTTAGTGGGTCAATTTGCTCAATTTATTGTTCACCTGTTGAAAATAAAATAAAAAAAGACAAAAGAATGCATAAGTTCTGTTACAATCTATTTCAAATAAGTACATGAATACCCCCACACTGTATTACATCATGTAATATATCAGCGAGCTATTTAAAAGAAAACGAAAAACAGGTTAAATGTATACATGCAATAAAACTGTTCTCCCTCTAGAATTATGGGGAAGAAAAAAGGGGGGTTTTGGTAGTATTGCACATTTATTAATTTAACCATTTCAGTTACGCTATTGAAATGACCCTAAAGTACTGTCTGGTCAGTACTTCTGTCCTACAGTGCATTGAAACGCAGGAAAATAAATTGCACCATGAAGTTTTATCCCGTTCCAGAATTAATAGCCTCCCAAAGTACCTCTATATAGTATTCTATATACAGTCATAACTCGGGTTGAATATGCTTCATGTTGAGTGCGTTCGAGTTGCGCTCTGCGTCAACCCGGAAGTAATGAAGCGCGTTACTTCTGGGTTTCACTGCTCGTGCATGCGCTCAAAATGACGTCACATGCATGTGCAGAAGAGGCGCACTCGTGTGCAGATGTGCCACCGCTACTTACATTTGCTTCTGGATGCGAATGGGGCTCCGGAACGGATCCTGTTTGCATCCCAATGTACCACTGTAATAGATAGTAAGCCTGAGAGTAGGGACTATCTTAATGCTAATGCTTGTAAGCACTCTAGGAGCCTTTTTTGGCTGAAGTGTGGGAACAAAACATAAGAAAACATAAGAAATACTTTAAATGTCTTGCATATCCTGTCACTTTATTTTCAGTTCAGAAACATTGTTTTGACATGTCAGAGGCTTAAAGAAGGACATACTTTACTATGCACTGGAATCCCCATACGGGTTCCGATATCCCAGAATGACAACAGGGCTGGAATCCATTTGGAGGGAAGAAGCAGTTGGCACCATCCAAGGAAGAAACAGGCATGGTTAGTACAGGGGTGGTGAATCTGTGATGCTCTACCTGTTGTTGGACTCCCAACTCCCATCATCACCAGTGTGGTCAATGGTCAGGCATGTTTGGAGCTGTAGCCCAGCAACATGGTCATACTTGGTTTAGTTCTTGAATCTATTCTGCTTCAGCCTTGATGAAATGGTCCATAAAATAGTGATCCCTTCTGCTATGGGGAAGCTGAAATGACATATTGTCCTCTTCCATTACGGTATTTCCCACCTCCTTGTGCAACTTTTTATTTTTATTTTAAAAAACGAAACCCTGCAATGCTCTTAAGAGAAATGGAGTTATGTGAAAGGGTATAGGTATCTCATGGTGTATATGTAACACATTATTACTATTTTCCTTTGCAATGAAAACAACAATGTAGGGAAATACCAGTTGAATATAAAAATGAAATTCAGTCTTAGTGTTTTCTCTGTTTAAGAAAGAAAACAGTGCATGTGTGGTGTGTTCCTCTGCTTAGTTACATGAAGCCTGTGGAGTAATTAAGTTGGACATTCTTATTGCAGTCCTGCAATCTGTGGTATTTGCAAGGCAGGTGTAGCTCTCAAGAATTCACTGGTACCTTAAACAAATAAAAATAAAATAAAATGAGGAACTACATTTAAATTTGTTTCAAATAGGATCCCTGTCTTCTTGAATTTGGAAGTTTGCTGGGAAATGAAAGGGGGGAAATTATTCTACATTAGGTCAAGTTGATAAATACCTGTATCGCATCCATCCCATATATATGGAGACCATGAGCATGCCTTCCCAACCTGTGCTTTCAGTGCACTTGAGCAGACTTCAACATCCCCAACCCTCCACATTTGATTAGGGTCTACATGTATAAAATACATCAGGGAACTTGAATTTCACATTGCTATTACTAGCTCAGGTAAAAGTCAGAAATCAATCATGCAGTCAAGGCCTGTATGCACATAGGTTGGCCCAAAGTGAATTAGATTCCTCGCCCCATGTTCCAAACATACAGATTCCTAAGGAGTGTTTTGTAGCTTTGGGATGAAAGGTGAGTGGTTTCCAAAACCATTGGAAATTGCTACTAAAAATGGCAGATCAATATTTCAGATATGCTGGACCTATGATATTTGTTCAGTGGAGTGCTGTGAAAATAATGTGCCCTGAAAGAATGTATTGTGTTGGGCTATAGGTATATCTCTTTTAATGCCTGACATAATAGCAGTGAAGGAGGCACATGGACAGGGGGACATACCAATATAGGAGAAAGGATCTAAGGATGCCATTTCTGACATTACTGGGTGTAGGAAAGATCCTGGGCATGCTTTGAAGCCTTGCTCCTGGCTATATTCAAGAATAAAGTGAAAGACAATGCTGTATTTTAACAATATTTTGTTATGCCCTTCTTTTGCATGTGTTATAACAATTACAGCATCTTAGGTCAAACAAATACTGTTCTTGTTATATTAATTTATATACTTTTTACTTGCTGAAATGACTCCTAAGTAGTTTACAAATGTGAAATAAATTCTAAAAACATATCAACACATAATTAAGATACGTATGCAATGAAATAATTCCATCAAACCATTAAAAACATCCATAATGAATATGTACAATTAATAACTTTTTTTAAAAAATGAAAGATGAAATATCCTTTGGAATTCCTAGGCATTCCAACACAGAGGCCTAGCTGTTTATAACAATAGCTACCCACTAAACAGAATTAGTAAGACAGCCACAGATACAGTTATTCTAAAGACTTATTAATCATACGATTCAGATCACAGGAAAGGGGCATCTCCTCTTGACTACCCATAGTCAAGGTCCCTCACAAATTCATTTACTTGCCACACGCCTATATATATGTACTACCATTGCTGTCTATTTCCAACTGCATCTATTTACAGCTATCCTACCCTAAATCAGTACACCTTGACTAGGGTCTCTTTCCCCTGGAAGTGCAGGTATTATGCACATAATAGAACATCATCAATTGTAAGAGAATTGTAGATGTTGCCATTTCTCTATTCTTCCAAACATCAAATTAATCTTCTGGTTTCAGACTTGATGAGATTGCCATTTGAAGCTATAAGAGTTGCCACTAATTATGGAGCTACAACGGTGGCAATTATGATTTATCACTGAGCCAGCACTCAGGTACACAGTTTCTTTGGTCAGAGGCACTTTCCAATGAACAAAACCAATAACGTACTCTGAGGATTTGCTAAGCTGTGGTAGATGTTGCTGGCTTTGAGTTAACTGTTTTCCAGGCACATGTGGACACATGCATACGTTGCCAAAGACAGGGTAATAAGAAAGGGGTGCATATTGTTTACTTTCCTCCTTATACACAGCAAGAAGTGGGGACACTCTTTGTGACAGCACTGGGCCAGGATCTATTTTACCATAGTGAATTAACTCTTACTGGTTTTTCCACTGGTGGAGAGCAGCCTCTCCTTAATCCAATAATTAGCTTATATACATTGGTACCTTGGGTTAAGGGACACGGGTGGCGCTGTGGGTAAAACCTCAGTGCCTAGGACTTGATCGTAAGGTCGGCGGTTCGAATCCCCATGGCGGGGTGAGCTCCTGTCGTTCGGTCCCAGCTCCTGCCCACCTAGCAGTTCGAAAGCACCCCTAAGTGCAAGTAGGTACCGCTTTATAGCGGGAAGGTAAACGGTGTTTCCGTGTGCGGCACTGGTGCTGGCTCACCAGTGCAGCTTTGTCACGCTGGCCACGTGACCCGGAAGTGTCTTCGGACGGCGCCGGCTCCCGGCCTCTTAAGTGAGATGAGCGCACAACCCTAGAGTCGGTCACGACTGGCCCGTACGGCAAGGGGTACCTTTACCTTTTTACCTCGGGTTAAGTACTTAATTCATTCCAGAGGTCCGTTCTTAACCTGAAACTGTTCTTAACCTGAGGTACCACTTTAGCTAATGGGGCCTCCTGCTGCCGCACGATTTCTGTTCTCATCCTGAAGCAAAGTTCTTAACCCAAGGTACTATTTCTGGATTAGCAGAGTCTGTAACCTGAAGCGTATGTAACCTGAAGTACCACTGTATATATTTGGCACCCACATTACACATTCTCTGCAGCCACTTTCTAAAGCTCTTTAGCTTAGAAATAAATCCTACAAATAATAATGTATGAAAAGTATGACTTCTGAAAATAATATAATAATACTTCTCATGAGGATTCAGATTTATTCTCTTAGAATGGCAATGGCACCCACCTGAGAGGTTTTGGAGCTTAGTTTTGGTGACGTCCCACTGAAAAAAAGCCCAGATTTTAAGTGTGTATACTTTTGAAGATGATTTAGAAACAATTTAATTCAAACCATATTGGTTAAATAGATAACTGGGACCAGGAGTTATGATCATATTACACTGGTGTTTTGCTGACTGTACTTGCTCCTTGTTAATTTCTAAGCTCAATTCCCTGTTCAGGGAAGTTTTTAATGTTTGATGTTTTATCACTTTATTAATTATTATTATTATTATTCTGTTGGGAACTGCCCAGAGTGGCTGGGGAAACCCAGCCAGGTGGGTGGGGTATAAATAGTTGTTGTTGTTGTTGTTGTTGTTGTTGTTGTTGTTGTTGTTGTTGTTGTTATACTAGTTTGACCTTTAAAGCTCTTCACAGCTCGTGACCAGGTTACCTGAAGCAGCCCCTCTGTCTACATGTATCTCATATACAGCTAAGGTCTTCGACAGATGCCATCCTCTGGGATTTGAAATACATTGGCTGGCTACTAAGAAGGTGATCTTCTTAGCAGGGCTGTACTGCGGAAAGCATGTACAGAGACTTGCGTAGTGCCTACCTTGATGTCATTTTTTTTGCCAAGCAAAGAAATAATCCCCCCCCCCTGCATTTTAGCTTTAAATTTAGGCTGCAATCCAATGTATACTTACTTGGGAGTAAGCACCATTGATCAGAATGGGCATTTCTTCTAACTGAACAATCCTAAACATATGATTGCAATGTGAATTAATTTTAGCTCTGGTGATGATGTTATGCTTCTCTGTTACTTTTAGAATCAGATGCCTTTTATGTTTTGATTGCTGCTTTTTAAAATGTTGGTCTTGCATTATAAGCAGTAATGGAAATTATTTGAATGGTGGATTAAACATTCCTCTAGATAAATAAGTTTCCCAGAAGCAGCTGGCTGTCCAAAGTTGGGGGAAAATGCTGCCCTAGATGGATTATGGTGCAATCTGGGAAGGGTATTAAATTTTAAGTGTGAAGCTTTATTTTCTGCACCAGTGCAACATCAGTAATATGTATTCTTTTGGACAATCTAAAATTATATATACATATATCCCCCTGTTATATAAGGATTCCTACGCTCCATAAACATTCTAAATGAGGAAAAACTCATTGATGCTTTTATTACTGGTACTTAATAAATGCATTAATGGTTACATGGTAAAGCCAGTAAACTAGGACTTAGGAGGAATAAATATGTACAATTGGTTTTAGGCAATGCAGCCACCAGACTAGACTCAAGTAATGAAGTTGGCAAGACGTAACATTGATCTATTTAAAGAAGGTCCTGTCCAAATGAATGTTCTGCACAGTTACATCAGACTCACTCATATTCTTTGCCCATCATTCCTTGTCTCTGATGTACTGACAGGTGGCTGCACATCACAATGCAAACTTACAGATTCCGTTTTTCTTTAAAGATTCTGTTCAGGGTTGTCTTCCCTTCTTGTTTTATTAATGTACTTGCACATACTTCTTAAGGCAAAACTAACTCCTGCTTAATCTAGTCCCATATTAATTCACTTGTCTTCTACTGAGGTAATATGTTTCCTTGCAGAAACAATTTGTGTATATGATTCCCTCTGATTTTCTCCTTGTCTGTGCCAACAGTGGAAAGGTATTTAAGTGTTCTTGAAAAAATGCTTTAGAGACCACAAATACATTCTTGATTAGAGAGAACACAATTTACCTTAGGTGACAGCTATTTTTTGTTTAGAATACCTCCAGAGTCTAATTGAAGCAGGGCAACTTGTGAACTGCCCTGGTCTAGGAACATTTTTCATTCTACGTAACAGACTTAAAATAAAGCAGGTATCTGTGAAAGCACATGATAAGATACTGGTCCAATTCACTTGCCCTATACAGATATATACCGGTATATATTTAAAATGATTCCTCTGAGAAACAGATGTAGAAAAGGTTAGATTCTAATTGAAAATCCACAAGGATGCTGAGCTTAAATATGAGTTGGCAAATATGCTGTTCATGAAACTTTTCTAGAAAATCTATGCAGATTCTGGATTGCACCCAACTCATTCATTCTCAGAGTAGACCCAATGAAATCAATAGATTGAAGTTAGTCATGCCCATTTATTCCAGTGGGTTTACTCTAAGTAATGTCTCAAGCTCCACAGAGGAACTTAGCTTCTTCTGCAGAGCAACAGCAGTCGGACATGTCTCCGCTTTCTCACTGGCAAGTTCAGCATCAGAGGCAGACACCTCTCTTTCCGCCTTCCTCTGCCTCATTGGTTGGCATAGTGGGGAGAAGTGAAGCCGGCAAAGTTGCTCTACAGAAGCACTGTAACTTCCATCAGCTTGCTCTTCCTCTCACCCTCTGGGCTCCACATGTGGAGAACTGGGTACCATGGCATCGTGTAGGCAGAGAGACAGAGGTTGAAAGATGCCTTTGTTCCCTTGGTGATCATCCACCCCTTCTCAAGATGGTACATTCAACTACCACCAGCACAGTGCCCAAAGGGAAAAAAGGAGGTGTATAAAGGGAAGTTGATACATCCTCTTGCTCACTAGCGCTGCCTCTGCATGGAAGGCGCAGTTGTGAGAACTGCATCTAATTCTCCCTAACTTGGTTGCCCAGAGAGAGCCAGCAGGCAGACCATCCCAGAGCCAAAGAGGCTGGTGATGAGAAGAAGCGACACCTGAACACCGGAAGCTGCCTCATGCTGAGTCAGCACCATTGGTTCATTATTGCCTACTGACCGGAAGCTCTGCAGGGTTTCAGGCAGGAACTCTCCCGCTGAACTGCTGCCTTGCCCACTTCAGCTGCCTCCCTCCCTGGGTTGGCAAACGGGCAGAGTTGGCTGCCCCTTTTTTTTTCTGGCAGTGCCCTTCTGCTCCTTCCTGGGTGGAGACAAGGTGGGACCAACCACCTGGCACACCGAAGGCAACCCTCTGCCCCTTGCTGGGAAGGTTTTCTTCCCTCTGCAAGGGAGCTCGCCCAAAGACGTGTTACCACAAGGGGTCCCCATAAGGACCAAGAACCGCCCCCCCCCCCCGGCCGCCTCACACACTTCCCACCCTGCTCCCAACTGCGTTCATTAATACGCCCCGGCTGAGCCACGCCCCTCCCCGCTCCGTCGCCTCAGAGCGCTTTCCCGCCAAGCGCCAACAAAGCGCCCTCCTCCTCTTCCCTCGCCTGCTCCAGGCAGCCGGGGAGGCGCCGCCGAGTTGCTTGACGCGCGTGGCTGGCATAGCGCTGCGCCGCCGCCGCCGCATCTCTTGACGGGGCGTGTGTGAAAATGCCCTCACTCTCGCCCGCCCCTCCCACCTCTCCCAGGGACCCCTCGACGTTCCGCCGTTGATTCCGGCCATTTGCGCGGCTCTTTCCCGCCTCGCCGCCAGCCATGAGCGGCGCCCCCCGCGCGAAAGGGGACCCCACGCGGCGCCTGCGCGAGTGAGCGCCGGAGGATTTGCCTCGGGGTCTTCGCGGGGCTCTTCTTCTTCTTCTTTGCTCTGACGGGCGCGCGCCTCTCGGCGAGCGCGTGTATGTCTGTCGTGTGGCAGTTTCTGGAGGCAGAGGAAGACGGCGACGAAGCCGCCGCCGCGCCGTGCTATGTCCCTGGACTCAGTCCTGCCCCCTAAAGTGGAGATGAGCCAGACCCGAGGAAAGGAGAGCATCTCTTAAGACTCCCGAGCCAGGATGGCGCACCTGCGGCAGCCCCTGCCTCTCCTGGTGGCGATGCACAGCTTCCTCCCGCTTGTAAGTCTCCCGCTTTGCCTGGGCGCAAACGGAGTGAGTGCGCTCTTAGGCTTTGCCTCCCTATTTCTCTGCAAGCTTTAGAAACGCTGGAGAAGTTCGTAATGAACCCGGGTGGCTTTAGCATGAGGTCTTTCCTTGTTCCTTTTCGGGTTTTCTCCCCTTCTCCATCTCTTCTCCCACCCTTGCTCTCTTTTTTTGGGGGGGGGGAGTGGACCATCCATCTCAGCGATGCCAGGGAATGAATGGGGCGCGCACCTGCCTCTGCCGCCAATATTTCGCGCGGCTCGATGGCGAGATCTCTCACTAGCTAGCCGCGCCTGGTGTGGCTTTGGTTTGCGAAGGAGGAGGGTGAGCGTTTCGATTCGATCGCTTGGGCTCGGATGCTTGGTGGAAACTTTTCCCTTTTCTAAGCAGCCAAAGAAGCCTTGCGAGCTCCTGGGCGCACCTTGCGTCTCTTCCGACTGCTGTCGTTTCGACCGGGAACACTGTTCGCTTTCGGAAGGGAAAGAATTCGATTGAGTTAGAACAGCCCAGTAAAGCCAAAGGCGGGATTGCTTAACAATATTGTCTTGTTTTTTCAGTTTTCAACTGGGATTCCCGAAAGGCCTGTGTCCAACATGTTGAATATTGTCGGCTTTGGACTAAGGTTTTCGGATCTTCCATTTATGTGCTGTTAGTGTAACCAAAGTAAGGCTGCAACTCTAAACACAACTAGGCAGGAGTAGGTGCCCCTGAACTCAGAGGGACTTTCCTCTGAGTAGACATGCCTAGGGTTGCACTGCAATAAGCCCTTTGGAAATCTTGGATAATAAAGAACTGGCTTTTTACAGTCATCTCCATATCTTGTGCCTCCAGAGAAAGTTAGTTACACTGTTGCTTCTTACAGTTTTCTAATTTACAAGAAATCATGTGTCTGTTGAGCAGATTTGTTTTTTGGTGGCTCATATATCTGCAGGCTTTGTTTCAACAATAGTGTGAATCTGAAGCAATGTTATTAAACAGGATGTTGTGTGGTGTGACTATGAAGCAACTTTATACTTAAACTCTTACATACGGTACTTATTTAATACATCGATACATCACCATCACCTTGTGTAGCCTTGTGGTATGTTGAAGACTAACAGATGTGTTGTGGCACAAGCTTTCGTGGACTAGGGTCCACTTTGGTTGATCCTAAGCAATTTGCAAATAAGTTTATTTTAATTTATAATTAATATTTTATTTTGTTTTATCTGAGAATATTTACCTGCAAATAAGAATCTTGTACTGTTGACAGCCACTCACTCAAACAATAAACTACTTATGCAATTATATGGTGCTCACGCAGCTGGACCCTGTGCATGTTTACTACTCTGGAGCAAATGTTTTCAGTGGTACTTGATTTTCATGTAACTGCATAGGATTGCAGCTTAAATTAAATTTCTTTGCTTTTCGTAGTTTCAAAATTCGTTTTACATTTCCTATAGATGATGTAAAAGTACAGTACTGCTGTCTATTCTCTTGTGGTATCTTATGGCTTTGGGGTGGACTACAGCTCAGTTGTAAATACCTTTACTGTACTTAGCAGTAAACCCTGCAGAATATAATGGGAGTAAACTGAAAATTGCAGTCAGAAGCAAATGGCAAAAGCTGGTTTGCTGAAGTTGTGGAGAACTCCAAGCGAGACACTGCTACTGATCAGAGTGTAGAGAATACAGTTGTAAATAGTTGTAACAAACTTACTTGAATAACTAACTTGGGGCATTAAATATATGGAGTAAGGCAGCAAAAGGAGCTAAATCAAACAAAAACAGCATTGCAATCGTATTTCATCATACTCCATTTCAGGAAGATGTTAATTGTTTGCACACAACAGGATACAAAGTTTTGTTTTTCTCCTCATGGCTGCATTCTGGCTGAAAGTTTATGTGTGTGTGTGACTACAGTCAATAAGGGGATGTGTAATAAACCTTGAAGGGATTAGACAGCCTCCTTAAGAGCTGGATTCTAATATTACAGCATGAGTTGATTGATTAGTTTTTGAGGAAGCTTATGTCAAATTCTAATCCGGTTTTGGATTGTGCTTGTCTTGTAATGTTGTGGGGCTGTTTTCCCTTTCCCTTTTTTTTTTTTTTTTTTTTTTTTTTTTTTTTTGCTGTGGCACTTTATCATAGCAGTGAAGTGCAGAGCTGCAGCTCTGCGATAAGACACTCATATTTGCTTTCACACTGCTTTGCTTTTTTGAACAATAAAAGGCTGTTTATATTCTTAGAGCAGAGTTTCCAGCTAAACACCACACAGAGGTTAGGGATGTGAATGGGAAGCAGTTAATGGATTACAAAGTTGCTGGTCAGGAAAGAGGTAAATTGAAATACCCCAACCCATTTTTATTTTTGTTATTTTAAATCAACCAGATAATCAAAGGAACCGATTAAAACTTCTGACGGACATTGGTTTTATTCCACATTTTATTGGATGATGTCAACTTTTTTGCTGTGGCTTTACAACAATTGCTTTGTGTTGATTACTTTAAAGAATCAAAAGCTGTTTTCTTGTAAGGGGAGGGAAACACACACAAGGGAGTACCTGTTCGCAGCTGATAGCCTAACAATTCCATGGGGAGTAGCTCATTTTCTGTGCTGTTAGAGAAATCTCCATCAGTGGTGTAATGAAACACTTTTATCATAGAATTCTTAAGAGGGAAGTAGTCCTAAAGTTAAAAAAATAATCCAAGTAACCCTGCAACCCTATAATTTTATTTATTTAGATTTCTATCATGCTCCCACTTCTCATAGAACCCTTGGGATGGGAGTAAGCCCTATGGGACTCAATAACATATGCTAATTACAAATACAAAGCTGTGCTTAACATTTTGTTGCATATCACACAGTATTACCATGTTGTCTACTATTTAGTTGTGCACATGTACTTTTAAATGACCAGTGCCTTCCAGGTGTACAATTTGTAGAGTCAGAGCCAGATGGCATGGACAATATCTATAAACAGTAACAAGCATTTTTGCCAATGAGAGAAAGAAACATTAAAAAAAACCACACCAGAACTTCTTTTTTTATGTGGTAAAATTTCCTGTAGAGTACAAAACTTTAAAAACACAAACATTGGGGGCAGTATCTTATGGCAACTATAATGAATTGGCAAGTCTGGCTGCGCAGAGAAATTCAAAAGGCCTATTTAATTTTGCTGTACCCATTTTGATTCCTTGTATAGATGCTGTTTTAAGTTGAAGTTTTACAAAATCATCCTCTTGTTAATGATTCAATGAGTTTTCCTTCACTACAAATAAATTAGTCTCTCTGTTGTTGAAAAACATTTACTGCAACTGATAGGATGTCCTTGGTATACCACCTTGTAGGTTATACCTATTTCCCCGCCCCCAGGCTGCAGCCCCCGCAAACACTTAAAAGTAAGTCCCACTGTATTCAACTGGGCTCACTCTCAGGTAAGTGTATATACGACTGCAGCCTTAGTGTAGGCAAAAATTAATAACTAAACATTTAATTGTAGACATATCTACACAAAGGTAAGCTACACTGTGTTCAATGGGGCTTCCTTCCATTGTTTATTTATTTATTTTGTTTATTTATACACACATTTATAAGACTGTGTTTTTAGTAAATACAGGTTGTGGAGACAGTAAAAAGTGCTGTTGGTGGTAAAAAAAATAATTGCATACCATCCATTTCCCCTGCAAACTAGATAGTAGCTAATCAAAGATAATTAAACTCACCATAATTCACCATTCGTTTAACATTATGGTAGTCAATATATGTAAAACAATATTGCTGTTTCCAGTCAATAATAATCTGGGTAGTTATTGGCTAAATAGTAAAAAGAAAAAAAATGCTTTGTCCAGTACGTATTAAGGTCACAGCATACCATTTCTTTAAATCTAATGTTAATGGCCATTCAGCTGCTTTGTTGTTACAAATTATTCAGTGTCATGTTAATAATTAGGTTAGAGGAGCCGTGCAATCTTAGGCACTAGCAGTAGAAAAGTGCCTTGTATAAGAGGATTTTACAGCCCATTCCCTAAGGCACTGATGTTAACACTGAATCAAGCCTATTTAACAGATTCCTGCAAACAAATCCTGGTATATTATTTTTGTGATATCTATTACAATTTCCATTGGTGGTGCTTGCAAATGAAAAATAAGACTAAGCCAAAGATGCCAAATATATATTTCAAAACAGTCTTTTAAGAATCAGCTCCCAAATGAACAAAATTTAAGGTTAAAAAAAAAAGCAACGGAAATTTAAATAAAAATTGTATGGTGTTGCTGTCAAAACCTAGCTGCAGTGCTTTGCTGTTTTATAGTCCACATTTTAAATCCATACAACAAATGAATCACAGCGCAGGCTTATAATAAAAGGGAAGTCCTCAGACTATGAACTGCTTCTGCAAATGGTGCATTAAGCTTTGCATTGCCTATGGATACAGAAAAGGGTTTCAAAAGCACTCAATGATGTTTATAGCTAACAGAAGTGCTGATGTATCTTTAATGCTTATTTGTAACTTGATCAAATGTGCTGCTATTTTGTTAAAAAGTCTTTTCCATAGTATGAGGGAAGGGTTTTTCCTTAAATTCAAATGGTGAGATAAAACAAAAACAAAAAACCTCTTGCAATATTGTCTGGCAATAAAGTTTTCTTTTTTAACTTGTTAAGTATTCAGTTTGTTTCCCTCTATTATTTATATTTAATTTGATATCTTTTGGTTAAAACGTATCTGTGTTTTAGCTTTTGGGTGGGTGTGGGTGTGTATTACAGAGTTAGCTGCCTTGATGTTTTCTTTTTTAAAATAGAATTATTTTTCAGTATCGATGAAAAATAAACTTCTTGATGATTGAGGTGCTTCTCATACAAGCATGGACTATACAGTAAAACAAGCATTATTATTTTTTTTAAAAAGTAAATTAAGTGTCTTGCATAAAAGAGTTTTTTCCTATTGCTAACCAAAGTTGTAGGGGGTTTTTTAAGTGTGAGATTCATACTGCTCCCCTCCATCCTGGGATAGCCCACTTTAAATATGTGCAAAATTATGTCACAATGCTAGGCATCTTTGTGATGTACCATTTTTGGTAAAATGTTGAAGGTACGGGATGTGACTGTGTTTAAAGTGAAAATTGACCAGACTTCTACATAAAACCCAGATTGTGGTTATCTACCTCCGGCTCCTCCCTTCTGAGCCCACGCCCATCTCCCTATTACCACACACTGCTCTTCTCGTCACGATTCACCTTTCACTACCATTCTACCCTGGTCTCCCAGATAACAAGAAGGAAACCAGGAAGACAGAAGCCATCAGTATTGCACAGTGCTTTTCCCGCAGTGCTAGCAAACATGGTTCTCCATCTTATATGCAAACATCAAAACATTTAAACAGGCTGCATTCTAGATACTCCACACAGAGCTTTTTTCTGTCATTCTTCCTTCAGGTTCTGGAATCTGAAGGAAGGAAAGAGAATACATTGTACAAAACACAGTCTCATGTTAAAACAGGGTTGCTTTCTGTAGGCATCACCTAGGGCTGCCTTTGTGTCTTCCCTAAGCAAGGAGACAGGAGCTCTAGAAAGATGGAGATCCCCCTTAAAAAAAAACCCAACTAGAGTTGGACATTGGACTAGCCAAGGCTTATCAAATAATGTTCCATTATTTAAAGCATGAATTGATTAGTACCAGAACAAAAAAGAGGGAGATATTACAAAAATAAACGAATGGCAATAAGTGAGGGCAGTGACATTAAATTCAGGTCAGCTGTATTATTTATTACTAATAATGAACTATGTGGAAGGTGGCGATCAAGGAGCCCTTTCTCCCATGGGATATCTCCTCAACACCTTGAGGCAATAAAAAAAAAGTTAGCTGCATTTTTTACTTGCCCTTTATGACATGATATCATTCTTCGTGGAAGTTTGGGCCATATTTTAGCACAGGCACATAATAGGCAGTCAATTGAGCGATGTCACAACCCTGCACAATGGATTATTTTTATTTGCCATTGCCACTTACGAACAAGTGGATCACTGTGAGTCTTGTTAAAAATGTGGAAGTAGATACAGCAGAAACATTCCTATGATTTCCAAGATGAAGTAGTGAGTTAAAGTGATGCTAGAAGCCTACAGTATGAGGAGAGTCATACGCTTTAAATGTATGGTGTGTACATAAGAACGTAATAAGAGACGGCTGAATCAGGCTACTGGCCCATCCAGGCCAACATCCTGTTCTCTCAGTGGCTGACCAGATGCCTGTGAGAAAACAACAAGCAGAATTTGAGCACAAAAGCATTCTCGCCTCCTGTGGTTACAAGCAACTGGTATTCAAGCAACCCTGGGCTGTTTAACATCTACATGAAAACGTTCAGTGGGGCTATCTGGAATTTTGGAGTCCATTGTCATCAATATGCTGATGGCACACAGCTCTACTTCTCCTTTACATCTGCAGGTATGGCAGTGGATGTGCTGGGCCATTGTCTTGCCTTGGTAGTGGACTGGATGAGAGCCAACAAACTGAAGCTCAGTCTGGATAAGACTGAAGCATTGTTAGCTCCCTAGACTGAATGGATGGGAGATGGTCTGCTCTTGATGGAAGGAGCAGGTACATAGTTTGGTGATACTGCTGGATCCTGGCTATCGTTTGAGGCTCAGTAGCCTCAGTGGTGCAGAGTGCCCAGCTGCACCCCTATCTGGACAGGGGTAGCCTAACTTCTGTTATTTATTCTCTTGTAACCTCTAGGTTAGATTGCTGCAATGTATGCAGTGTTTTAGGACACTTGGCAAGCATTGCTGATTCTATAAATAATTTCAGGATTTGGAGAGAGATTAATCCTTTGAATCTTGTGCAATAGTTAGTTGTGAGATGTACATTTTAGTTCATAAGTGCTTCAGTTATTTATATCAGCCATTGCCTATTCTTTAAAGACTTTAGGCAGTTTGCAATCTGTATATAGTTTATTTAAAGCAGAAGTAGAATTGTTATTGAACATTTTCCTCCTACAGAAGTTATTACTCATTTTATTGGCTTGTTTTATTTTTGAAAGGAGGAATCTCAGATTCTATATAAAATGCTTGTTTTAAAACTTTATATTTTCCCTTATGATAAATTTATAGTCAGTTGTACTGATGTACTTTTACTGTAATTTTAGCATAAGACTGGGGGTTTTGTTTTTTTTATAAAAAATGTGATTGTATAACAAGAGGAATATGCTAAATTGTATGTGTAGCAGGACTGCTATGTTAATTGAGGTGAGATGGATTGAGTTGTCTATAATTCAGCAAAGGGACTTGATTTTTAATTGGAGTTAATAAAGCTGATAAACGCTCATGCAATTTTTAAACATGTAACCAGTGTCCACAAATTTGAATGTAGCTATAGTGTTCACTTTCTTTGTTGAAGGAGATCATGTGTAATACAGAATAAAACTTAACTAGACTTTTGAGGTGTGATATAAGCTCTCTCTCTGTATATAGACAAAGTATAGTTAGTGTCACAGGAAATAATAATACTGGTAAAATAGCTACTGGCAAGGCTCTAGTGGTGACAGGAATTTTTATATCTGGGTGTAACAGTGATAAATGTCTAAGCTCGTATCACTGGAAGACAGTCCAGAAGACAAACGAGAATTGATATGCTGCATTTATAACTGAATTAACATACAGTGGTACCTCTAGTTATGAACTTAATTCATTCCGGAGGTCCGTTCTTAACCTGAAACTGTTCTTAACTAGAGGCATGCTTTTGCTAATGGGGCCTTTTGCTGCCACTGCGCCGCCAGCACACGATTTCTGTTCTCATCCTAGGGCAAAGTTCTCAACTTGAGGTAACTCTTCTAGGTTAGCGGAGTTTGGTACCTGAAGCATTTGTAACCTGCGGTGTTTGTAACTCAAGGTACCACTGTATATGAATCTCCCCTCACTCTTAAAAGGCTTAGAATTTTACAGGTCCATAGGTGAGTGTAGCTCTAGGGACGCTACACCTAGATGGTGTTCAGACGAGAGCTTCCAGAAAGGCTGAGGGGTTGGCTGTCCAAGTCCTATGCCTGGAGAAGATTATAGGGAAGCATGGGAGCTGCTTTCAAATACCTGAAAGGCTGTCACAAAGAAGATAGGGTGGACCTGTTCTCTGTTACTTCAGAGGACAAGACTAGAACTGATGTGTAGAGATGGTAAAGAAACTCATTTCAGCTAAACATTAGGAAAAACTTCATAAAGAATCTTCTGGTTCAACAGTTTGCTACCCTAGGACTGTAGAGCTAAAGGAAAGCATGTTCCGGCTCCACCCACCAGTCAACAGCTTGAAGCTGTGTGTGCATACGTGAGCTATTTTGGGTATGTGTGTGTGTTATTACTATTGTGTTGTTAGCCGCCTTGAGATTAATTCAGGTAGGGTATAAATCTTTAAAATAAGTAAATAATATGGCACCACCCACATGCAAAACGTGTCAGCAGGTTTGGGTTGACTCCAAGGTTTGCATAAGTATGAAAATTGTTTAGGGGGAACCCCCCCCCCCAAAAAAAAACCCCACTCAGTGAGGACTGAGCATGCTCAGTAGGCATAACCGGCTGTTGGAGGAGGAGGAATATAAGGAAGGGGAAGTGGAAGTGGAATAGGGTATCCTGGAAATGGATATGACTGGCTATAACCTTGACCAGGAGCACTCCATACTGCAACATTTTGTTTCAGGTCGCACTTATTTTATAGATGGAGTTACATATGTTATGAGGCAGAGCCGTCAAGTTGCCCCTAAGATTGACGGGGCCCGGCTTTCATTGTGTGTGAGAGAGACGTGACACATGATGCAACAGCGTGTTGTCTGAAGGAGGCCAAGCATTCTGGAGGAGCTGGCCACTGAAGCTGCACCACGCTCGACCTCCTCAGCCCCCTCAAACGTTTAGGGGGGCAAAAATGCCTCAGCTCCCTAGAGCTGGTGTGTCAGAATCTCACTTTTGCCATTAGAACAGGTTTCTTTAAAACCTAGATGTTCACTGCTGTGGCTTATTAGCATTTTAGCATACAAATAATTTTTTTTTTCCATTTCCTTCATTGCCCCCAGCCAGACAGCAAACCATACTACACACAACATTTGATGAAGGCAGGTGAAGAGCAGGTAGGCTCTTCTGCAGTAAGAACCACCTAAAAGGTAAGGTAAAGGTACCCCTGCCCGTACGGGCCAGTCTTGACAGACTCTAGGGTTGTGCGCCCATCTCACTTAAGAGGCCGGGGGCCAGCGCTGTCCAGAGACACTTCCAGGTCATGTGGCCAGCGTGACAAAGCTGCATCTGGCAAGCCAGCGCAGCACACGGAAACGCCGTTTACCTTCCCGCCAGTAAGCGGTCCCTATTTATCTACTTGCACCCGTGGGTGCTTTCGAACTACTAGGTTGGCAGGCGCTGGGACCGAGCAACGGGAGCGCACCCCGCCACGGGGATTCGAACCGCCGACCTTTCGATCGGCAAGCCCTAGGCGCTGAGGCTTTTACCCACAGCGCCCCCCGCGCCCCCCCAAGAACCACCTAGATACATGTAAATATTGTGGAGTTATATAAATACTAGCATTATGCAACCTCTAGATCCTTTTAGAGCTGGGATAAGCAATGTGATACCCTCCACATTGTTGGACTACAATTCCCATCAGCCCAAATCACCATGCCCAATGTTCAGGGATGATGGGAGTTGTAGTCGAGAAACTTCTGGAGAGCACTGTGTTGGCCTCCTCTGTTTTGGAAGACTGAAAAGTCCCAAGGCCCAGAAGTGTAAGAGATTCCAATTTATGCTTCTCTGTGGGCTTACTGGAAGATCTAACTGCATCTTGCCCAGAGCATGCTGCAAAAGCCTCACTACATTTGTGTCCTTTTACTTCTAAATATAATGTTGCTTGATCCATAAAATGTAACTCTAAAAGAACAGTCCTGTGCTGTCAGTCTTTTGGGTGCAAGAGTTATTTACCACAATACTGATAGCCCTAGATATATGCACATCTATGTGCTCCAAAACATTCTGGCTGACTTCTGAAATCATCTGAAGTGCTTGTGCATCCCCGTTAAGTTGGTTACACAACTATCTAGCTTATATTACATTTTCCTACTTACTGTGTGACTTCTTGCTAGTTTTTAAGGACCCATGTTTTGACAGATGGTAGTTCTTCCCCAGTCTTGACATTCTGGTGCTTATTCAGGCAGAGGAGTCACAGCTGACAGAGAACGTTGCCCTCCCTCTAAACCAAAGTGCAATTACTATTTGTGCTGTGATATTCGAAGCCTAACAACTGCAAGCTCAGAAGTGAACCCTGTTCAGCTTGCAAGACCAACTTCTTCAGAATACTTTTGAATTCTAGCTTTTACTGCTGTGTTTTTTGGAGTGGAATTTATTGTGTCAGGTTTCTCTTAGCACTCAGCCAGTGTTTGCTATAATAGTTTTATAGCATAAGAAGTCTTTAGGATGCAATCATGTGCATACGTTCCTGGGAGTAAGTTCCACTGAGCTAAATGGGCCTGACTTCTGATGAGACATTTACAGGACTGAGTTGTTAACATTGTATGTGCATAATTATATATATATAGTGATAATAAATCGGCAGGGAACTGAGCGAGAGCGGGATATAGCTACTTTATTCTCTCTACTTTTCTTTTATGCATCTGAGTTACAGTACATTGAAATAAGAATTAACTTATTTGGTTTTATTAAAAAAACTATCACACATGAATGGGTTGTTTCTTTGATATTTTTTTTAGATGAAATAAATTAAAGCTTTTGCTTTAGAGCATCTGGCGGCCTTAGAACCTAGTACATGTAATTACTACTGTTTATTAGGAAAAAAATTATGTAACTGTATGGTTGATTTACTCTGATGTGACTGGCTTAGCAACTTAATTGGACTATACAACAAACCAGAGCAAACTAGAAAAAAATTAATTAGCAGATTCATTTGAGGATGACTACAAGCCCTCTGTGTTATGCTTCAATTCACTGAAGGTGTACAATTGCAGGGTTCTGCTATGCGAATTCACACTGAAATCACCAGATTTGGGGAACTGCCAACACCAGATGAAATGGAAACCTAGGAATAAACAGCTAAGGTTGCAATCCTATACATACTTACGGTACTTCAGACTTAATGGAACTAATTTCTGACTATATTTGTATAGCAGTACAGGCGTACATTGGATCTAAAACGCCTTGGCTCCCGAACGATCAAAACCCGGAAGTGAGTGTTCTGGTTTTCAAATGCTTTTCAGAAGCCAAACGTCCGGCACAATTTCTGTGGCTTCTGATTGGCTGCAGGACGCTTCTGGGAGTCAACCAGAAGCCATACCAGTGGAGTTCTGGGAGTCAACCAGACTCCCAGAACGCATTCTGTTCAAGAACCTATGTATGACTGCACACTATAAACCATGTTAGAGTTAAATGGAGAGAAATATATTTATCAGTGGAATTAGTAAGTGAATCAAATAGGGTTAACAGTACCTTTACTTCCATAGAAGAAAGAAGCCATCTTTAAAAGAGGGCACTCATATCTCAATTGTTGTTCCATTAATGGCTTGTTCATCACATTGTTTCAAACTCTGCCGCAAAGTATCCACACCTTGAGTTGCAATCGGAATGGAGGGAGACATGGCTTCCCAGGTGAGGTACACAAGCAGGAGTGTTGGATTGGCTCCACTGGTATGTTTGTGCACACCCCTGACCTCACCTCTCCCTGCCATTAAGCAACAGTGACCTACCTGCTAGAAAGCTAGCATAGCAGCTCCACTCCACCTAATGACCTATTTCAAATCCACCTTTTTAAGTGAATCAACCTAATTCACACTTCTTGGATTCATAAACAGATCAGGATTTTTTTTGCACTTCTCAGAATGTTATGAAATAGGTCTCAGCTCAAAACACACACACATCAAAACACATTGTAACATGTGGGCAAAAGACATATTTTTAAAACAAACATTTTGCACTAAAATGTGTATTTAAGTAAATATTTAATATTGGATTCCCATACATTTTCTGGTGAGGGTAGAGAATTGCACATTAATGCAGAAATAAAATGGAGTGTACTTTTGGTTATGGAGGAACACATGGATGGGAAATATCCTGATCCGTCTATTTGTAAACATCCCAGAGTGCATCAGGATGAAGAACTTAGTAAAGCAATGTTGAATCTTGATCTTTCTATAGCAGGAACATTGCGAATATTATAATATTGGAGCTTTGACAAGCATTGCTGACTTGCTGATCCAATCTACAGAGAAGCCAGTTCATGGTGACTCTAGGACAAAACTAGGTGTCATGTCATTCCCGAAATTCACAATTTTAATCAAATAGCACGCATGGGGTGTAGGTTACCTGGATTGGGACTGTGGCCTGAAAGGGGCTTTAATCCTTTGCTGTCACTGCAACTTTGATCTGAATCGAGTGTCTGTTTGTATAACAGCTTTCTAAAAAAATAAATCTCAGTTGTATTTCTGTCAACTTAACAGTGTTACCATCTTCACTTCCAAACTCTTTTCAGTTTTGTCAAATTGTTTCTTATTTGGTATATGTTTATTTTGTGTTTTCTGTGGTTCTAGTCATAGGACTCCAGTATTGCAAGTGTTTACCTTCTGTATCATGTCCAGGGCAACAACTGCTTCCATCAAACAGGTTTTTCTTCTCTATAACCTCTATTGGTTATCCTCCATAGATCGTGGGCCCTTGAGTTTGTATTTCTGAACAAAAGTTCAGAAGGACTAAACTGGACATGAGGGGCGGAATTCAGCTTGGTGCCATTATAGTCGTTCTGTCAATGCAAGCGTTTTTGCTTTTCAGATAGAAGGATCTCCTATTTCATTCCCCTGTATGCTGTTCTGGGGGTTCTCCTGACCCTCTGGAGTGGATTTGGGGGAAGCACAGAGGAAAGAGTCCTGCTTGTCCACCAGATTAGCTGAATCCAGCCCTTAATATGCATGGTTTGTGGTTTTTAAAATAATGAACAGCAGGTAGAAAGGGAAATTAACTCTTTCCTTCCTTGCTGCAGTCCTGGAAAAAATCCATTGTCTCATACAGCATTTGCATTGGGAGGAAATTCCCCACAAGAACCAGAGTATCTTTGGGCAGAATCATATTCTAAGAATAATTTCCAGTTCATCAAAAGTTAGTGAAGGAGCGTCTCCACCCCCATCATTCAGCCCGGACACTGAGGTCCAGCGCCGAGGGCCTTCTGGTGGTTCCCTCACTGCGAGCAGCAAAGTTACAGGGAACCAGGCAGAGGGCCTTCTCGGTAGTGGCACCTGCCCTGTGGAACACCCTCCGGTCAGATGTCAAGGAAATAAACAACTATCGCACTTTTTGAAGACATCTGAAGGCAGCCCTGTTTGGGGAAGTTTTTAATGACGGATGTTTTAATGTATTTCAATATTTTATTTGAGGCCGCCCATAGATGCATATAAACACACTAGATCATACATCTACATAAAAAGCTGAGAAGAAACATGGCAGCAGAGACAACATTAAGTCTCTATTTCAGTATTAATGTCACTTCTAGTTGACCCTGAGTGATGTCAATTTCTGAGAAGTGGAGATTACAGCATATACAGCATATTGTTTTACTGCATATTATATTGTGCCCCACCTCAGTATTTTATTTGAAGTGGCAAGTATACAAATACTTTTATAAATAATAAATAAAAGAAATGTTGGAAAGTTTGAAGGGGAGAGATAGCTTAACTAATTTACATGAGGCCAAAGTTCTGTGGTTGGAGCTTCCAACATAATTTTGCTTTTTAAAGAAATTTATTGCTAAAAGAAATACGTTGAACAATATAAATACAGAAGCAAAAAGCGCAACAGCTAAAGTAGGCCCACGTTGCACCCAGTCAGGACGGTATTTCAGTATTCACTGGGATGTCATGGACACAGTGCTCTGCATGGTGTTAGCATTGTCAGCCCGCCTGTCGTATCTGACATTGTCATTGACATGCCTGACCGAAAGGTTCCCTAGGTGCCTCTTCTGCTATTTTTTTGACTCTCTCGCCCATCTCACTTGGCACATAAAGCATTGGAGTGAATGGGTTCTCAGCACATCAGTCATTTTTAGCAATGCGTTATGAGATTGCCCCCCACCCATTTTTATTTTATTTTTTTTACAAAGAAAATGAAATAACATATACCCTGTTTCAGTAATGATATTCATTGCATTTTAAAACAACTGCCCAACTTAAAAAAGGCTTAATTAAAATGTGTGTAGGAAATGAAGTGCACTTACCATAGCACCAGAAATGAAATTCAGTCTCTGTTTCCTGCGTGTTTGTGTGTGATAGTTTTACTGGGTTTTGTTTGGTTTTTTTGAACTGCCAAGTTTGATGCAAGTGCACTGATTGCTGGATTTCTTTCCCACTACCGTTTGTGCTTTGCAAACCAATTTGATCTGCATTCTAACAGAATCCAGGGAACCTAGAAGTAGACTGGTACAACACCTTTGTCTTTTAGAGGTCTTCTGGGGCTTGTTATTTTAATCCTAGTGTAGACTGATTTATCACTTCAAGCATCTGTCAGCTGCGCTTTGTCTAGAAATTGATAGTGATAGTGTTGCTGATTTTTCAGGAGCAGCTGTTAGAGGTTCATTAGTTACACTCTCAAAGGGTGCAGATAACTGTAATATTTTCCTTTGTTAATTATCTCTTATGTGTTACAATAATAGAGGTTCTGGAATTCACTCAGCTTCCTGCCTACCAGAGCTATAAGGTATACCTTTAGCTTTAATTAAATAGTTCTAAACTCTTATTCCCCAGTTTAAAAGATGAGAGGCAGACAAAAAAAGTAGGAAACAAAAAAGAACATTTGCTGTAAGAACTTTGTGCCTGCTATGGGAAGTAGTTTGTGACAAATTTGTGGAAGTAAGATCATGTCTTAGCCAGGACATTATTATACTGGAGTCGTCTCAAATTATTGGAAGTATTCGGTGAAGAAGGAGCAGAGCAGATATCAAACAACCCCATTTATTTATTTATTTATTCACACACTTGTTCTGTACACATATAAAGCAAAGATTGAAATTATTATTATTTTACATGAGTGCACAGGAGATGGGAGATGTAAATCTCCAGTGAAGAAGTGGTCTCAAACTAGAGTCACTGATATTTTAAATGCCTATTCCAGCAGAACTCTGGCAAACCCTGTAGGCTCTGTGCGTAAAGGGCTCCCTCTGGACTTCAGTACTATATGTCAGCTGACTCCCACAGGCCAATCAGGACTCCCTAGGTCCTATAATACCTGAGCCTCCTTTGGCTAGGCAACAGCTTAAGGTTCACTGACTCTTCTGGCCATGCCACACTTTGACCCTCATTGTGTGCTTGCCCTGGAACCACCAGCCCATCTTAAACCATGCCATCTACCTCTCTCCCTTTGGACCCAACCGGCCCTAGCCCTGGATCCCGTGCCTCCCCTGAGTGAACTCTTCCCCTCTTCTCTGCCTTTGCTCTATAGCTCCAACCAATTTCCTCCCAAACTGGAACCAAGCCAGACAGGGAATGTTTTTTAAACAAACAAACAAACACTGACACACAGCAAGGCAAAGAATTTGACTTCCCCTGCACATGCAAAAAAAAAGAGGGGGGGACTGTCACATATTGTTTGGATCTAAGAAAAAATGTACTCTGTTACTGTCTTCTCTAATCAGCCAGTATTAGATGTGGCAGCATGCCCCTTGAAGAAAAAGATAGGGGTTGGAGTTTCTTCTGGACCTTACCTTAAAAACACAATAACAGACCCCTGCTGGATCAGAACAAGGGCCCATCTCATCCTGCGCTCTGTTCTCGCAGTTGCCAGCCAGATTCCCATGAAAAGCCTGCAAAGCAGAACCTGCGCACAATAGCATACTTCCTGTCTGTGATTCCCAGCAACTGCCTTCAGTGGTGGAGGTGAATCAGAAGGACCCTTGTCCTCCATGATTTTGTATAGCTATCTTTTATAGCCACCCAAACTGGTCGCCCCTTGCTGCCTTTTGTGGAAGTGAATTCTTTAATTTAGTTATGCACGGAGTGAAGAAGTTTTGGGATTTTAAAAAAAATCTGTCCTAAACTTAGACATACAAATGCAAAGCACCCATCCCAGTATTTTGAACAGGTGAGTTATTACCTTTTTCTGCAAAGGAACATGTCTCCCAAATGAAGTATAGCTGCAGAACTTTGTAGACAGCCAAGAGGAGAAGCTGCATGCTACAATTAGCATCACACAGCCTTATATAAATATATATGTAATATATTTCAAATTAGTATTAAAATGACTTATCCAAAACGAACAGCAACAATGTATAATCAATCTTAAATACTTATTACAGGCTTTGTGGGTTTATCAAAACAATACATTGCCTTGCTTAAATCAAGTGTTTGTTTGTAAATATATATTGTGTCACTACAAGTGTGCTCTTCCCTATTGACTTGCTGTGGGTCAGTTTGGTTTGCAAGCTTCGGAGAAAGCAGAGAGGAACAAAATCACAGCCAGCTGTGCTGTGCTTCCAGATGTGAATACTGGAAGGAAATGGACCATGAAACCTGTTTTGCTCATAGCAGAGGCAAATCCAACTAACTCTAAATAACATCACCTTGACTCTGTTAGTACTATTGCAAACTTCAGATTTTGGGGTTGGAGTATCTTGCCTGGCTCTCCCTCCCTTCCCCCATTTCGTTTAATGCCCAACTTGAAGAAGCCTTCTGGAAAACTAAAATCCTGCTCACCAATTAGTAATATTCTATCCTAATAAAATATATACCCTATTGTAACCTTTGGATTGTTTCTAAGGAGCCAACAACACCAACTATAATGTCTTAGGTTTGAGTTTCTTTAAGCAGATGGAACTGGTGGGAGCTGGTAGGATAGAGGGGTGCTGATACCTTATTTGAAACTCATAAATGTTCTATTTTAACTCTCTGTAGCAACACATTGACCAAAGTGTTTAAGTTATCAACAGGGTCCTTTTTGATCAGTAGCGTTACCTGTTGTTTAGCCAGATGGTCAGGATTTATGAACCTCTCAAAGTCTTGAAGGAGATAGTTGCAAGGACAGTTTGTTCAGACTTTCTGCTTTTTTAAAAAATGTAAAGGGTTTGTTGTGCATAAAGGAAAACCAGGTGGCATTTTCATAAGAGGTCAGTTTATTAAGATCGCACTGACTTCTGTTACTGTGTCTTTCCCACTGCCTACCCCCCTGACTCTTCCTGATATATTCACTTGGGGTGCAAATGCTTGACTCTTAAAAGCACATTTCCTAAATCTCTTTCAAGACCGTCTCTGAGCACAGTGGAGCCTCCTGGGGACTGGAACATCTGTGAACTTTTCTGCAGTTGGGAGTATATCAGCACTATAGCTTGTTCAACCAGCAGAGCTAACCAACAGATAATTACAGTTTGAAATTAGTATTTTAATGAACTGATTTTAGCAAAGGTAAAATGAAATCTCCCAGGCATTAAAAAAAAGTATGCAGGAGGGGAGAATCATTAAACTCTAAAGTTCAGCAGATGGATGGTCAGCAGGTGCTTGTTGAAAATGAGTGCTAACTCTGCTTGTTTCAATCAGCAACCCACAAAAAACTAATTTGGGTGCTGTCGATAGAGGTGTTGGAGCATCTGCATGTGCATTGTAATTTCTTGGGGAAATGGGAATCATTTCTACTTCTTGGGGAGCAAGTATTTAAATGGTAAATTGAAAATGTCCTCTAACATGCAGTTAACTAAGGGTTGATGCACATCAAAAATGACGTTCCCATTTTTGGGGAACACAGGTATAATCATCCTCAATCACCATTTTTACCTATAGAGTAGAGCTGAGGAACCTCTGGCCCTCCAGATATTGCAGAACTACAGTTCCCATAATCCCTGACAATTGGCTGTATTGATTAGGGCTGATGGAAGCTGTAACAGCTGGAGGGCACAGGTTCTCCAACCCTGCTGTAGAAGAATGAAGCAGATGCCCCAGTAATGTAAAAATAGGGAGCAGCAGCTGGGGAGCCCCTTTCCTGAACTACATTGCATTTTTATCGCAACTGCCATCCTACGAGTTCAGGGCAACATATAAGAGCATGGGTAGGCAAACTAAGGCCCGGGGGCCAGAGCCAGCCCAATTGCCTTCTCAATCCAGCCCGTGGACAGTCCGGGAATCAGCGTGTTTTTACATGAGTAGAATGCGTGCTTTTATTTAAAATGCATCTCTGGGTTATTTGTGGGGCATAGGAATTCATTCACCCCCCCCCCAAATATAGTCCGGCCCCCCACAAGGTCTGAGGGACAGTGGACCAGTCCCCTGCTGAAAATGTTTGCTGACCCCTGTATAAGAGCAAGCTCTCTCCCAGTTTCCATACACATGACTCTACTATGTATTAGTATATTTGCCTGTATTTAGCTTAAAAGTGACTAATCTTTGACCATTGCTGGACTATTTATTTATTTCATAAAATTTATATACCCCTTGATTGCAAACAAAGCTCAAAGTGGTTCCACAGCTCACATTATCACTAATCATTTGTCATGCTGGCTAGGGCTGATGGGAGTTCACACCGCAAGTTAGCTACTCCTTGATTTAAGGGTTTTTTAAAAAAAACAACAACAAAAAACCTGAAAATAGATTCCCAAACTAAAACCTTCAATTGTGCTTTTGCTGGTCATGCATACACAGGTAGCGTTATGACACTATTTAGCCAGGTGGCTGCAGTATTAAGTAGCAGAATCTAGAATGTGGAGACAGCAAGCTGGTGGACGATTGCTGCAGGGAAGACATGTAAAGCAATTAATCCCTTCAGGAGCCTAGACAGTTTCAGACTACTGTACTGTGCTTCAATTTCCCTCCTAAGTGAGGCTCTTTGTGCCTCACAGTTAGTTGATTCCATGCAGTGGCATTGTGCCTCCAGCTCATGATAAACACACACACACAGCTTTATTGTGGTCCATAAACCCAAAATACACAGTACAGCAATAGTATATATCAACAGTTGTTAAGATCAGCCTTGCTAGCCAACAGAGGAGCTTTAACCTGTACATACTGATTTCTGATAATGATAAACTGTCTGTTCCAAAAGCAAAATGGCAGCAGTTACTGCTGCTTTCTTACCCAACATATTACTCTAGCATGAGTTGCTAGTTCATCACTAACTGTTTAGAATGTGGAGGTGTGAACTTAATATTTTTCCTATGTTTTCAGCTTTTACCATTTTATCTGATAGCCACCTTGAGTCTCAGTCTGGGGAGTAGGTGGGATATAAATGAATAAATATAATAACAACAACAAAATAAGATTATTCAAGCAGTGCTAGATAACAGGGACAAAACTACAACTGAGTTAAAATGGATGCAGTTGAATGTAAACCATGCTCAGGCAAGACCAATTAGTTTCAAAGGTTCTGCTCTTAAGTATGATTTAGTTGGATATCGCTCTTTGCAAGGCAATGCTGAATGTGGCAAGTTTTTCCCCTCTTGTCAATTGAACAAGTTTTTGGTGGTATTTTCTAAAAAGTTTTAAAAAAGAAAAAAGTTAAAGCTTTGGGCAAGCCAAGAAAAGTTTGTAATTATCTCCCTTCTTCCTTTGTTGAGTTTTGTTCCAGGCTTCTATTAGTATTTATCAGCACTAGCAGCTTTTCAGAAAATGATATATTACACGGGAAAATATTAATATCTTCAATTAGTATTCTGATATATAGTTCACTTCTGTCATTCCTCATCTACTTTCTGTCATTTTCCTATTATGCTTCTCTGACAATTCCCTAAAGATTCAGAAGAGATATGGCTTTGGGGGAAGTTGCACTACTAATCATGGATAGCCGTGTTTTGTGCAGCTGGATCTGCTTTCCAGTTTTGTCAGCAGAGACGTTGGTGTGCTTGTACCTCTACAGGGAGGATAGTTCTTTATAAGATTCATTTACAAGCAGAAAATTTAATGGGCTGCAAGATTTGATCATGAGAGGGGTTTTAAAAAAAATAAAATCATTATTTCCTGCTGAAGCAGCTTGTCATTTTAGTTAACTACAGGAGACAGGACAGAATTGTTAAAGCAATCCAATTATATATGTTATTGAACAAGGGAATTCTGGCCACTTTTCATTAATATAGTAAAACTGTAATAACAGAAGGTGCTTTACCAGTTGCTTGGGTGGGAAACAGAATTTGTACATTCCTAATGTGATAGCGACTCGACCTGATCTCCAGTCCCACCCCAGAACTGTTTGTGAAAGCCTGTTTTCCACTTAACCCTATGATATACTACTGGGGATTGGGACGGAGAGGGGATCAGACATTGTTCGGCCTTCAATTGCTTTCTTTGAAATCTGCGTCTTTGCTGTTCTGACTCAATGGATGGCTACGCAAATGATATTTTAAAACTGCAAACACTGAAATTCACTCTTCAGTTATTACTTCTATGACGGGGCGGGGGATAGGTGCAGTCACATATTGTGTGATGGCTATTTAAAAAGATCCGAGTGTAAAGATGAAATCCACAGTTAACATTGGACTACAATGTGGATACTTAAAAAACCCCAAACAAGTCTCCAAATACCGTACAGTGTGGGAAGAACCATTCTACAGTGGAAGATGGCGATGGGGGTGGGATTTGTTTTAGTTTGCATTTAATGGCAAACCTATCTCATTCACCCCTTCTGAAACAACATGCAAACCAAGGGCAGGATCCAGCTAATGAGTCCTACTAGCAGAAGCCTCAGGGCATAGTTTCACCAGGACTTAACTCTGTTCCTATTCTGTAAAACATATGAACTGTTCTGCTGCATAAGATTGAATACAGTGGTACCTCGGTTTAAGAACAGTCCGATTTAAGAACGATTCGGTTTACAAACTCCTCAAAACTCGAAATAGTGTCCCGGTTTGAGAACTTTACCTCGGTCTAAGAACGGAATCTGAATGGTGGAATGGCACTGGCTGTGGGAGGCCTCATTAGTGAAAGCACGCCTCGGTTTAAGAATGGTTTTGGTTTAAGAATGGGACTTCTGGAACAGATGAAGTTCGTAAACGGAGGTACCACTGTACTGCAGTTTCAAGACCGGCATAAGGGATTAGCATCACAAGAGTTCCACATGAAGGGCAGTTTTGGAGCCGCCACTCACAGCCCCTTGTGCCCATTTCCTCCTTCCTCATAGCATCAATGCAAATATAACAGGAGCAAAATGCTTTAGCAACAGGGGGTGGGGGAATTAGGGGGGTATTAGAACTGTAGGATAGTACCACAAGCATAGGGACAAAATACATTCCAGAAAATGAATATGGTATGGATTTTCAGTATAGTGTAGCTAATAAGAACATGCTACTTAAATCCTTAATGCCTTACAGCAATCACATATGCTGCTACAAAACCTATCACAGCCTTTGCCTTTAGGAAAAGCACATTTAATTATCAGTAAGGTCCAGGCTCTGCTTATTATGTTGAATTATTAGTGTCTGTTATAATTTTCTTACAATAGGAGAATTGTAATGGAATATAATGTGATCAGTTTAGGATTGCATTTTTTTAAGTGTAATTGATGACTGTTGGAGACTTCATTATTCTTGCCTGGCTTGAGTGTAAGATGCTGAAAACTTGTATGATATTGCATGAATCCAATGTGCATGCACTTGCAGAATTGGTAAGCTTTGTCAAGTCATGAATTATGTAAACGTTTACTTTGTTCTAGCATTCAAGTTAATTTGTATTGTTAAAGCAATATATGAGCAAAAAGAAAAGGAAAAGGAAAGAAGTCTAGACCATGGAGGAGGAATTTGAGGCTGCATAAGAGATTTCCCTTTTGTTGTGATTTAAATGGTTTCTTTACAGCTCTTTCTTAACATTAATGCCTGAGATCCTATTTAAACCATTACCTGGGCCCTTCTGCATGTGAAGGCATGTGCCCTGCCACTAAGCAATAGCCATTTCCAGGGAATACATTGTTACTCACCACCACAATCTCCATGAGCGGTGCGAGATTCCAGGGGTGCACCAGGGTCTATGGAGACGATTAGCCAGAGCTCAAGGTGGGGGCATGTTCAAGCCCTGGATTCTTCATGTAGGATTGGGGAATACCTGTGTCAGAAACCCTGGAGAGCCACTGCCTTTCATTGTAGACAGTACCAAGCTAGATGAACAGGTGATTGCCTTAGTATAAGGCAGATGAAAACCTTGAACTAGGATATAACCCCGATATCCACATAACAGAGAAAGCAACGAATGTTCTGTGAAAGCTTCTGCCCCATATCTTGGATAACATTAGGGTTAATCTCTCCCTGGACCAATAATTTAGTATTAAGAAAATGCAATATTTGTTGTTGTTGTTACTCATGATTGTTGCGCTGTTGTATTTGTGCAACTGTTATAATTATGTTTTATGTATGTTGCTGAACATTTTAAATGCTTTTTGTAAAGGCTTAGATTTCACACACCATTTGAGAAGATGTTTGTACTTTACATTGTGGGATTTTGTTGACCCCAATAACTTACGGACAACTATTTTGTTTTACTGGAAAGGAGGAGGTCTAAGTAAAGACATGTTTTGTTTTACATGCAAATGGTGTCATGCTTACTAACTTCTACCAGGTATTTTATTTGGATTGCTTTGTTGGGGTACATTTGCTGGTGGGGGGTTAAGTAGAAGCCTATAGACTTCATATGTCACATTTGATTTGTATAAAAAGTAGATTTTCTAAAATACAGAAATAAATATCTTATAACGCTAAACCATTATCACAGAATGAGTTTTCTGCCCAAGGTCCAGTATGTATCAGCTTCTATTTTAAGCAAATACAATCTTCTTTTAAAAAAGAGAAATAATTAAAGATGATTCTCAAAGTGATTTATATTAAGAGGAAGATTAGCAAAGAACTGCAATGCACTTTCTGCATAAAACTGGTATTTAAGAATAAGATTTTAATCTTTTTATATTCATGTGTGAATAATTCAAAAAGGTTATTGCTCATTAAGTACTTGCAACCTAGTTATTAACTAATTTTATTTTACCATTCTTTTAAGTACTTAGAATGTAGTGTGTTGTTGTTTTAAAAATACACATTTCTCTGTGGCTCCTTACAGATAAAGAGGGAGGGGAATGACCAAAAGAATCCATTGCCCTACTGAAACCATTTCTGTGAGAGAAAAGGATGGGACCTGCTGGTAGTGATTATTTTGAGGATCAGAGAGATGGGCAGAAGCATATAGGAAGCCTCTCATTAATAGTAGCTGAGGATGGCAGGAGAAAGATGGCAGGGCTACGGCACTGGAGATTTTAGGAGGTTCAGAATCTTGCCCTACAGAGGAGTCTCCACTCTCTCTTCAGATGCAGTCAGGTGTGATCACCACTCATTCAGGCACATCTAGAAGGGCAGAACATGCATCTAGAACCTAGCAGAACTGAGCCCAGTTACCAAAAGAGTCACTCAATATTACAATACAGATATAAACTGTCTTGAGTGTTTTCACAGTAAAGTCAGGGCAAGAATCTTTTAACTTAATTTAATATCACATGTTAGTTTTTAATATTTATTGTCTTCTTTTTCTCTCTCTTTTGAAACAGATCTTTTGTGATGCTAAGCAGATCATCCATGCCACAGACTTACTAAACTGGGAAGACAAAGATCCTGCAGACACACTAGTTGATAATGTAGTCAATTCGAGGATCATCAACCCTTTGCGCCTCTTTGTTAAGCCATCCCCAGCACTGAAACATGGACAGATGTCATATTCAGACAGCATAGACAACTTTTGGGATTGGTTATCCAACATCACTGAGGTTCAGGAATCTCTTGCACGAACTAAACGCAGACCAATTGTAAAAACTGGGAAATTCAAGAAAATGTTTGGGTGGGGTGACTTCCATTCTAACATCAAAACTGTGAAGCTGAATCTTCTCATAACAGGGAAAATTGTTGACCATGGCAATGGAACCTTCAGCGTTTATTTCCGGCACAATTCCACAGGCCTTGGAAATGTTTCTGTGAGCTTGGTGCCACCTTCCAAGGTGGTGGAGTTTGAATCCTCACCACAGTCAACGCTAGAGACCAAGGAGTCCAAGTCTTTCAACTGTCGAATTGAATACGAGAAAACGGATAGGGCTAAGAAAACTGCATTGTGTAATTTTGACCCTTCGAAGATCTGCTACCAAGAGCAGACACAAAGCCATGTGTCCTGGCTGTGTTCTAAACCATTTAAAGTCATCTGTATTTACATTGCTTTTTACAGCGTTGATTACAAACTGGTGCAAAAAGTCTGTCCTGATTACAACTACCACAGTGAAACACCGTATTTGTCATCTGGATGATATAATCCATTCTCTCCCCACCCCCCAATGACTGATAAATCAGTGTATTGATAAGCTGTCTAAAATTCCACTTTAAGCTTCTTTTGGACAGGGCTTCCTAATCAGGTTATAGCAACAAAAATCTCTCTCCCAAGAGAAAATAATCCTCTCTCGATGGGCTGGTTCACCTGTGCATGTTCTTCACTTGATGGCTACAACATCAAGTGTCAATTTGCATGTGTCAGTGAACACCCTCAAAGACCAAACACCATAAATGACACTTTCAAGTCTTTCAGTGAAATCAATTCACCATTTCTGCTGCAAGTTCAACATAATGTCTAAGCAAGTGATGTTCATGAGTATGTGAACTGGCCCTAAGTCTAAGATGTTGCCATAAATAATTAGGCCTTCAGATACCAAAATGTCATTTCAAAAAATGAATAATCATTTGTTATTGTGTCTGTTCCCATCAGTTGTAGAGGAAATACCAGACACTGCTAATATGTAGACAAGCAGAAACAACAGACCCCATGCAAGCAATGTACACATTATCTGTCTTCTCTAGGAGTTGCTGCAACAGCAGATTAATATTTAGAATGGGGGGAGCACACTTCATTGGTGTTAGAGGAAAGTCATAACACGACTGCCAATAAACATGTCAGGATAAATATTTAGGCTCAAGTAGTGATGAGCATCTATAATTTTGAGGGAAGTCAGACATTTCCAAAAGATTTGGATGTGAGAACTATTATAGGGAGGGGCTTGCCCAACACTAGAGTTCCTATGAATTTTGCCTAAAGCTTTGGCAAATGTTCTGTAGGAATTGAATATTTAAAAGAATTTCTATGAGATTTGTATAAACTGTCTTCATGAATGAATCATTCACAAGAGCTGTCACTGACTTGCCATTGAGCTTGAATACAGCAGAACTGAGCCCAGTTAATGCAAGTGAGGGTGGGTCAGCTGCTCACCTCTGAAGCCATGCTTAAAAGCCATGTTTTAGAATGACACCTTCCATTTTCATAGTTGTTAGTGACTGAGACCCACTAAAGAGCAAAAAAAAAAAAAAAGTGTGTTCTGGGTTTACTGCCCAACTCTAGGCTGTGTCCTCCCTCTTCAGATGTGTGGCTAGTATCTTTTTGGTGCCAGATTAAAATTTATCTTTTAGCCCAGACATTTTAAGGGTGTAGTGAGTTCATTGGTTTTAGTTCAGTCTGCCCTTGCTTTATCTGCTCCTGTTACCCGTTGACGTATTTTATGGGTTTATTTCTTTGTACTGTACTGCTTGTTTCGTTTTTGCTCATTCTAAATGTGAGACCCTCCCCCCCACTCCAACATCTGTATAGGCGAAGCTGTTTAAAAGTGCTTTTGACAAATGAATAAAATCAGCCAAGTACAGGAAACGGAGGGAGCTTGCCTCCCATATCAGTGGTCAGAACATACAGAGGTATATCAATAGAGCCACGTAATACAAAAAATATTTAAAATACGGTTGCTGTGCTTAAGCAGGCGAATCCATACAGTCTGTCATTAGCACAATGCAATCACACTCCTTCTAGGGCAGGGGTGGGGGATCTCAGGGCAGGGCAAATATGGCCCCTTCGGCCACTCTATCTGGCCCCTAAGGACTCTTCAGAGGCCACACCCCCTCCCCAGGCCACACTCCTCATTCACTGTTCTGCCCTATTGGAATGTATCCCTGAACTCAGATAATGCTTCCTGCTTACCTGGGTGAAGGATAAAAAGCTGTGTGTAGAAAGTAGCCTACTGTACAAAGGTCAAACATACATTTGCTGCTCCACCAACTTTTCCTATGGCCCCACCCAAAAATGGCATGAAACCCTCAGTATCAGACTACCTTCTGACCAGAATATGATCTGGGGGCTGTTAGTAGAGATGAGCCCTGCTGGTGTATTGCCCAATTTTCATGAATTTGGGAGACAGCAATGCATTCTTACTTCTTGTCTGGAAAGCAGGCAGGAGGGGATAAGCAGAGAGATGGAATGAGCAGGAGGGGCTGTCTCTGCTTTGTAAGCAGTGGAGAATGCCAAGGAAGGGATAGAGAGTTACAGGAAAGTGGAAGGTTGTTGGGAAAACAAGTAGCTGCAAAAGCACAA
Source organism: Podarcis muralis (assembly GCF_964188315.1). Classification (NCBI taxonomy): domain Eukaryota; kingdom Metazoa; phylum Chordata; class Lepidosauria; order Squamata; family Lacertidae; genus Podarcis; species Podarcis muralis. Next base: position 97,348,672 of record NC_135655.1, on the reverse strand, counting down.
CAGAAGGAAAATTCCAGGTGCAATTCATTGATTTTTCAGAAGGAGCAATAGATAGTCCTCAACCCTGCCCTGGGATGAACTGGAGCTCCATGATCAAAGAGCAAAGTGTGGCTCTGAGCCCTATCTTGTGATGTAAGATATGATCACCCAGAGGTTCTGGTCTAGTGGAGAAAACACACACACACACACACACCCCCGTGACTTTCAGTGAGAAACTCCAATTCAGATTAAATAATGGGCAAGCAGCACATACACTGGATCTCCCAGTCATCTATACATCTGCTCCTACATCTAAATCATATTGTCCGTTCTCTTCTCCCTTGTAGTAAAATCTCCACCCCAAAATCCTTTTTATTAAAGAGAACTTATTAGAAGGTAGCAGCTTAGAAATGTGGGTTTTATTTGGCTAGTCATAAACCTGAGCAGTTCCCTGCTCCCCCCCCCCCCCCAGGTTGAAAACTGGTTTCTTGCATTAAGTTCCCTTTCAGTTGTTCCTTTCTACCAAGATAATGAACCACTAAAATTCTAGTTCACATTTGTGTTGTGTGTCCTAGATTTAGCTGTATATAAGCTAGGTTTTGTTGCTGAGATTTATGAGTTCAATTTCGGGTGCTTTTGTAATTTAGTCGTAAGCCATTATTTTTTGAACATGTATTTTTACCCAAGTCTAGGCGGTTTAAAACACAAGCTAAAAGTTATTTATTGTAGAGTATGTGGAAACTATACATGTATATATACTTAGAAATGTATGTGTACAAGTACAGAACACATGTGTACACATATTTCTATGTAAATAAAGAGAGTTTGTTAAATCTGTCATTTGTTAGGTCAGATTTACTTTTGAAATTTATTTTTCTCAGTGCAACAGCGAAATGTCATGTTTTAGGATGACGCTTTATAAAAATTCATCAGGACTCCAACTTACATCCACCTACCTGGAATAATGCCCCATTAAAGTCAATAAGGCTTATTTCAATTAGACATGTCTAGCATTTTACTGGCACAGTGCAATACTATGCATGCCTACTCTAAAGTAAATCCTATTAAGTTAAATGGGACTTACTCCCACACAAAACAGCATAGTATCACAGCCTATGTCTGTTAGATTTATCCTGCTGTTAACTGGTGAGTCCACTAATTCACTCAATATTGTTGTATCTGTGAAGTACATCAAGAGTGATAACAGGGAAATCTTGTTTTCACACTGGAATTTCCAACTTGGAACAGGAATGTCAGCGGATACAAGAAAGGGAAGTTTCAACACTGCAACATCTTCATGTTACCAAGCTCCTTCATGGAACACACTCCAGTGCATGAATTTGTATGGAAATTCCCATAAACATAACATACAGCATTTTACATGCGAATTTTCAGCGCGTGCACAGTGTCCAAATCACAGCTAGGTAATCTAAGCTGCAAATGTTCCACAACAACAAGCCTCATGATGAAGATCAGGGTTAAAGAAAATATCTTGGGAGGAATTCAACCTAGCACTCTTGACATCAATCAGTCTGTCATTGAAAGCATTTGCACTTACCAGAAGGATTTCTCCTTCCTCTCTTCCACATATGCACTGCTCTGGCAGTTCTCCCAAACCTGACACCCTTAGCCAATTTGAGGGAAAGGGGGGAAACCCTGTTGCACTAGTAGAAGTCCTTGCACAGGCTTCTTCTAGTGGGACTCGGTTGAATCCAACCCTTAAATATTAGAAAATTATTTATTGATCCAGTGTAGGCTTCCACTGCCACACTATTTCAGAGAGTCCTCCAAACCTGCTAAGGGGCTGCAAAGAGAAGGATGAAAATATCTGCAAAGAATCGCTAGATCCAGGCCTCTAAAATCTGTAAGCTGCTATTTGCTTTCTGTAAACTGTGCTTGAGAAATACCGCCTGCCTTCAATAACACTCTAGAGAATAACAATAATAATAATAATAATAATAATAATAATAATAATAATAATAATAAAATAATAATAATAATAATAATAATAATAATAATAATAATAATAATAATAATAAAAAATTTTATTTATACCCCGCCCTCCCCAGCCAAGACCAGGCTCAGGGTGGCTAACAACCAATAATAAAAATAAGTTGATTAAAACACAACTTAAAAAACAAGATTAAAATACAACATTAAAACATTAAGATGCAGCCTCTAGTATGATGGTACCTCTGGTTGCGGACAGGATCCGTTCCGGAGGTCCGGCCAAATCCCGAGGTTTTCGCAACCGGAGGACTACTTCTGCTCATGTGCAGAATACTTGTAAGAATGTGTAAAATACTTCCGGGTTTGCCGCTTTTGCAACCCAAAGTTTACGTTACCCAAGGGTAACGTAAGCCGAGGTGCTACTGTACTCAGCTTAGCATCCATTTTTAACAGGAGTTGAAAAGCTGGCAACATTTAACTTTTTTAAGGGATATATTTTGTCTGCCTTTCTGCAAGCTCAGGGTGTATACAGTGAAGCAGTATAAAAACATAATAACATCCCAGCAACAATAATACAGCAAGAAAGCAATCAACAGCTAATCCACCATTTAATCACCAAATGCCTGGGGCAAACTGGCATGTTTTCAGCTAGTGGCAAAAGAGTCAGTACCAACAAGGACATGCTACAGTTGGGCCCCTTCCTTTCAGAAGGGAGGCACTGCATAGTAGATCACATTCAGCTGTGAAACAGATCTGAACTCACATGCATGTCAGTCTGGGAGGAGGTGCTCCATTACATCTAGCCCCAATTATATCATGAATTGGAAACAAAAAGTACTGTTTAATAATATGCTGGTTGGAAAAAGATAACCCACGTTATTAACTAACTCATTCTTATGCTCTGTTATATTTTTGGATGCAGCCGCATTTATTTAGGTGAACTGCCAACACCCACCCTCCCACACACAAAGCTGCACACAGGATCCCACAGATCATAAATCCACAACTGGTCCAGCAACAGTAACTTGGAGGGCCACAGATCAGCCACTCCTGGTCCAAACTGACCTTAATCTGACCTGGCAAGGTAGTTACATCTTTTGGCACAGTGATGTTTTCCAAACTTCCTCATGAATACCTTTCCTTTTATGTCAGAATAAAAACATTGCCGTATCTCCATTCTGAACCAGGTTGGCAGCACCAGAAGCTCCAAATCAATTTATGGTTGTGTCCTCAATTCAAGTCTCCTCATTTGTCCTTGTGGCTTTTACTCCCAATTTGATAACCTTAGATGCAAATCCAATTTATACTGCACACACATTCTCTCGCTTCGTTCCTAGCCACAAGACAGCACTCGTTCTTTCATCATAAGTAAAGGCAATTAAGCTTTGGTTACCTTATCTTAGCAATTCCACATAAGTCGGTGATCTCCCTGAAAGGTGATATGTTGTAATTGGTTTCAGACTGGAAATCAGGTATTTAGAACAGAAGAGATGGGGGGGGGGCTATTTGTAGTTCCTCTGAGATTTTATTTGAAGCAGGAAGTGTGGAGGAAGAGAAACATGTAAAGAAATTAACCGACAGCATGCTAAAATGAGAACTATTTAGCACAAAAATTGGTAGCCTACAGCCTTCCTGACAATAGGTAAAGGTAAAGGTAAAGGTACCCCTGCCCGTACAGGCCAGTCTTGACAGACTCTAGGGTTGTGCGCTCATCTCACTCTATAGGCCGGGAGCCAGCGCTGTCCGCAGACACTTCCGGGTCACGTGGCCAGCGTGACATCGCTGCTCTGGTGAGCCAGAGCCGCACACGGAAACGCCGTTTACCTTCCCGCTGGTAAGCGGTCCCTATTTATCTACTTACACCCGGGGTGCTTTCGAACTGCTAGGTTGACAGGCGCTGGGACCGAGCGACGGGAGTGCAACCCATCGCGGGGATTCGAACCGCCGACCATGTGATCGGCAAGTCCTAGGTGCTGAGGTTTAACCCACAGCGCCACCCGCGTCCACAGCGCCACCCGCTTCCTGATAATGTTGGACTACAATTCCCATCATACCTATTCATTGGCCATGCTGGCTGGGGCTGATGGGAGCTGAAGTCCAACAACACTTAGTGAGTGACAGAATCCCCATCCTTGGTTTAGTTGCTCAGCGAACACTCGGGGAAAACACTCTTCGAGACTATGTTTGCTATAGTTGTCAGCGATTATGATCTGCAGAACCAGGGTATATTCGAGTGTTTACACAGCAAGCACTTTCTTTATCGCTTTCACTGCTGGATTTAAAACTTTCACAGCCATCTTCAGGGAAAGCACATTTCTGCATTTCATTTCTTCCTCCAGAAGATTCTCAGACTTGGGTTTTGACTGGTCTTGGAAGAAAGGATGCTTCAGAGTTCATGGCCAGCTAAGAATATGTCATAACATAAGACAAGCCCTGCTGGTACACACAGGGGAGTCCCCACTTACACAGAGGTTCTGTTCCGGGCCACTGCACACACCACCAAGACACACACAAGTAGTGATTTCCCCATTCTGCCTTTGCCCCATTCCGCCCCCACCCTGCCCCTTTTTGACGTCGGACTTGGGGCCTATATAGTTCAGCAGTTCCCTGACACAAGGTGCTGAGCCGAGGGGGCCCCAAATTGAGAAGATTCATGACCGAGAAATCCATTTTGGGGTGTCAAATTTTGACCTTGCAAAGGGCGCCATATTACAAAAGATTGTTCCCTTGCTCACAGCACCCATATGGGAAGCACACAAGCAGTAAGTCTACCACTCATGATCTCCATACTGCCTCTTGATACTGGAGGCAATATCCTGATAGCAATTGATAGCATTGGCCTCCCTGAATTTGCCTAATCCTCAAATTCTCCAGGATGGTGGCCAACATCTCATGAGCATACCCTGCATGAACTACTTCCTTCTGTCCGTCCTGAACCTTCCAGCATTCAGCTTCATTGGAAGACCCCTGATTGTGAAAGGAGGAGGACAAATATAGAATTACAGAATCATAGAATTGTAAGGTTGGAAGGGTCCTGAGGGTCATTAGTCCAACCCCCTGCAATGCAGGAATCTCAACTAAAGCAACCATGACAGATGGCCATCCAACATCTGCTTAAAAATCTCCAAAGGAGGAGAGAGCAAAACCTCCCAAGGGAGCCCGTTCCACTCTCCAACAGCTACTACTGTGAGAAAGCTCTTCCTGGTGGTTGAACTCTCCTTTCTTACAACTTCATTACTTTGGGTCCTAGCCTCTAGAGCAGGAGAAAATAAGCTTGCTCCACCCTCTATGCACCAGCGCAGAATTTCCAATGCATTTTGTGTATGCATTCCCCCCCGCATTGAACCTCACACTCAAAAGCAGCATTGGCATGCTTTTAGTAAGAACAATCTGAATGGTTTAACAGTCAATCCCTTTTCTCAGGGAACTCTGAGAATTGTAGGTCTGTTAGGGGAGTAGGGGTCTCCTAATGATTCTCAGCAGCCTTAATAAACTACAATTCCCATAAATCCTGGGGGGAAGTAATGACTTTTTAAAGTGCTGTGGTACTGCTTTAAGTGCATAGTGCAGATGGGAGCCTTTATTGTTTATTTTTAAAGTTGCTCCTGATGCGGTTTGTCAGTGTCTTTCTACTCTGCTTTAAAAAGGAGCATATTAAGACACAGTGAAGAACCTCATATAGATAGCTGAGACTATTCATTGCCAGAGAATTACAGTGAAATGTGGTAGCCAGAGAAATGGAATCAGCAAAATGTTGAAAACTGTCAGGAAACATGCAAGCCAATGACTCTGTGGAAGAAAATGGTGACCAAAGCAAACTAATACTAAGCTGATATTTTAAATTATGGTTAAAACACTTGATATTTAACCAACACTCATCACATCCTGTTGCTAAATTTTGATTAACATTTATAGTTGGAAGAAATAACTCAGAATCTCATTTCACTTGGCTTTCTGTTCCCTCTTGCATTAAGTTTAACACCAATCACATTTAAATTTTATGACTTGGATTTGCATAGTTATCATTTACCAATGTACTATCTTTAATTACATAACACAGATCCTCTGCACTGCATTATTAACAAAAGTGGTTTAATTAAACAGCCCTCGGAATATTATTCTATCATTAATTCCGCCTGCTTTCGCCTCTGGATATTCAGATCCCTTTCTCATAGTCTGAGGCTTTCTTTCCCCCTGGTGGGGTGGCAGAATTCCGAAGTTGGAGTTTCAACAGCGAAGAGGGGTCGGGGAACCATTATGAGTGTTGAAATTGCCCTCACAGCAGCTGGCACTCAAGTCCCTCCTCCCTTTTACTTTGTATTATTACCCTTCAGCTGATTTGCCTTAATTTTTAGGATCATTGAATCTTTGGGATCAGGGCTTCAGAGGTTTGCCTCCCGTGAGGCAGGATGAAACCCAAACTCATCATGAGATGTGCTCACTCAACCTATTCAGAGCTTCCACTGTTGAGAGTCTAACAATTGCTGGTAGCAGTCTGTAATCCCGTTTTCTCTTTCACCTAACAACAAGTACAATACTGTATCTATTCTTAGGGTCACTTCAAGCATTTCATTGTTCTGCATAAAAAGTAGTACTAATAATTATCACAATTCTCCAAGTGATATAAAGCATCTCCACTTAAGAATGTCACAACCACAGAGAGTCACTATTACTGATACTGGGCATTATGGACTGATTCAGACAGGGCATCTTCACATACTAAAAAAATCCTTCTTAGCCTGGGATGGACCTAAAGTAGCTTGGCTTTGCCTGAAAGATTTTTGAACCATTTCTGTAAATGGTTTATTTTATTTTTCTTTATTTGTAAGATTTTTACCCCGCTCATCCCCCCTTAAGGACACAGGATGCCTTGCAATGATGTGATTGTGTACAACCTTTAAAACAGTTCAGATCATAACAATTATTTAATAGAACAAAGGTAAAAGTAAAGGTAAAGGACCCCTGGTCAGTTAAGTCCAGTCAAAGGTGACTATGGAGTTGCTGTGCTCATCTCGCTTTCAGGTCGAGGGAGCTGGCGTTTGTCCACAGACAGCTTTCTGGGTCATGTGGCCAGCATGACTAAACTGCTTCTGGCGCAACAGATCACCGTGACGGAAACCAGAGTGCAGTGCACAGAAACTCCATTTACCTTCCTGCCGCAGCGGTGCCTTTTTATCTACTTGCATTGGTGTGCTTTTGAACTGCTAGGTTGGCAGGAGCTGGGACAGAGCTCACTCCATCGCGGGGATTCGAACCGCTGACCTTATGATCGGCAAGCCCAAGAGGCTCAGTGGTTTAGACCACAGCACTGGTTCTATTGTCAACTTAAGGGCTTGAGTTTAATAAGAAGTCTTCAAATGTCATTTCAATGACTCAGCTCAGAACATGTGGGCAATCCACATGCTCCCTGAAAATGGGGTGATGCCACAGAAAAGGCTTGCTTTTGTGTCTCCTGCCTCCTCACCTCCGCCAAGGATGGGACAGCGATTCCCTGGAGTCTACAGTGGCTTCTTTCAAACTCTCCTTGATCTCATCTATCAAAGTAGGGCATACTATTTAAACACACGTCTCATTGTCTTTGTAAGAGGGTTACGTGTGACAAACGCTTGCCTGTTTCATTTTTAAAGATAACTGTAGTACTTGTTTGTCACCATTATCTCCACAATCTTGCTTTGGCAACTACCGTGGGAGGTTCTTCCTGGGAATACTTATCCCAGCCCATTGGAAGCCATGTGCTGAATGTGCGGACATCGCTATGCTACATTCCCAATCTCAAGAATGAGTAGAAAAGTGTCCCTGTGTTCGGTTTGCCTCAGTATAAATGGGTAAGTACCTTTGTCTCCTTTCGTCAGGGTTGAGAAAGTGAGAGAAATGGCGGTTCCCTCTTGCTGTAGGAACTGTCATAAGGGAACAACCGCAAGAATGCCGGTGAAATGCGTTCCAGACTTTTGAGTCTAAGGGGCGCTTCCAGTCTATGGCTGGTTTGGGGTGGTATTCACTCGTGCTAGCAATTTCAGGTTGCACAATTATAGTTCACTGGGAGCTCTTGAGCAACAAACTGGACTTTTTGATGGAGAAATGCTGTGTAGGTTAATACTTGCTTTGTCGCAACATCATCAAATGGCTCTACAAACAAATCAGGAGGAATGCTCGAGAAACAGGTCATCTAGAAGCGCCCCGATTATGGGCTGTATTGAAATATCATCAAGTGTCTGAAATACAGTTTGAGAGAGTTCCTTCTTGCCACAGATACCTAATCAGGCAGTGGTAGTTGGGCTAGGTCTTCCTTCTGAACGGAGAAAAAGCTCTTACTAGATTTAGGGCTCCATTGGGATATTAAAAGACCTGTTGGTAAGCATCATACTCCCTTAATTTTCATATACATATATATGAAAATTGGTCATTGTTGAACTGTTAGTGCTGCAACAGTTTTAATTGTTAGGTGTTGTAAACTGCTTTGAGCACAAAACTGTGGAAAATGGGGTATACAAATGATCTATGACTAACTTTTAAAAATGCCACCAAATGCTGAAATCTGTCAGTGCTGAGCATTATTGCAAAATGTGCCTCTTCGCTTTCAGCCCAGCCCTCAGTTCGTCCCAGAAGAAAAATACCTTGTGCTTCTGTACAGCACAACTAATTACAATATGAGCTCCTACTCCAAGCCCTTAATGTCTACATAAAACATCAGGCCATAATGAAGATAATTGAAAGTATGACTTTCATCAATATTTAATTAGCATTTGGTGCTAACTCATTATTTCGGGACAAATTTGACATCTCGCTGTGCCGCCTCACACATATTTCATTCCACACGGCTCTTTTTATTGGTGGGGCAGAAGCAAACCTAGACATGCGCGCCCCTTCCCTGAGGCTTAGAGGACACACTATATGAACTAGGGAAAAGATGATTGACATTTTAATCTGCTGCAGAATATGAAAGCACAATGTACGGAGCACTGGAAAAATACATTCCGTTTCACGACAGAAGGAACACACTAAATGAAAGAAATATCCTCCAAACACACATTTGCACCTTTGTGATTATCATGCTTGATTAGCTATTCAAACTACTGATTATTTATACAGGTTTGGATAACTTAGCAAATTGTGAGATAAAGACACTTGATAGGCACTGCAATCAATAAAAGGGACCATGTTCCCAGCCAAATTCAGCTTTAATGATGGCTGCCAGAAGAGCAGCAAAATTTTCCATGGTAGAAAAGGTATCACACAAAGTGGGATGGGAGAATAATGTTTGAATGGAGTTCATAAAAGCAATGGGGGGCAGCAGTGGCGTAGCGTTGGTTGTCAGCACCCGGGGCAAGGCAAGTAATTTGCGCCCCCTAACCCGTGGATTTGCGCCCCCTAACCCGTGGATTTGCGCCCCCTAACCTGTGGATTTGCCCTAACCCCAGATGTTGCGCCCGGTGTGGCCGGCCCCCCCTGCACCCCCCACGCTACGCCACTGGGGGGCAGAGAGAGAGGTGGGCTTAGACATATACTAGGGGTATGCAATGACAAAAATATTAATCTTGTATCCATTGGAAGCAGAGCAATCTGTTTTAGAGCCACTCTGTTATCCTAATTAGATTGACACTGAGGTCCAGATATGATCTGTGTTAAATCTGAAGTTCTGCTTCGTACCCATGGATAATAATGTGAAGTCTAAAAATGGCCAAATTTTTCGCTCGTGGATGAAATTTTCAGGCAAAGGAACCCCCTCAAGTGGATTAAGCCCACTAATTTTCAGGCTAATTTTCCCAATAAGAAATCCCTAACTTTTTTATTTTCTGTCAGAACTGGATGCAAGTTGCTAGCATGGTTGCCTCTTCTGAGGGGGCAAAGTGTGACAATTTCCCAAAAGACAGGTACAACTGGTCTCTTGCAACAACATACTTTACTGCTTGAGGGTTGGAAAATAGAAATCAGAATCCCTCTGTTTAGCAGCAATCAGTTTGAAAAATAGGAACATGAGTGAGATGCCCCTGGGTACCTTCCCTATTAAAAAAATATAACTTAGTTACAAAAAACATTTTTTCTCACCACCACTCTCCACCTTCGTGGAAGTACCCTCTGTGAGGTAGGGGAAGAGGGCAATGTTTTTAAATTGTGTATTAGGACAAAGAATAGATTGGGAAAGAAGCAGGCCAGCCCAAGAGTCTAACTGCACTGCTTGCACACTGCTCTCACAACCAAAACTCAGAAGAGAATGACAACTCATATAAAGAGCAGCACTGTTTATTTTTACTTCAACATCCCTCTGTTATATACCTGTACTGAAGTTCTCACCCTGGGCCAGCAGGGGGATACTGTAGATAGTTTTCACTCAGGTCCACATATGCAAATAAGGGATTGAAAGTGACGTTCAGTGATTGGATAGTTACAGAAAATCGTTACTGTTGCATTCTAGTGGAGCTCTATATAAGCAGGCTGGCTGAACCCTTCAGTTCAGTTCTGTTCTGGCCTGTGAATAAACAAGAGCTGTTTGAAGAATCGCTGTGTCGTCTGATATGTTCGCCCACAACTTAACACCCTCCCCCCAAATCACTGTGACTGGAGTGTGCCGGGGAAATTGCAAAGATGCGCCCCCCCATCATCTCTCTACCCCCATCCCCTCTTGAGTTCTGGGAATTCCCTTAGTTTGATTTAGTTTCTTAGAAAAGAAAAAATGGAGGAGGGGGGGAGGCTTGTGAGGAGAGGAGAGAGGCATTTTGGGCAGGGGGGAGAATGAGGCAACTCAGAAGTTTGAGGACTCCCTACTACCCCAAATAACAAGGTTATAGCATTTGTAACACAACATGGCTTTCAGCCACATAATTGTAAACACAAATAGCTATAGACCAGGCACCCCCAAAATCGGCCCTCCAGCTGTTTTGGGACTACAACTCCCATCATCCCTAGCTAACAGGACCAGTGGCCAGGGATGATGGGAATTGTAGTCCCAAAACATCTAGAGGGCCAAGTTTGAGGGTGCCTGCTATAGATCAACTTTGGGATACAAAATTATGTGTGTGCGTACATGCAACCTTCCACAGCATGATCCCTCCCACCAAAATAAAAATGCATGTCCATCAACCAGCAGTCTGTAAACCATGGACCTCACTCCATAGAAAAGGTGGTCACCGTATATCCCAATGAAACCAGTGAGATAACTTAGTCATTATTTAGTCCATTATTTAGTGCATTATTAGTCCATTATTTCAATAGGACTTAAGATCAATAAACTTTCTATGCTGAACACAGCTGGGGCATTTTTGTGCAAAAAGGACTTTCTACTTGATCTTTTCTCCTTGTTAAACCCCATTTCCTAATGCCTAGTCCAGTCACAGGTTGTATTGTACCTAATTTTACATTCTCACAGCAAAACTCATATTGCAAAAAGTGGGGGGAGGGATTGGGGGGGGGGAGAGTGTTGATTTTTTAGAATTACTGTGCAAAAGTGATTTCATGCTCTATTTACAGTTCACAAGTGTTCAGTGGAGTGTTCCATTTGCATTCTCCCCAACACACATCACAAATAAATTTGATTATTGCTCTGTTTAGAAGCATGAAGTCAGGTAGCATTAGCAAAATTGCTCACATTGGCTCTCATAATTGCTCCCTTTGTCAGGTAATGGCAAAGTCTGTCCAAATAAAGCTGATAACACTCCTATTGTTGGCACAGATTCCTGAATCAAAGGCCACTTCGGGCAGATGGAAGTTATTACTTTCCCTGTCCACTCACAAGCCATATCCTCTTTTTTTTTGGTCTTCCATATAAAAAAGAAAATGTAATAAATCTATATTAAATAGGATGTGTTATAAATGCAGTGCAAGAGTATAAAGTTCTCTCCAATATTTGTCTAGAATAAGTTTTTATTTTTAAAATTAGCTGCCTATCCATCTTCAAGCCAACATCTGGTGTGAGAAGTTTTTTCTCCGTTCAAAAGACCTAGTCAAAGTACCATGGGCCGATTAGATATCTGTGGCAAGAAGGAACTCTCTCAAACTGTGTTTCAAACACTTGAGACTATTTCAATACAGCCCAGAGTGAAAAGGTGTCAAGGGTGCAATGAGGAGGAGAACCTGAAGCCCTCCAGATGTTGGATTCTCAATTCCTACCAACCTCAACCACCTTAGCCAATGGTCAAGGTTGAAAGGAGTTCCCCACTCTAGGCCCTGCTAAGCTGGGGCTTGTTTTGCGTGATATAGTCACATGTCAATTCACCCCATACAGTGACTATCACCATGTGATGGACTTTTCACATCCTGCAGCTGCACATCTAGAATGATGACATACACACACAAGTAAACAGCTTTTCACAGTGATGTGAATTGCTTTGTGAAAGCCACAAACAAGGGATGCAGATTTTAAGCCTACTATATGTGGGAAGTGCGGGTGAAGCTTGTGTCACTGTTATTTTATTTTATTATGAACGAGGCTGTTTTGAAGGGGAGTTTATTGTACCCGCAATGCTTTTAAATTTAAGATAATATTTTTGTTTTACTGTTAACTGTGCTGCTTTAAATATGTCCTTTATATTTGACCTTTGTATGCAATGTTTATTTTGCAAAGCTTTATTTGATGCTTTAAATTAGGTTGTGAACTGCTTGCGAGGTTATAAATAAATAAACAAATAAAGGAATAATTTAAATAATTAAATAAGTATTATGTATATACTGGCAAAATGCTACCATCGTGATAAGTTTCAGACTTTTATTGTTGAAGCTGGTGGGACCAGGTAGCAATATGTATCATAAACGCCCCAGGAAAATAAATAAATAAATAAATACATACATACATACATACATACATACATACTCCATCCATCCGTCCATCCATCCATCCAAGAACACCCCTTGATAGTGACAACAACATAACTCTGTAATTGACAATCTGTTGCCTTTTAATTATACCTCTAAAAGTGCTTGAACGTCACCTCAGCCTGGCTGAGGAAGTTTGGCTCTGCTTCTTGTCAAGAAACACTGCTCCCTTTAGGGATCCTACAAATTCTGCTACAGGCAGCGACCATTTCAGGCATGTCCAATTGATGTGTGACTGCCAACATATGGGTCCTTTTCGACCTGGAGGAATGGGGGCTGGGCAGGCTTATGTGCGTTCCCCTGATGTGCATAGCGGGAGGCAGTGAGAGATTTTACTTTCTTGGGCTCCATAATCACTTGAGGGCACAAGGAGAAGGAGACAACAGAGGACGAGATGCTTGGGCAGTGTTCTCGAAGCTACCAGCATGAGTTTGACCAAACTGCGGGAGGCAGTGGAAGACAGGAGTGCCTGGCGTGCTCTGGTCCATGGAGTCACAAAGAGTTGGACACGACTAAACAACTAAACAACAACAATAGCATTTTGCATGGTGCTGAGAAACAAACAAATAGAATCATACCAGGAAATGGTGGAAGAGAGCTGGAGAGTCCTTGTGGCTTGTGAGGAGACCCTCTCCGGAGCCCGAAGAGGATGTCAGTGTGGGCAGAGGAAGTCTCAAAGAAATCTGAGCTGCATCGGGACTTTGTTTAGGCTGCTCAGCTTCCCCGCCTAACAGCTGACGTGCTCGGTAGCACAGCAGCAGCAGGTGCTTTCTGTTAGCTTCTAGATGGTCCCAGAGCTTCAACTCTAGATATTTTGGTCTGGATTGGAGAGCGGGAGAGAGCTGGAGAGCAGGGGAAAATAGGCATTTAGTGGGCTTTTTAACACAATTTCACTTATGTGTGCGGCGCCCGGAACATAAGCCCGCATAAGTGGGGGGGATGCCTGTATAGAGAAATGGAGACTGCTGTCTAGCTCACTTAACAGGATCTATTAAAGTATGCTAATTAAGATTCTGTGCTTCAGGAAGGGGAAAAGGTTGTACTTTAAAATCTGAGGGGCTCATCCTTGTAGTGTGCATTTACGACGTTTCTTTACCTCTGCAGAAATTCTGACTTGCCCTCACAACAAATCTGCATGTTTTAGACATGCTCGAGCTTGAATATGCAAATTGAAAAGAATGTATTAATTATCATTAGACATTCCTTCACAAAAGACTAGAACTAATTGGAGAAATAATTTGGGGAAATTGAGCTACATGACAGAAAACATTAAGATTCATCAAGTTTCAATTCTCTAATTCTGTCAGCTTGTCAAAAGTAGGAGTCTGCTATTAATATCTAAATGACTGGAGAGCATTTTTTCTCTCCACACCCACCTCACCCTCCAACAAATAGTACAGTTTACGACCTCTTAAATGTTTGCTTTCAAATTAACCAGACCTGACCAGAGTGTTCTCCCACCCCACCCCCCGGGTTGAAGGTTATTGACAAAGAAGTTTTAAGAAAAACTTTGGGGGTTATCCCAGTTATTGAAGTTCAGATTTCAGTATGTCTATTCAGCATGACTAACTTATTACCCTTAAACTGGATACATAGCTTGATTCGTGATATAAGCCTTTGGTGAACTAAGGCTAGAAATCCAGAGTTATATAAAAATACATTTTCAAAAACTCACCTCCTAAACAATATGGCCTCCTCAACAATATGGGATGAAGTGCTGCTGGGAAGCGGAGGGACTTTGCAGTACCTCACAACCCAGCCTGCTTTGGAAAGGGAGCAGTTTTATTTTTCAAGCCATCATTTCACAATACTCCCTTCCCTCTTCAGTCCTTTGCCTACACTTTAGGTGAAGCCCCAGGATGACCGCCGCTGAAAAGTTTTGTGCTAAAATGCTGACTGGAATTCAAATTGCTAACCATCTGCTTCAAACCAATAGTTTGAAATGCAGATAGTTCTGTTATGAATATCTGCCTCTTAAACTATTGGTTCAGAGCAGATGCTTTTAATAACGAAGCAATTAAACAGCCAAGGCATCTCTTAAGTTGGAAGTCAGCAATCAAAGTACTTGTGTGGTGAAAATACCTAGAGATCCTGCAGAGTATGATATAAACAATACTTATAAATCATCACTCAACGTTTTGCATTTTTGTGAAACTAAAACAAGAAAACTGAAAACAGAAAGTCTTAGTAATACAAGGACTAATATCCAGAGCTGCACAGAACAGAATTCCAATAACTCTTGCAAATACCTTGTTCCCCTTCCCAAAAAGAAAAATCTGCTTCAGTGGGTTGTGGGGTCTGGCATATATCACTTCCTTGTCTGCCTGAGGGGGCACCCAGTTCATGGGAGCGTCTGCTGGATTCAAGACATTTCTGTTAGCAGAAAGAGTCCTTCTATTTGTAGGGCAACAGGTCTGGCTCCAACTCACTGCCAACAAGTGTAAAAATGGACAAAGTTAACAAATGTGATTTCTGCCAAAGACCTGCTGAAGTATTTTAAAAGAGGCCAGGAAAAGAAGGCAAAACATGATTTTCTAGGGAGAGAATTCTGTAGCTCAGGTGCCACAACAGAGAAAGCCCTGCTCTATGTAGATCAAAAGTCGGGATTTGAAATCAGGCCTGAAACTGGCAACCTATGCTGGTGACTTGAAAACATATTAATATATTCTCACCAGCTCATTTCATTTCATAGATGGACAGCAACATTTTGTACCACCTAAAGTTTCCAAGTCATCTTCAATGGGATGTGCTTTGGAGCTCATTACAGTAGTCTGATCTGGACGTCACGGATGACAAATAGCTGTTTTTATCTTCCAACATTTGCAAACTGGCAAATTAGTTAGTAAAAGGTATTCCAGACAGACCAGAGATATTGTTGTGGGCAGCGCACATCCCACAACTCTCCCCTCCCCAAATGTAACCCAAAAAATGAGATCTGAAATAACCTTCTATTAGCCATGAAAGGTTTCTTCAAGTGAAAATTCAGTAGGAAGCCGTCAGTGCCCTAGCTCCTGGTCCAGATGTACCCATAGATGCCACTCCAAATTTTGAATATGATTCTTTATGACACTTCCTACAATGTGGCAGCCTATGTGCTTCTCTAAAATCAGCATCAATATAGTGTGTGTGTGTGAAGTTGTAAACCTGTGTATAAAAAGTGATCTGTTTTCTATTCATTTCTGAATAAAAAAATTGTCAAGACAGTGAACAACGTTGTGATCAACGTTGACGTTGCTGTATGTCAAGGGAAACGTAGCAAAGTCAGTGTCGCAAAGACAACACGGTACACAGAAGATTTCTGTATAAGTAACAACTTTATTGTAACTTGATGTCCTGAAATGCAAAAATATTTTCAGCAACAAGGTACAAAAAGTATTTCACTGTTAACATCAGGCGGATATAAAAGGCTGGATGGTTTGATGCAAGTGTTTAACATGATAGGTAATGTGAATAACTCCCAGCTAAGACCCAGGTTTAAAGTCCTTCCAATGTTTAGATTCTAAAACAGAACTAAAGAGAAACCTTCATTCTGACATATCAAAATCCAGGATTAACTAGATTACAGAGTATGATTAACGCAAACCACAGCAAACACTGACAAAAATAATGAGTGTCCATTTCAGGGGAAGTCCATTTGCTGCAAGCAGGAAGCAAGCAATTCAATGTACTTGTGTTGTAAAACAAACCAGTACCTAACAGTTTGTAGGAAGTGTTAAGAAAATCCAATCAACCCAGCCAATAAGAATTAAAACTTGGGACAAACATCAATTGGTTTTAAAAAATCATATGTTATAGCCTAAAAACAAAGCATCTCCCAGTGTTTAACCTCGCAATTTCTATAGGAACTTTACTAGCACAATTATTTAGACTTGACCTTGAAGGAACAGCCTCTTCATAAGGGGACAAACACAGATACTGTGCTCTGTGTTACTCTTAGAAGGCAGATGTCATCAAAAACTCATTGAAATTCCATAGTTAAATAATGAAACCATGCCAACAAAAACACACACACAACCCCAACACAAATCATCTTAAGCCTTTCTTCTATCAATAACCTCATTTTAGAATTCAGAGTTTACTGAGCACAGAGAAAATATACGTCTGAAAAATATTTTGCATCTGTAGCTTCTGACGATAGACAAACTGTCGTACATATACCCACTCTATTCTGCATTCATGTATTCCTCATACATCAGTACTCCCCTATACCTGTTCCAAGAATTTTCAAAAACAAATTCATCCCATTATATTTCAAAAAGGCACTATGCATTCATACTTCAGCATGCAGTAAATGGACTGTCGAAATCTGGATGGGTTACTGAAGTTTCCTTCACTGAAGTACATTGTCACATACTTCAATTAAGTGAATCCTCTGCCACTTTTAACAGCAAACAGAGTCCTATTTTTCTGAAAAATAAATCTTTGTTAAAAACTCACACACCATTACACAACACATGCAGGGTGCTCCCTTGGGGGGCGGGGGTTGATGGTGATGGCCGGTGGGTATTGAAGGGACAGAGTTGGCAAGCCAAACATGGCACTTGGGTAACTGTGCTGAAAATCCCAATGAGCAGACTGTTACTATTCTCACCAAATGTCAAGTATTCAGCCACAAAAAGCATGTGCAAACAGACCTTTTCTCCAGCAGCACTAGGGGGAGGATCATGGCTATCAATGGGCTGAACCAAATCAACAGGGCCCTCCAGTGGAGAAAGGGGTAATTGCTACCAATTTCCCCCTGCTCCCTTAGCCCCATGCATCCCCCCCAAAGCTGCTCTAGGGGGTCAAGGTGACCCTGCAGGACAGCTGGGAGATGGAGCGCTGGGGCTGATGGAGGAAGGAAGTGAAAATCACCTTTCTCACCTTTTCCCACTGAGAACCTCTAATGCAGTGTTCCCCAACCTTGGGCCTCCAGCTGTTTTTGGACTACAATTCCCATCATCCTTGACCACTGGTCTTGCTAGTGAGGGATGATGGGAGTTGTAGTCCAAAAACAGTTGGAGGCCCAAGGTTGGGGAACACTGCTCTAATGGACTTTAGATCTCTTCTCTGGAAAGAGAAGTCTAATTCCAATCAGGATTTTTTCATATGGAACAAGAGGAAATGTAATCAGACTGCAGCAAGACAGAGAAAATTGTTCTTGGCAGCACTATTGGAAGAGTGAAAACACTGCATGTGGTTCACTAAAGGGGGGCAGGGCGCGGGATGTGGATTTGTTTAACCCTTTTTGTGTATTTTTAATAGCAAATGCATGGAACAATATACACACAGCTCCTGCTTTCAGAACACAATGCATTTCCAGGAAATCGTTTGATAGGCAAGTGTTCACATAATAAACTGATGGTTTCCAATGTTTCCTATGGGAACATTTCTAATCCATGATTTGTCTGATCTCCCTGTCTGGTTTCTGCCTGAAATGGCTGCTGCCGACCAGCAAACCACAAACAAGTAAGGAAGTAGGTAAACGCTGGCTGTTCAGATATCTGAATCAGCCATTTGTATAGTGAGGTTTGGGTATAATTCTTTGTGTACAGATAACTGAAATTCCAGATAAACAGTGTTCCATAGTGGGACCTGCGTGTGTATCAGTTATCATGATTGGCTGCTAAGTGTACCATGTGACATACATTTTGTTAATTTGACAAGTGGACTTTTCATAAGAGTTGTAGAAATTCTTACAGCACAGTGTTTTAATTATTAATTTTTGGTACAAAGTGTGCTATTATGCTTTTTAAAAACTTGTAAACAAAATGCTTAAGATCTTCCATCTGATTGCTCTATCTAGCAGTTTCTGAATAAGCTGAAATGGACAATTATGGTATTAAATAGTCAAGTCACTCTGTATATTATAGCTGCAACTTTCATGTTGCGAGGCTGTTCATTATGATAATTTCTTACACTGCAATGGAGGGACACAGCTTACCTGAAAAAACACCTACAAGACCTTAGTTTGGATTAGGAGAAACTGCCAATAAATATTATAAGCTATGATGCATCTCTGTATCAGTTTGGTTCACTGAGTAATATTGAGGCCCACTGAAACCACCAGGAGTGCAATTAAAATGGCCTTTAACTGTGCCTGAAGGATGATAATTCAAATACTGCATTCAACTCACCCTAAAGAGTGAGTTTAGCCAGAAAGTGGGTAAGTTTCACATTTTAGCACTGTGCTGGCTTGGGAGCACCCTGCTTGCCCCCAGCTGTTCTTTAATAAATGTTTACTCAAATTAATAAACATGCTCGAGAACTTTAAACATGTCAATGCTCCTCACTGAAAACAGAAAGGAGACAAGTTTTGAGAAGGTAAAAAAAACCTTAATAGAGTAAGCATGTGAATCAAACGGGTCAATTAAAATATTTAGTTAAAAATTCAGAGCAATTCCCTTTTCCTATGGTTAAATACAACTTTTACCACGCAACAGATCTAGCACATCACCAGGTTTAAAGTAAAATTCACTGTCAATCATTCAAGAAGCGTTTACAAATGTGCACTGCTGCAGACAAATCCTCCCAACTGTAAACAAAGCTAGCAAAAACACTGGAAGTGGTGGCATGAAAGCGAAGGTTTGTATAGAAAAACTGGCCCTTTACAAGCAGTTTACAGGTTATTATATCCTTTTCACATTATGCAGAATTTCAATACCATCCACAATGCTAGTACAATAGCAAATGCTAAAAACAGCAAGTCAGTGCTTATAAATACTGACGTTTCAGACTCCTATTCTTCCTGTTAAGTGTGTGTCTGTGCAACTTTCACTAGTGTGAACAGGCTTGTGCATACACACACTAAAGGAACATAGCTAAGCCTGCCCAAAGTGTGAAAATAGAATGGATTCTGACATGAACACTTGAGATAGTCACTTTGAATCAACATCTCTAAAGTCATGCTTTCCTTGTTTGCAGTAACAAAACTAAATCCCATGTGGCTGTGGGCATCTTAATGTATTTCAAAAGTTAGGCCACAATTGCTGTACCATATTTATCAAAACCAAAATATATATGTACCACACAACATACAAAAGTTACACATTAAAAGTGCATACTGAGAATCCATAATTTGGCCCATTTCTGAAATTTACATTTGGTCATTCTTATGCATCCTTGACCTTCCATGTATCCCATGTGAGAAATAACCACTTCTTCCCCAGCATACATCACTTGTTCTCTCTCCATACTAGCTTTCGCTCTGGTTCAGTACAATGTAAATGTAAAATAGCAACGAATCGTAAAGGAACACAGGCCAAAAAGGGTTACTGTGTGTTTCTTTTAACATCTGATGGAGACACTCACGGAGTAAGCATTTAGAAATTCTAGCAAAATACATTTCTGGGCCAAGACATTGCATATTTCTCTCACTCACCTGAACCAATGAAAAATAAATTATATTCAGAGTAGTATATTGCCACAGCATGCCTGGCAGCACCCTCTGAAGGTAGATGCACCCTAAATACAGTACTTTGACTGGAGTGCTTGCTGCCCCTCAACTCAAGCGCTTTTAAGAAGAGGCTAGTTGAAACCTTCCAGTTACCACAAGACCAAATTATACTCTTCATTTTGGGTTCTGTTGTGTTTTGTTAAAAAAGGAAGATCCCTTTCAAGAACGGTCTTCATTTATCAGCATTACTGCATTATGGAGCTAGTGCAATCCTACATAGCCGAGTCAAAAAGACGAGGCACAATTTAAAAAGAAAAAGGAAAAAGGAAACCACAAATGAACTAGAGTAACTGACGTTAAGGCCTTTCAGTGAACTGGAGAGTTATCAGTCTAAATTAAAGCTGATTATTAAACCATATATTATTATCCACTCTTAAAAGCTTTCTGTTCTGTGGACAGGGGGTAGCAAATTCTGGCAGATGGTCTGTGGAAACCCCTCTGGACAGGGATGAGGAGTCTTATATTCTCTATAGTTCATGGAAGATTTCATGACTGTTTTAGTCGTTTGCGTGGAATGCCAAACTGTGGACACTGTGCAGATGCTAATGCTCGAAAGGCCTCAGCTACTAAGTGGGGGTGGGAGTGGATCATTGACTTCCAGCCGGCCGTTTCCATGATGTCCGTGGCTTGGCTGTCAATAAAAGAATTACAAGAATCAGGTTCAGGAGACAATGCAATCCTATGAATGTCCACTTTGAAGTTACTACAGTAAGTTCAATGGGACATGCTCCCAGGTAAATCAGCTTGCTGGTATATCTGAGCCATGGATTAGAAGAGTGCCTGCGATCCTGTGCATACTTTTCTGGAAGCAAGCCCCATTAACTCAATGGGAGTTGCTTCTGAGTAAGCATGCATAGCATTGTACTATTAAGGATAATTTTTTCAGCTGTTTTAGAAATTGTGCACTTGGCTGCAAAGGACAATCTAGCTTTTGGAGAATCTGCAGCAAACTTGTTTTTCAATTTTAAGTCAAATTTTTAATTATTTGTACCCCACCCCATCCCGTTGGGTCACCCCAGCCACCCTGCTACCAAAGCAGAATTTAAAAACTTGCAGTCAGTCCAACATTGACTTCTCTGAATCACATGATTAAGTTTGACCATGACTACAAAAGCTGTCTTTCAGATTTTCAAGTCCTGGATCAACATGGAAAGCTTGTTTAAGGTTTCAGCACAGGCCCTATACTGTTCCAGATGGACATTACAAGAATATCTTCTGTGACTTAAGATGCTGCACTTGTGGTATGAGAACAGTGGAAGATATTCTCTGTCAATTTCAGTGCCCTATGCACAAGGAAAGAATTGCTGGCCCGGATTCAACTAACTCAAGTGTGCTAGCAGAAGCCAGGGGGAAGGGCTCCCATTATTGAAACATGCCCCCCCCCAAATTTGCTCTAGGGAATGAGGAAAACCCCCAGAAGAGCACATTTGGGGCGGGGGAAGGAGAAGAGGGACTGCTCCATCTGGCAAGCAGAAATGCTTGCACTGATGGAACAATCAGAAGAGTGTGACCTGGAATTCCACCCATAGTCTCAGTTTCAACTCTGCTTAAGTCTACAGAAAATGGAGATACAGGAAAAAATTGGTAACAGAAAGTGGCTTCATTTCTTTTGCAAGAGGAAGTTGGGAACAAATCTATATGGATACTGGTATTCTAATTATTTGTTTTTGGTATACATTGTTTATTCTGCTATGATAGAATTTAAGATCAAGACAACAAAAACTGATTGGGTTGTAGTCAACTACGTTTTACTCAGAGTATAGCCAATTAATGACCCTCAGTCACATCTATTAGCTTTGATAGGTCTACTCTGATTACAGGAATTGTGCCAAATACCACACACTGTTTACAGACGGCTTTGAAGCGTAGCCAGTACGTACTTGCTGTTCCAGTTTTTCGCATCTTTACAACCAAGTTGCCTAAGAACACTGCACCTGTGGCATGAGAGAATATCCAGATATTAATTTTTCAGGAGATTTCACTTCACAGGATGCAAATTCTTTTTAAAGGAAGGAAATCAATTACATACCTGTTAATAAACTCTATTGCTTGTGCTTTCAACTGCTCCGCACTGTGCAAATCTGCGAGGATGAGGATGTCTGCAACATTTTCTACTGAGAGGTTACTACACAGAGCTTCTTCACACATGATCTTTAGCCGTTCCAGTGCATACTAAAGGAAGAGGGGGAAAGCCCGTTGTTGTTCACATTTGTTCTTTCCTACCTTAATCTAAAAAGCAGACATTACTAATAGGTATATACTTTCTAGTAACTGTGAAGTAATTGGCCCCTCAAAGAATTGCCAACTGTGTTAATGTAAAGAAATAGACAGACTCCCTTCAAACACACATTCAGTGGCTGTGTGAGGTGGATTGGGACTGTGCCGGCTGCTTATGTTACCTGGCGGCTGTATCTCTGGCAGAAGAGGACCTATGTATATATACAACTTAAATACAATTTGCCCACTATTAGCTATAAAAGCCTGCTGCTGTCATCTCAAGCTTTAAACAAATGTTAAGGGTTTTCATCTGAAGCTCACCCTCTGTATCAGTGACACTGTGATAATGTCTGGACACAGCGTAACGGGCAATAGGCCTGAATTAGTCCTCTATCACTTGTCTTTGCATATTTACTCTTCGTAAAAAAATCCATTCAATTCGCACAACAGCACACGAAGGCAGCTGTTCCTCAAGTTCTCTCTAAAGACACCCAGAACACCTGAGAGGAAGTATTTAGCTAAACTACATAGGATCTTATGTCTTCTAATACATTTCTACTGCTAATAATCCAGTTCCTTACTGTGCTTTTCTTAACTATATAAAAATCTCCCAAAACAAACACTTTTTGGGTTTCATTCAAATGACCTATAAAGCCCTTGTATAGGCAATTACTTACTTTGTCTGCTGCTGCCAACAAGCTGTCGGCCATTTTGTCAAGGTTTGGAGCTTTCCCAGTATAAATGAACCTCATCATCTCTTTAAAAACGTCAGGGTCTACATCATTTATTTCTACACGATTCTGTTACATGAAACAGAAAAAAAACTTGTCATGGTTCCGACTTAAAATATTACACTGTGTAATTCCTAATAGCTTACTATTTCATATCCAAAGTATCCTGATGTAACGTGACAAGAGATATTTAGCTCCTGCTGTAGTTGCTTAGAATCCTATTCTAAGTGGTGGGCACATTCAAATCCTATTCAAAAGTTAAAAATCGGAGACTCTTAACATCTTAGTTCCATGGGTCTCTACATACATTTCAGACAGGTTTCTAGAGCATGCTGAACCATAAGACTGCACTTGCTGAAATGGATGGAATCTGTCTAGCTCTTCTAATCTTAAGGGCCAGGTATGTTAATTCTATGCTTCTCATACAATTACTCCCTCCATTTCCATTTCTGAGGGAAAGTTCCAATTTGAATGCAATGCCAGTTTTATTTGAATGCTCCTCAATATTAAATCCTTGCAACTATATCCTTTGCCCCTCAATTTGTTTGGTAACAAAGACCGTTTCAGGAGCAACTAGGCCATATTGTGCCATGCATTAGTCTTGTTAAAAATGCAGCCCACCCCCTGACCCCGGGAGAGCATGAAGTCAAAATGCCCCATCTAATGTGGCACTATTGCCCATAGTTTTTCTGCACTATAAATAATTGCCATTTTAAACAATGTTCAATTAAAATCTCAATCACCTTTTAAGCTAATTGTAAGGTGTTTTTTAAAATCAGTTAACCTAACCCAGTTACCCAGCTACTGCATTCTTGATCTACACCAAAAGCTTACAGTTTTCTGTAAAAAAAAAAAACCCTCCTTTACAAATCATATGACGATAACATTCACTCACCTTTTTGCTTTCCTCCATTTCGTGTTCAAACATTGCATTAAAAACAGGTGAACGAGCTGTCGCAAGAGATAAAAGCATTAGTACCATACCAAGGTCGAAATAATTTTATCAAACAAATTATAATACAGAAGGAGGAGGTACCTGCAAGAACAGATTTATGAGCTTTGAACTCTTCTCCACCTACATAAAAGCTACAATCTGTAAATCTTGTTGTTTCCCAGAGATTTCCTAGATCTTCTGCTAGCCGGCATTCAGGTACCTTTAGTGTGTTTGTACTGGACTGTCCTGATATATTCACTGAGTCTTGGACCACGCTCACCTAGCAAAAAACAGTAATTTTATGCATTTCATAATGTTACAACTCCTATGGTTAACCTAGATTTAAGAATACAAACAAATATAGTTCTTCAGTCCTCAAGCAGTGACAATTCATTTTAATTGGGATATTCCAATATCCCAATATAAGCTGGAAGGAGAAAATGAAGCACAGAAGCAGCTATCCCTAAAACCTCACACTCAACTGGAACAGTTCTTTATACAACCAGCACAGAAGAAATAAAAAATCAGGGGTGGACATTTCTTTGAAATCCACCACCAACAAAATCAGCAACACGCAGTACTACTGTTCCAACTTGCACCCCGAATAGTTCCTACCCTTAAGGCGAGATTCAAGAATATAGCAGACTTGTGTGCTCGCTTCGGCAGCACATATAAGAATATAGCAGACTTGAAAAGAGTTTGCACTGCTAATATCTTTAGAAACTAAGCAGAAGAATATTAATTTTGTAACACTCAGGAATGCTTTCATAGGTCAGAAAAGGTTCTGCTAGCTAACATTTTATAGTACCATTTAGAGATAAAGCAAGTTTTTTTAAAACAAACAAACAATAAAACAACACAGAATGCAGGTGGCCCAACCAAGGTCAGAAGGAAGTGGCACTGATGTAGAAAATGACCTCTCCTGGCTGAAGTTCACATTGGAGAAGGACTGCAAAAGGGCCAGGGTTCAATCCCTGGAAATTCCAATTTATTTGCTTTTATTTTTAACATTTAAAAAAAAAATCAGGCAGAAGAGAATGTGAAACACATGCCAAACAAATAGCCTGATCTGGAATAAGACTGCATCATATGGATAGAATACAACCTTCTTGCGCTGGGAACAAAATAATGGCTTCACAAGGTGAAACTTGGATCACATCCTGTGTTCCAATGATAACTCTTGACCAGCAAGCAAGATCACCCTTAGCAAATTCATGGATGGGTAGCGTTCAAAGCCAATATGCAAAGCTAATGCTGCAAGACTTGCTTTGCTCTACAAAGCAGTAACTGAGCACTCCCTGAAAGAAGTTGTGAAAACAAAGGGCAAGGTTTGATTCCCCCCAAGTCAAACCACTGCAATGCAAAATATTTCATCTTTTACAGAAACCCCTGACCTCTTAGTCAATATTCACTTATAAAACTACTTTGATCTACAGCAAAAACTATTTGAACCAGAAATATTTTATGGAGTAAGGATCCTTTTCAGACCTAGACATGTGTTACATCCACTTACCAACTGAATAATTGTATTCATAACAAATTCATCACACAGCTAATTTAGCCTGTCTATCTAAATAAAATAAGATGCAGTATATTTGCACTATTTAGTCTCAGGGGCCACATTTCAATTATTCTTCCTACACAGCATAATGACACATAATTAAGTTGTAATCTTGCCAAGTTTTTTTTGTACACATTTCTTGTAAATACACAGATCAAAGCAAACTTATTAGCAGTTAGAGCATCTATCATCCTCCTAAGCCACTAATCAGTCCAGGGCAGCAGTGATAACCTGCCAATGTATATTTAACATTCAGTGCACTGGGATCATAACCTTCCATTTTTAAGTATCATAAGCAGTCTTACTGGATTTTACTAAGACTGTGTAGGTTTCCGGCATAATTTATAGCTATTTACATATATTCCTCCCTGAGGCTAAAGATCTATTCCACCAGAGAATCTATATCCACTGGATTTTTCAATTAATCTAAGTAAAATGCACTTGCTTAAACACTCATGTGTAGTAGGGGTTGCCAATATTTTGTAATGTTGTGTTAACAGGCTTAAGTCTGAAGGGTACCATAATAAATTTGCTTCTAAATATCTAATGCTATCAAGGGATCGTTGCTGTAGAAACCTTATCACTGTATGGAAAGTTACAATCGCTTTTAAGAATCCCAAGTCCTGTTGTGTTGGATGTGTTTCAATCAGGAAGGCTCAAGGATGTGTACAAGATGCTTGGATTGTTCAGGGTAACCACTTGTACTCTGGAGCCCTGCCCCTCTTGAATGTAAAAACAACAACAACAAACTAGCAGGGAGGAGACAGCTGTTTGGGGCAGGGACTTGATCAACGCCTCCCTGCGAGGTGGTCCCTCAAAAAACTCTCCCTGAATTCAGAAAATCTAAGTAACTACCAGCAGCTGCTAGTCTCCCCTTCTTGGGCAAGGTTCTTGAGCAGGTAGTCACAGACTAAATCCAGGCGCTCTTGGAGGAAACTGACTTTCCAGATCCATTTTAATCGGGGTTTAGGCCCGGTTTTGGCACAGAAACTGCTTTGGTCGCCCTCTGTCGGGAGAAAGAAAGGGGAAATGTGTCTCTGTTAATTCTCCTCAACCTGTCAGTGGCTTTTGATACCATCAACCATGGTATCCTTCTGGAGCAACTGTCTGAATCAGAGGTGGGTGACATTGCTTTCTGGTAGTTCCCGTCCTCCTTGGATGGACGTTTCCAGAGGGGGATGCTTGGAGAGTGCTCTTCAGCCCCATGGAACCTTCAGTGTGGGGTTCTTCTGTGTTTGATTTTATCCCCTATGTATGCTATTTAATATCTACATGACACCACTGAGTGTGGTTATCCAGAGGTTTGGAGTACATTGTAATAATCTGCTGATAACACACAGCTCTGCAGGTGAGGCAGTGAATGTGATGGACCATTGTCTTACCTCAGTCATAGACTGGATGGGAGCCAACAAACTGAAGCTCAATCCAGATAAGACTGAGGCACTATTAGTGGGCAGTTCCCTAGACTGGAAGGCTGGGAGGTTGCCTGCCTTTGATGGAGTTAACCTCCCTCTGAAGGAGCAGGTATGTAGCTTGGGGGTACTTCTGGATCCTTTACTGTTGCTTGAGGCTCAGGTGGCCTCAGTGGCCCAAAGTGCCTTCCATCAGCTTCGGCTGGTAGCCCAGCTGCACCCCTATCTGGACAGGGATAGCCTAACTACTGTAAAATAGATAGATGATGATAGATGATAGATAGATAGATAGATGATAGATAGATGATAGATAGATAGATAGATGATAGATAGATAGATAGATAGATAGATAGATGATAGATAGATAGATAGATAGGTAGGTAGATAGATAGATAGATGATAGATAGATAAATGTCCAGTAGCACCTTAAAGACCAACTACGTTTGTTCTGGGTAGAAGCTTTCATGTGCATGCACATGAAAGCTTATACCCAGAACAAACTTAGTTGGTCTCTAAGGTGCTACTGGACATTTTTTTTAAAATTTTTCTATTTATTTAGACTGTGTCAGACCAACACGGCTACCTACTTGAATCTAACTACTGTTGTCTATGCTCTGGTAACCTCGAGGTTAGACATAGGGCTGCAACTGAAGATGGTTCAGAAACTTCAGCTGGTGCAGAATTCGGCAGCCAGGTGCCTCACCGGGGCAAGATGGTTTGAGCATACTACACCAAACCTGGCTCAACTGCAGAGGCTGCCATTTACTTTTGGGCCTAATTCAAAGTGCTGGTTTTGACCTATAAAGCCTTAAATGGCTTAGAACCGGAATACCTCAAGGACCCCCTCTTTCCATATGAACCAACCTGGATCCTGAGATCATCATCTGAGGCCATTCTTCATGTGCCTTCTCAATGAGAGGTCCGAAGGGCAGCAACATGAGAACGGGCCTTTTCTGCAGTGACTCCCTGTTTGAGGAATGCTTTCCCCAGGGAGCTTTAGATGGCGCCTTCATTATACACCTTTAGGAACAAGGCGAAAATGTTCCTCTGGCTGATTAACATCCTATACCATTTTAAATGTGTTTGTGGTAGGAGGTGTGGGGGGTTATTGGTTTGTTTTTGTTTTTATTATGTATTTTGTGTTCTCATTTTATATTTCTATGTTGTGAACTTCCTTGTGATCTTTGGATGAAGAGTGGTATACTACTACTTCTGCTACTACTACTAATAATAATGTCCAGATGACTGAGATTTTACTAACACTTGTATGTTAAATTCAGCCCTACATTTGACAGTCAGGGGCATAAAAATCCTGTTCTTCAGTTGTCACTAGCCAGTTTAAATACAGATATAATATTAATTTAAATCATAGGAAGAGGGAGTTCACTTCCTCTCAAAGACAAACCAACTGTGGCTTCTCTGTAGCTCCACAATGACCATCATAGTGTACCAACCTAGGAAACCGATCCCACAACCCTGCCTTATATGTTACACCTTCTTCTACCCCAAGAAGACTACTGCAGTTTTTATCCTTCTACAGCTTTCCTTTCACTACATGCCAAACAGGAATTCTCCCAATGGCTGACATTATTTTTAGTAAAATCTTGCATCAAAACAACAACCATTATGCTAAAACATTTTATCAGGGCATTTCTGTAACACAGAGGGATAAACATAACATTTGAAAATATTCTTCATTCATAGCCATGGAAACCAATATTCTGTTTTAAAAAGCACTGGTTGATTACCTACCTCACAAAATAACGTAAGCTTATCATCTGGTAAAAGACCATTAGCTTCATCAAGTAAGAAGTCTCTTCGAATGAATTTTTTAAAACCCCAATCTTTGCCTTGAACAAATCGATATGCTCTTTGGCTTTCTAAGTAAAATAGATTAAGTATGTTCAATTAAAACAGTTTTAATATACATACACAATAAGTGAAATCCAAGAGCCAAATCAAACCTAATAAGGTAACAATTGCACCAAAGACTAATGCAAAATATGAGCTGTATCCAGATTAGCACCTTCATTAAGAGAAAGACTCATTTTGTTTACACCTGGGCATGGAAGTGGTGGTCCTCCAGGTGTTAATGGACTGCAGCTTCCATCACCCCTGGCCATGCTGGCTGGGACTGATGGGAATTGGAACACACCACCAGCTAGACAGCCACAGGTTCCCCACCACTATGTTTGGAGATGGAATTAGTTCCAGTACAGGTTTCCCCCACATCCCCAGGTAGCACACCCCATGTCATTCTGTAGGGTCCTCCAGCCCTCCAGTGCAGTTTTGAGGGGCTGCAGTGGGAAGGATCAAATCACCTCCTAAGTGCAAATGGAATGTCACTGAATGCACATCTGGATTCAACTCTATATTTTAAAATTAAGCATATGATGTTCACATTCAGAACCCAAAGCACTGTAGACATGACTTCAGAAAGTCAAAAGAGGTTTGAGACACAGCACAAGGACTTCGTGCGGGCAAAAGCCCATGCATTCAACTCATGGGATTCTTTTTAATGTTTGATATTTTACTGTTTTATATATGCTGTAAGCCACCTAGAGTGGCTGGGGAAACCCGGCCAAATGGGTGGGATATAATAAATAATAGTAATAATATTAATAATAATAATAATAATAATAATAATAATAATAATAATAATAATAATTCTGACTACTACTGTGTTCAGTTTCATGGAATTACCACTTTCTTTTCTGAGATGCCTTTTAGTACAGGAGATTAGTGCAAGAGTAGAATTCCAGCCACACGTTTCAGCTGGAAATACAAAAATCACCCCCAAAATCTCTCATAAGCCCAGATGAAGCAGAGGAACCACTGATGTCAGAGACACTGCAGATAGCTAAATTCATATAATTCCATTTATTCCTCCCTCTCTCCCTTCCCCACATGATTCCAACCTCCAACTTCACCTCTACGCCCACATACCACAAATTTTCTGGGAGCTACAGCGGGGATGTGAAATTCCCCTAGCACTAAGGCAGCACAGGGTACCCCCCATTATTCTGGTTCTAAGTTAACGGAGTATTACTTTTTAAAAACAAATGTTAGCAGTAATTGAACCATTAAAGACAATGGATTTTTTCTGCAATTAGCTGCTGATGTTACATTTTAGGAGCATTTTAGTGCTTTGAACAATTTACAAACCTTATCCCATTAAGGGCAGAATATATTTTTCCATAATTAAATGATACAGAGTTAAGCAACAGCCGATTTCCTCACTTTCTTCAGTAAGTTTATAATGAAAAGGATCTGAACCAGTCTATTATTGAATCATATACTCAAGGCCACATCATATACTAGAGGACACATGTTTCATTCCAGATGTGGTGACACACAAGACCAGCTCCAATACATACTCTTTTTCAGTATGGCTGAGAACACACACACACGGACACACAATGTCCAAATTGCATGGCAGGTCCTGTTCTCTTGCTTGTGATAATAGTTCGTTAGCAAGATATAATTTAGGACAAAATTAAACTTCAGAAGTCGGGACGCGGGTGGCGCTGTGGGTAAAACCTCAGTGCCTAGGACTTGCCGATCGCATGGTCGGCGGTTCGAATCCCCGCGGCGGGGTGAGCTCCCGTCTTCCGGTCCCAGCTCCTGCCCATCTAGCAGTTCGAAAGCACCCCTAAGTGCAAGTAGATAAATAGGTACCGCTCTATAGCGGGAAGGTAAATGGCGTTTCCGTGTGCTGCGCTGGTGCTGGCTCGCCAGAGCAGCTTCGTCACGCTGGCCACGTGACCTGGAAGTGTCTGCGGACAGCGCTGGCTCCCGGCCTCTTAAGTGAGATGAGCGCACAACCCTAGAGTCGGACACGACTGGCCCATACGGGCAGGGGTACCTTTACCTTTTTAAACTTCAGAAAGTGGGATTTGAAAAACTGAAGTCAGTTTCATTCAGGATATGTAAAACAGAACAACTGATTTTTAACGACAAAACACACTTGGTAGTCTCATTAACCCCTGCTGGCTAAAATGCAAACATGATTTGTAGATAAAAGGTAACATCCCACATTCCCCCCCCTTCTGAAAGAAAGTATCCACCAGCAGAACAGGGGAGGGAAGCATTCTGGATTATTCCTCCTCCCCTCTGTCTCCACCCCATGTGCTCCAGGTGCCCCCCTGAACCCTATGGAGCAGATTTTATTTTTAAAGAACTTGTCAAACAGTGAATAGTCCCTCTTTGTTCTGTTTTCCCCAGGCAACAGCTGGATATTTGTCATGGCAACTTGAAAAATTATATCATAAATAAATATACCACAAAACATTAGGAAAGCTTATGTAATCATGTTTGAATAGGAAATGCATACAAAAAGAAAGACAAATCTCATTTAGATTTAAATAGTTGAATTGCCTCTGAATTGCCAACTATACCATTCTCCAAACTATACCACAAAGGAAGCCATTACACTGTGACTGAACTTGTACAGACACAAAGTAATAAATCTGAGTTTACCAGCTTATAAATAAATAAATAAATAAATATCTGATTTGACAGACCTTTTACTCCTTAAACTGAAAACTACCTATTGTTCTTGAAGCATTTTAAAATCCACTTACCCATTGCTTTCGTTTCTTCTCTTTTTGCATTTAAAAGAGAAAATTTAAATTTTGCTCTCACTTCACTTTTTGGACAACTAACTAGAAGTAAATACAGTGAAAGGTAATCTTTGCTTTCATCATCCAGTCCTTTGGGGTTTACTCTCAGGCACCTGAAATAAAGAACATAAGAAGCAAGTCTTAGAAACATCAACTTGTTCTCCAATCCATAAAGGCCTAACTTGCTAAGATATTTAAAACTTGGAGTACTGTTGTGATATGATTTTTTACACGTACACAATAAGTCCCCTGGGTTCCGGAGATCAGTTTTTTAAACTTACATATGTATTCAACACCCATGATCTCCAGTTGCTCATATCTATATATCCCTATTGCTCTTCTCCTGCTGTCACACCTTTCAATACTCCAAGGAACGACCATATATACAGTGGTGTTCTCCTGAAATGCTTCTTCAGAAGGGTGGGGCCCTCTTGAACAAAATGAGATTATTATTATTATTTATTACATTTCTATACCACCCTTCATCCAAGGATCACAGGGCAGTTTACAAATAGGGAACCCTGCTAGTGCCACACGGATGTGAGCTGAGCCATAATTTGCTTCCTCCAGACAAGTCCACAAGGCAGCAAGTCATTCAACTAACCTTGGCTCCCATGGCTTTGCTCACAGCACTGTGGCAGGAGCTGCAATGAAAGAGCAGCAAAGCTGCAGCAATCTTTCTTCAGCGAACTTGGCTTGGCTTAGTATTACATGCAAACTGGGCCCCTGAATTGCCCAAATTGCTCTCAGTAACCTCACAAATGGAGATTTGAACCCAATGTCTCTCTGGCCCTAATCCAACACATTACATCATCTTGCCTTATTTTGCCACAAACTATATAGTATTTCAAACCGTTAGCTGTTCGGATCTCTGTAATGTAGCAGAAAATCAGTGATAATTTGACCCACTTTCAACAATAAAAACAGTTTTAAGACTGGAGGATAAACCACCATACATGTGATTTTATTTATGACATATTAACAGATTCTCAAGAGATTGTATGCTTAAAGAAAGTGAGAAGCCACTGACAAATGACTAATACCTACCATTTCATTTTGTCATTTGGCCCTGATGAAAAAGTAGAACTCTTTAAAACTTCCCCCATTTCTTCTCGGCAGAAGCTGAAGTTATTAATGGTCCACATATAAGAAAATTTTACAACTTTAACCTGAATAAGAGATGCAGACAATCACGTAAATTCACCAGATTCACTTTTCTTCAGCTTAATTTTTTTTAAAGCAGTTATTGAAGAAATAACCTCAACTGGTTTAAACTGGTTTTTTGGGGGGAGGGATATCTCATAGAATTAAGGAGTCACTGCAGCTTATACTGTGCACTTGTTAAAAAAGCCAGTTTCAGAATAGGATTCCATAAGCTACCAACGTATGACATTTGAGCAAGATTCATTCCTTAGGGGCCCCTTATTTGATCAGTTATCCACCAGCAACTGCAGGCTTTTTCAGAGCCACAGGTTGAATTATTGTAGACTTTAGGTGGTTAATTCATTTGTCCTACATCTCAGCAACCTTCGGTTGTATTCAATAGCTGCACAAATAGAAGGAAGCTTGCACAATGAATGTTTCTCAATGGATGTCCTCACCTCTGCAAATCCTCCCAATCACTGGATACAACCTTCAGTATTTGATTTCTTGCCTATTATATTGCTGATCTCACCCGTAACCATATTTTTATCATTATTTTTGCACATAGTATACATTTTCTTTTTGAATTATGGTGGTGGAGGTGACTCTTTAGAGTCCCATGGACTGCAAAAAGATCAAACGCATCCATTCTTAAGGAAATCAGCCCTGAATGCTCACTGGAAGGACAGATCCTGAAGCTGAGGCTCCAATACTTTGGCCACCTCATGAGAAAACAGGACTCCCTGGAAAAGACCCTGATGTTGGGAAAGATTGAGGGCACAAGGAGAAGGGGACGACAGAGGACAAGATGGTTGGATAGTGTTCTCGAAGCTACCAGCATGAGTTTGACCAAACTGTGGGAGGCAGTGCAAGACAGGAGTGCCTGGCATCCTCTGGTCCATGGGGTCAAGAAGAGTCACAGACACAACTAAACAATAACAAATACATTTTCTGATTGGTTCTCTTTATTATATTACTTTTTTTTTTGCCTTCTTATTCCATTTACTTGGAACCAGAATTCTGGGTATCACATTGCATTACTGCTGGAAGCTATATCTGAAAGTGTCCTACTATTAAACATGCCATTAACAAAACCTGGACACACACATACATACAGGTATGTGGCTTACCTGTGTGTAACACCAGCTTTCAGCTATAGGACCACTGGACATCTCTCCAGGTGGTGGAGGAGTGGAGACTCTTGACATCCCCACTTTATTGCAATTTTTTACAGTATAAAGGCAGCAATTCAATTGTCAGTATTCTTCCTACACAAATTAAGATGAAACAATGCATTAGTATTTAGAAAAAGTACAGCCAAGTACTCACTATTAAGGTATTACTTTAACTACTTATGGTAGACGTTAGATAAATTACTGAAAAAATATCAAGGGTAATTGTAAGACAAGTCTATTGACCAGATATCAAAGACCAACAAAAGTTTGTGTTCCACCCATGTAAATGAAAGATATATTGTGCTTTAGTACCCCAGGGAGGACATCCCTCAATTTTCAGATGGGACACAGTCAAAGTGTGATTGTCTAAACATCAGTAAACCTGCATTACTCTTGGGGATGTGTGAAATCAGTGGGAGGCTGATTAAGTTATATGTGTGCTATAGAAGAATAAATTTATTCTTCTCAACTAGAAATTCTGTGAAGACTATCTTTTGAAAAGCAGGTGGCTTTTACAGCAGCTGAATCAGAGTAGATATTTCTACCTGAAGTCATTCATGCATTATGTCTATCCAAAAGTTCTTCTCTACTCTGTCCTTGACTGAAAAGTACCCTTCAGTTCAGAGGCTCTGGTATGTGCAATTGCCTTTACTTTTTATTCCAGGATGGCTGCTATGTCTATACATGGCACAATCCCCAATTGAAAGCAAGGTAATTTGCTATTGTCTTAGAGCAAAAAGGCAAAATCTATACACTCCAACCAGTACTACCAATTCTTCATGAATAACCTTCCTGTCCCAATTTACAATAATAGTAAGAGCACAGCCAGTTGTTTTGATTATTTAAAAGCTGCCTCCTAGGACTTCACACCTTCCAAGAAGTTTTATAGAACATCACACTACGTAATATGGAGAGTCTACCTCTTATTAAATGCAAATGATTGGTTAGTTCAGGCTCCTGGGCACTCGTAACCTGGCTACTGTGATGTTCAACTGTGTTATTTATTCCTCCATTCTGCTAAACCAGTCTTGTATTTAACAACTTGCCATAAGAGACCAGAATTCCATGGATATAAGGATATGAAATTCCATGAAGACAAGTGAGCAGACTGTCAGAGGAAGGAAAAACTGCCTCAACCCTTTTCTGCCAATGTGCTTAGTAGAAGATCTTTTAAACAGCCTTCTAAGAGGCTAGTAGCTTGGAGGAGAGGGGTTGGCCTCCTCTGTGGCCAGGATGAAAACAAAATACTAGCTTGTTTCCGAATTAGTAAAAAAAGGCTGGTAACTTTTGTGGGCATATTTACAAGTTGCCCTAAATTGTGTTACTGTTCAAAGATGCCTGCACATGCTCATTAAAAGCTAAGCTAAATGTGAAGAAAGGATACAATTTCCCTGAAGAGGGCATGACTCCTCTAGGGCTGAGGAGCAAGAAGCTTCCACTCCTGCTATTACTATCAAATAACCACATAAAAAGATTTGGTGGCAATCACACAAGTGTGTTCTAGACTTCATCTAGTAGAAAACTGTTAGTTGATCAATCAAATAAGGCAAAAATGAAATGAACGGCATCTCAGCCCTATAATTGCTTCTTCAAACACTATCCTCTGCTTACTACGTCTTTGCCATATTTCTGCATGCTGCCTTGTGATCATTACTGTTCCTATAAATGAATATTCCATGCGGAAAATGGGGTTGTAAGCCCACACAGGGTGACTTTTCATTATAGAAGTTACACAAAAGTAGACCCACAAAGTAGTTTGATTTATTGTCAACTATATGGAAGTTTCAGCCACTTATCATTTACACTTTTCTTTCTGTAAATAAAAAGCGGCTGAAGCAAAACACATCCCAAGAGCAAATAAAACTTGCAAGTGGGCTATCCCCGTGAAGTTTTTCAAGCAAAACTCAACCAAATGTAGTGCTATTTTGGGACATTTTTTCACCCTTATATACAATCACCTTAGGATATAAAAATACTCCCCAATACTCTTAATTTTTGTTTATGAATTAACATCTTGGCTAAAAAAAGATGGCCATGTGATTTCTCAAGTGAAAATCAATCCAGGGAAGCTTAGGGGAAAAGTGTCCTTTTCCTGACGCAACACATAGCTTTGCTTGGGATACCCTACTCCAAAATACATTGGAAGAAAGTGTCAGTGTAGTGTAGTGTAGTGTTTACGACTAGGACCTAGGAGACCAGGGTTCAAATCCCCACTCAGCCATGAAGCTCAATGGGTAACTTTGGGCCAGTCACCATCTTTTTTAAGGAAGGTCAATAATACTTATAACAATACACAGCGGCACATATTTTGACAACTTTTAAGTGTCAAATATTATCAAAATTTTGGCCATTCAATTTGGTAGTAATGCAAATATCTGTGCTTTAAGAATCTGAGCCCATTGGCTCCTAGTTGTTTATATATTTTGGAAACCAATGATGCTGCAAACCATATAGAATGTGTTACAAGCTAAATAGATACCATAACCTTTGCAGTAATAATTTTAGTTTTAAAATAATTTCTACTCTATCCTTGCCCATGAAGAAACAATAGTGCCATCTACTTCAGAAATATTTTTTTAAAAAAGCTTAATACAATAGGCACAACCCAGCCAAGTTAAACAATTTATAACATCCTCTTAAACATGTCTACTCAACAGAAAGTTCCACTGCATTCCATGGATCTCGCTCCTAATAAAGGATTGCAGCTTAAATCTCACTGATTTCTATGGAGCATTCAAGTACACATTGAGCACCTTCCATTTAAATAAATGGGATCTAAAAGTGCTTAACTTTGGCTGGATTGTGCCCAGTGTGGATTTATGACAGTGTGGATTATCAGTAAGAATGGGAGAGTACAGCTTTAAACTGAAGCTTTGGCAATATGTGTACGAACATCTAAAATCACTATGGAAATTCTGTTGGTAGTTACAGGCTATGCTTTTTAATGTTCTGCTTGCAGCAGTTATAAAAAAGTAATTGTAGATATGTAATCAGTGGAACTCCTAAAGCATAGGTTCA
This sequence comes from Podarcis muralis, assembly GCF_964188315.1. Classification (NCBI taxonomy): domain Eukaryota; kingdom Metazoa; phylum Chordata; class Lepidosauria; order Squamata; family Lacertidae; genus Podarcis; species Podarcis muralis. The sequence goes on along the minus strand of NC_135655.1, from coordinate 97,311,689 downwards.
GTATGGGTTGCTCACTTCACAAAATAAAAATAAATCTAGCCACTTCTGTTTGAAGAAAACAACCCAGAGCCTCAAAGATGAAGCTGAATTGTCCTCAAGTGGTCTCTTACCTTAATTCTTAAATTTGTGCTAGCATTATTAATGCTTAGCAGTCCCATTGTGCTATGTGTTGTACATGACTGACGTCTTCTCCACTCAAGATCAAAGACAATATACACCAGAAGCGCATATACAAGGTAACAGTAAGATTAAGATGAATAACTGTCAGAGCACTTCACAATTGTCTACTGTCAAGCTTTCTTTCATGGTTCACAGGACAGCACAGGGAAGCTGTTAAAGATAGATCTGATCTGAGGAGGTGCATAACATCCGCTTTTTATATGTTTACAGTGAACTACTTCAATGCATTTGGTGCCCTGGGAACAGGAAGAAACTTGTTGTAAAGTTTGATCAAATGGGCATCCCTGGAAGCCCACAGCTGCAAACATCTCAGTGCTCAAGATAAAGCAGACAAATGCAGGTGGAAAGATGCAGTAATGCACAAAGAACTCAACAGTATCATTAGGACAGCAGCTAGCATATTACCACCAGATCCTGTTTCCTATATTTTGCTAAACACCAATATAAAATATTGTGCTCTTCTTTTAACACATTTAATGGTTAAAAAATTATAATGCTTTATTTAAAATATATTTAAAAAGAATAACAAATTAAGAATCAGCTTTATTGTTTTAGAGCTCTGGCTAAAGATGCAGCATTTGCTAAATTATGTAATTAGTTGTATAATGAAGACGACTCCTTAGTATTAAGGTCAAACTTTTGTTCTACAAGCAAAACCAAACTGGGATACAGTCACTCAGTAATGCAGTGATCTAGTCTTGTTAGCAAGAAAATAGTTTGCTCAAGATGACCAGCTGTAGCTGGAACACCGAGGGGGTGCGCGCACACAGATTTCTCATATGATATTAATCACCAGGACTTCTACTAAAATTAGTTCCTTCTTACCTTCACACTAATATTGTATTGTGCTACCTTCCTTAAAAACAAACCTTTCTAATATACTCAACTCAACATTTTCTCCAGGCATCTCATGCCCACAAGGAACAATTTGAGGGGTTCAAGGAAGAATAACAGCAATGGAACAATATTAAACTTGGTTTACAAAATGTCAACTTTAGCCAAACATCTGTCTATAAGATATTCATCCATATTCTATCCTATTTCTGAAACCTAGGAACAAATGCACTAACCACTAGCACACTTCTAAAATTTGGAAACTGTAGGTATAGATATAGTAGTCTTCTGCATGCACAGAATTGGGAGGGAAGCACTTGGCTGTATCACTGTGCCTTGCAGCAGCTGTCAGAAGAACCCTTCCAAATTTCCAAGAAGGGAGAGAAGAGTCCAAGGGCATCTGCTCCCACCCCAGACCTATCACAAGGGCACATTTCCAAAACTAATCTAATTTAATAACCACAAGTAGCAACATGTAAGAGTAATACTGATGGTGCAGCCACTTAACGCTCCCATTCTGCTAAACCAGATGATCAAGTACTTATTCTTGGATTTGATGGGAGGCACTGGTTAACTATTGGGCTGGCACACTACAAATAGAAATAATAATAAATGTTATCATTTAAAAGAAATATCATTTAAAAGTCCTAAATATTGATCACTGATCTCCACCTGACCCTTTTATGTGCATACCTTGAGAAATATGATACTCGCTTCTAATGGTTAGCTGTTCCAACAGGTTAACTGCAAGTTTATACATGCAAAATGAAACAGGCATGTTTATTTTAATTGAAAGAGTGAGCAGTACAAACTTCTGAACCTTATTTACGTTCTACTTCAATAGATCAATCTTTTAAATATAGATAAAGAGATCTAGCCAAGTCTACAAGCCTCATCTTACACAGTTAACTCCATGAACACTGCACATAATTATACAGACCATGAAATCCAATTTAAAGGCATTATGAATTGCATATCAAACTAAAATATTTAGTCTGTTTCAGAAATGTATGAGCAAAAGATGTATTAATCACAAACAGCTCTACTTTATTAGCTTTAGGATTTTACCAAAGCCAAGAGGAACTTAGCTGGATTGTTTTTAGTAAGTCAAGTTCAGATTTGTGCTAGGTTATGAACTCTAGAGACACAGACATATCTAACTGACAAAGGTGCTAACTGACAAATGAAGTTAGTAGAAAATCAAGTCAATTGTCAAAGAATGGGTCTACACTTTTGAGTCATATTTCTTTTCTTAAGATTTTTGCTTATGTGTCATCGTCGTCGTCATCATCATCATCATACCACAAAATAAATTGATAATCAGAGTTCATCTTGCTTTCGGAAACCATTTTCCCCCACAGTGGTTTGCTGCCACCAAATATCATTACACAAGTTTATACAGCTACCAAAACCAAACAGCATTAGCAGCTGTCTTCCATAATTCTTATTGCCTTGGTGAGCGTACCACCACCTCTGGCAGGTGTGATGAGCCCCAGCTGTCTCCACTGGAAGCTACAGCAGTGGTTGGGAAGTAGTCTGGCAGCTGCAGAGCAATCCCTGCCTCTTTCCCAGCTCTAAGAGTTATTTGGTCATGGCACTGTAAAGGGGGGCAGAGCACCTTGCCCTAGACAACCAAACCAAGCAGGCTTTACACCTCCTTTTACACATAATGCAAAACAATTGTTTGGCTGTTTGTGCTGGAACTTTGGGCTTACACTTTGCACCCTCCTCATATCCTTCAATTCTCTCACTTTAGAATTTAAATATTCATGCCAAAGCCTTGAACTTATGCACTTCCCTGTCCCTTCTGTGGGCAAATTCCCTTTTTCACTTTCTGAGGCCGCATTTTGCCTAATTTGGACACAACAGCCAACTATGTTTTGATCAAACCAGGAAATGAGAGCTGGAACAGATGCCTCATGGGCAGGGAGAAGAAGCACAGGAGCCCAAGGTTGCACATGAATATTCAAGCCATAGTTCCCCACTGCAGGTGAACGGATCCAGTATTGAAAAGCAACCGCTTTTATGCAGTTACATTTTGGCAATGAATTTTAGCTGACCAATAAGAATTTATGGAGTGGTGTCAATGTAAGAAATAACTCTGTAGCATCATCAAGAACTTAGGATCCAGGAAGGCAAAATAAGAAAGGCTGCTCCATTAGCCAGATGAATATGATATCATCATGCACCTTAATTGCAAATTTGTGTTTTACCATCCATCATCCATAGACAAAAATAATATGGTGCGCTTCCATGGTATACCAGTATCTAGAAAAAGCTTCACCCGACTTAGCACTTGCTAAATTACATATGCTTAGGAATTAACATACACAGCTTCTTACAGTCTTAACTCAGGGGCCTTCTTTGGGTAGTGGAGTTTGCTGTGCTTTTCCAGCTCCTCATAACTGTAGGAGTGAACTAGGACTACACAACACACATGAAGTACTAATAAGCAGATTCCCTCACCAAACTACAAAGGAATAACCTTACAAGCAAAAAACCCCAAAAACAAATTAACTTGAGCCCCGAAATCAATGAAGTGACACTGCCATACTGTTTTAGTCACATGACAGTACTTTCCCCCTCGTCCAATGGTTAAAGGTCTATATTACAATGCCACATAAAATCACACAATTAGTTGGAACCAAACTACCTGCAAGGGGGGGGGGAGGGTATATTCATACCAATTTCTCATTCCCTCTGCATTTCCGTAAAAGCAGTTCTGTGAGGGTCTGTGGGGCTTCCAAAACATTGCAGGAAGTGGAGCCAGGGGCATCAGTTAAAATTATCCCCTCCTCTAGCAACAGCCTCTGCTGGATCTCAGCCTCTTCCATGAATGGAAGAAGTCCTTCCATTTGTGGATGGTGATGTCTAGATCTAACCCAATAAAAACTGTTGAGATTATCACAAAACTACCCAGAACTCCCAGTACTGCATGTAGCAAACAGAAAACTCACCTCAGTAGTTAGCATTCCCTTTTTTTATCCATGCAATCATAATACACATACAGGAAAGGGAGAACAAGTGGATTACTGCACTTCTAAATGACTACCTCTTTCACAGAAATGCTGCCCTGGAGACCTTCTACAAAGAGTGGAGGGTTACAATCCAATCCTACTCCTCTCTTTAATGAGTGTACAACAAACAGCTGTGTACAGAATACATTGTCCTGAGTGTTTCTTCAAGGCAGTCAAACCACAGTTCAGTTTGTGTTCAGAACAAAGAGAAATGCTACAGTGCCAAAGCAACTGAGCAGATAACAGTACCAAGCTACCAAATTAGACAATATTTTTTTAAACTGGGTTTTGTATATCATTCTCAGGTGAGATAGGTTATATGTGTGTGTGTGTGTGTTTGTGTCCTATCTCCCAGACACTGAAGGCAGCTTATATGGGTTTCTGTCATCTGACCTTTATACCAACTCCATGAGACCAAGAAGCAAATCAAGTTTTATTTTCATAGTAGCAGCTAATTCACTTAATTATCTTCCTTCTTATAATTTTTAGATTATGTCAAGTATGAATAGGACAAACCTGTATGTGCAGCATATACAGGTGCACTTCCCAAAATTATATGACTGAAGACGCTTGAAGTTTACCAAAAAGTAATCCTGAGTACAGAATTAATTCGAACAGATCAAGCATGAGAACCACCACTTAGTCTGAGGATAAGAGAAACCCTGCTTTGAATGCTGCTGTCTTCAAGGGAGCTCAGTTTTTATCAGCAGCAGGCCTCTCCTTTGATGAGCTTTCTTTGCACCTTGCTTTGAATTCCAAACCATCAGCTGATTTTTGGGACTTCAAAGCGCTGTCATCCAATGCCATTGTGACATCAGATGACTGACAGGTGGATGGCCTTGTCTATCTGTCAAATTTGGGGGATAAGATAGATAAGGATCAAGCCCGCTAGCCAGATCCAGTCCCCACTCTTCATTTAATAAATCCCCTTCAAATGACGCCTGCTATGCTCGATCCTTCCAGGTTTTGCGGTATACAGTCGTACCTTAGTTCTCAAACGCCTTATGACTTGAACATTTTGGCTGCCAAATGCCACAAACCTGGAAGCGAGTGTTCTGGTTTGCAAACGTTTTTTGGAAGCTGAACCTCCAACGCAGCTTCCAATTGAGTGCAGGAAGCTCCTGCAGCCAATCGGAAGCCGCGTCTTGGTTTTCGAATGTTTTTGGAAGTCAAACAGACTTCCAGAACGGATTCTGTTTGAGAACCAAGGTATGATTGTATAGCAAAAACCTTTCAATAAATATATGAGTTGTAAACGGTTTTAGTCTAAAATTTTAGAGAAATACATGTCTATGCCTTTTTGACCAAATTTTGGATTTATTATAGTCCTGTAAATTTATCTCTTAGCTGCTATGTGTGTCTTATTAAATGAAGAAGTTCATATTTGTTGTTGTTGTTTTCTTATATGCCGTTCTTCCTTCTGAAAGTTCCCAGGGTGGCTAACATTTCTAATAAAACCATGCTAACAGAAAGTCTTATAAATCACATTTAAAACTACAAATACACAATGAATATATTGCAACAGGTATAACACAGCAATTTAGGCAGGTGATGCAGGTAACATCCATTTCGCTTATAGAAAAGTGTCTTCAATCATAAGGCTGGAGACCTGTAGGAATAAACAAGTTTTTACCTGACACCTAAACAAAACTAGTATAGGTGCCAACCTGATTTCTAAATGGACAAATTTCCATAAGCACCATCACTGAGAATGCACTGCTTCATGTGGTTGCCCCAAGAACACATCAATGGCACTAGTACCAAAGCCTCTCCCCACTTCACATCTTAAACTCTAGTTGGCTGGTACTGGGAGGCATGACCCTTTCTATACTTAGAGCCTGAGCTGTTTAGGGCTTTATATGTTAGTACCAACCCCTTGAATTCGGCTTGGCATATCTCACTGACATTGCCCCTGACAACACACAGGTAGTGGCTTTCTATGTCAGTTGCAGCTTCCAAACCATCTTCAAGGTTAACATTGTTAATAAAGCAAACCTGTTAAGCAATCTACATTAGGAGGTGGCAATTGGCAATCCCTTCACAAACATAAAGCCAGATGCAGATGCACTAAGAATTTACATACTTACATACCAATTTTGGAGGGAGAATTTTATTGCCAAAATGACACAAACTTTCCTTTTATGTTGAGAGTACAAAGCAATGCAATGCAATCTGAAATACTTAGTGGATATAAAAAGCATTTATTAGAATAATCCACTGAGAGATCCAAGCCTCCATGCCAGAAAGGTGGAGACACATAATTTGTAGTAAACAAGAGTGATTCATTTACTACAGCATGACTACAGCGGTGTAAGCAGCCAATAGCAATAGGAATTCATTTCCCGTGTAGGAGAGGAAGGTCAAAACAGATTAATTTGAGCCACACATTTTCCTTTGGGCTGGGTTCCACTGCAGGAAGGGCAAGATATAAATTTAATAAATAATAATGTTTCAAGCTCCAAACAAACTGCACTGAAGTTCCAGCTGAACAATGTAACTGGTTTCCTGAAAAATGCATTTAGGACTGGGGGTGCTTAAAGATAATTGCTAAAACTGACATTAGACTACTTCAAACTACTCAGTAACATAATCCAATGTCTGGTTAAATACATTCCAAATCCATACCCACAGTCAAAGCTGGCCCATCCATGAGGCAAGGTGGGCAACTGCCTCTGACAGCAGGACCCATAGGGGCAGCAGATCCCAATATAGATCTTTATCCCCACCCCACCCCCTGCTCATGATGTAGATCTTCATTTACTTCTTCCCTGGTAGGGAGAAGGTTATTATTGTGTGGTTTTCCTCAGTTGCCAAAATGTCTTGGGCCAGCCCTACCCACTCCACTCTCAAGGAGTTACATAGCAAACACAACAGTCCACTTCAAAGCAATGAAAAAGGAAAAGGGTCTGAAAATATTTTTAACAAAATGCAATCCATGTATTGTGTGAGCACTGTGTATCTGAGCACTGTACAATTTTGTACTGTTAAACATAGACTCTGCAAATGAAGTTTGGGATTCCTGACATACAGCATCTCTCACATACAAACCAAGTCTCTTTAATAGTGCAAAATGAACTAAATTTGTTTGGTTGATATCTGGTGTTAGTCATACTCAAATTGTGCTCACTGAATTCACTAGACCAGTGTTTCCCAACCTTGTGCCTCCAGCTGTTTTTGAACTACAACTCCCATCATCCCTGACTAGCAAGACCAGTGGCAAGGGATGATGGGAACTGTAGTCCAAAAACAGCTGGAGGCACAAGGTTGGGAAACACTGCACTAGACTACCAATTTCAATAGACTTATACCAATTTCAATAGGTGTACTCTAAGAAAAACTTAGTTAGATATCACCCTTCATTTTTGTACCAGTTAGAGCTGAATTTTAATATAACTAGAAGATACACATTTCTTAAAATCAGATCAGTTTTGTATTCCTATATTATTCTGGGATCAAATTATCTTCAAAATTATTGTATTTACTTGGAGCACTGTAATATTCCACTTTCATTAGTAGCATCACAGTAGTAGGCGAGTGAAGGTGCACCAGTTTTACAGATAGAAAGCTGCAGTTTCAGGCTCATGCCTTTAATTCTGCTGAAATCACTGGAACCAAACTGATTTAAAGCCAAGCATTCATCTTAACTATTTTATGCATCATTTTAATTCTGACAGATTTAGTCAACAGTCCTCTGAAATAAAAGGCTATTTCAAATGTTGTTCTCAGTCTCTCATTTATTCTTAAATGCATGAGCTACAGAACTCAAAGCAGGCCTAACGTCAGAGAACGTCTCCTGATCACTGCTTAAAATGTTTGAAAGAGTAAAAGACTTCTGTAAAAATTCAAGCATTTTTAAAAGAACGATAATGAGAAAAGGCAAGGAATGCCAGTGAGGTGGAGAGGTATCCATGGGGGTTGGGGAATTTATTATAAAAAACAGTTTTAAAGTAACTAAATTATTGCAACAATTTAGGAAGTTCAAAAGTTGCCATTAACATTTTTGTTGTTGACTGTCCCTCATGAAACAGATACAATGTACCATTCTTTAAGCATGCTAATAGTATTACATCATCTGTTTATGTCTTCAAAACTTTCCATAAAATGTAAATAATTCCCAGATTTGTAAACACTGTGAAACCACAGCTTCAAATACAAATAAACTATAGGTTAACATGTATGAGTGCTTTTGCTTCCCTACTCCTGTCTTTGGGACAAAGGGAGAGAAATAAGCAAGAGTCAAACTTATCTTGAGAGGTGTTTGCTTGTGCAAATGAGTGCTCATGGCTTTTTCTCTCCAAACAAACACAAAGGTAGAAATGCCAGCTTTGCCCATTATGACAAGCCAGAATGAGGCTTGTTTCCTCCCTTACATGGGGACAGTCAGCAGAAAGGGAAGAGCTAAGTGTTCATACACTATGGTTAAGCACTGCATGCAAACAAGGCCAGAATAAGGGAAATATATTATTCCTAATCAAATATTTAAATTGATCTAATTTTAGTTACCGAGGGGGAAAACCTCAAGACATTTGTATAGTATGTGTAACATTAACATAATGGGTTTTGTTTACTAAATTACAAGTCACAGATTCTAAATTAGATTCTAACCAATAGAGGCCACCAGAAAACCCATATTCCTGAGATATGCACAACGAAGAATTATGAGCTGAACTACCACAGACAATTTTTTATTTAAGTACTTTAAACAACTGGGCCCTGAAACTAAAACATATACAAATTGTCAGCTGGCTAACTGTAAAATTACTAGTACATACACAGAAGGCAGGAATGGGTGAGGAACTGGTCTTTCAGTTTCCCCCCTACATGTTCGAAGGAAGACCTGTTCAACTAACCACTTATTTACCAGAAAAATGTCATTAACACACTAGAGGGGAAAGCGGGAGAGAGGGTGGAAGAGAGCGGGGGGGGGGGAGGGGGGGGGAGAGAGAGAGAGAGACAGAGACAGAGAGAGAGAGACAGAGAGAGAGATCCAGAGCAACAGTGTATCTACCATATCATTGAGAAGAACATCAATAGTACTTTATGGAAGAATAAACTAGGCTGATGTGTGTAGTACTGTACTTTGAGACTGGAGATTTCTCCAAGGCCTCAAATGGGAAAAAAGTCTTCTTTGCCTGCATACATTTTCAAGGGGAGCTTCCTTCAAAAATGGATGCATGTGCTCAAATTATGATAAGGAAACTGTATCAGGCAATATTCTAAAGGACTTCCCCTTTAAAAACACATAGTCAAAACACAGTGACTAGTTAAATATGTCCATCTGAAATACAGGATGGTCAAGTGAAGGCTGGTCATCAAAAGAAACAAATGCGAAAAATTAACACCAGAGACCAATGTGAATTTAAATTTATAACAAGTCAGGATTTGAAATAATGTGCGGGTAAAAATTCACAGCAAAATACCTTGGTAAATCCAAGAATACCTGCCAATATTGTACCAAGAATGGAGAATGGCAAGATATAAAAGAACAAATAATCCTAAAGCACCTTCAAGACTGACATACTGTAGCATATGCCTTCAAATAATATAAGAAAAAACCTTCAAAATCCACATTTGGGCAGTACCTTTTTTGAGACGAACCAAAATTTCACAGAAGCATGACACGTTTTTGAGTTCTACAGAACATCCTGCCTGATGACAAGCTCCGGAGAACTCAAAAACTTGTCACACTTTTGTAACATTATGGTTGGTCCCAATAAAGGCATTGCCAAAGTGTGGATTTGGGGGGGAGTCATCTGTGAGATCTGTAGGCCTCAACTCCTTAACCAATGAGACTCTTGCAGCACCTGGGGTCTAGATTTTTCTGACACATGTTCTCAGACCACAAAAGATTATGCTAAGGCACATTTGTTAGCCTTTAAGGTGTCACAAGATCACCGGGTATTTTTCATAACTACTCTTCTTCAACAGAATGATTAGGACTGTCCTGTAATTAAAACCCTGCGGAAGTTGGCCACGAAACACCTACAATGACATCTTGACCCTGCCTCCAAGGCTGCAATCTTACAGGGGGAGTAAGTCCTGCTGATATTTAGTTTCTGAACAAACATGAAGAGGAGAGCAAAACACCACAGGAAGAAGGTTGGTGGGGGGGGGGGGGTGAGAGAAAGAGAGATAAACAGAGGCAGAAATTAAGAGGAAGACTCATAGAATAGCAAGTCGACAAAGCCCTTGTCCAACGAATCACATTCCAAAGAGGTTTGAATTAGACATAAAATGACAGCACTGCATCAGAAGGAAGCTTTGATATATATGTGTGTGTCTGTTTACCAGAAAGCATACGATAAAAGAAAAGTGTATAAATATGCAAAGGCATCTGGGATTTCCTAAAAAAAAAAAAAAAAAAAAAAAAAAAAGTATCCGGAAAAGGTGCAGAAACAACCCAGGCTGCCCCTGGGGTTGGCAAGGCGAGAGGCCCTGCTTAGGAGAGGGCTCCCCCCACCCACCCACCCACCTCTCTTGGGCACCAACCTCTCTCTTTTTGGGTGGGGGTGGGGCAGAATCATCAGTAACAATTTCATGGGGAGGAAGTAAGAGGAGCCCCCCGTGAGAAGTGCGTGTGTGCATATTGTGTGTATGTGAGAGAGAGAGCGCTGAGTGTGTGAAGTGTGTTACCCGAGTGCCAATGCAGCCCCCGCCCACAGAGAGGAGAGAAGGGCTGCCCCATAACCGACCCAGACTGAATCATCACCCCCCCTGGATCCTTTTACCGGAGTTCGGCGCTGGCGGGGGGTCTCGGCCGGCCTCATACTGACGGGACTGGAAGAGGGGGCTCCGCTAGTCCGTGGCCCCCGCTGACGATGGCGTGAGGGGAAGAGGGCGAGGAGGGAGGAGGAGGAGACGGCGGAGGAGGGGGCTGTGGCGGAAGCGTCGCGTCCGGGCAGAGCTGCTGGCGGCGGAGCCGCATTTCCCCCTCTCTCTCTCCTCCCGTCACAAGCCTCCTCGGCCACCCCTCAGGTGGGGAAGCGAGAGCGAGGAGCCCGCTCGGCCCACCTTCGCGCACGGGCGCGGGGCCCCTCTCGGCTCCCGTACACAGGGAAGAAAAAGAGGGGGGAGGGAAACGGGGGTGGGGGGGGGAGAGAGCAAGCGAGAGAGAGAAACCCTCACAGAGGCGGCGGCGGCGGCCGTAGGCAGCTGCTTGTTGCTATTACTGCTGCCGCCGCCGCTTCCTCACTTCCGGGAGCGACGCGGCGTGTGTGTGACGTCATGACGCAGCCGGGGCACGGGCGCGTGTGGTCCCCCCCCCAAAAAAAAGAGCTGCGCCGTTCTGTAGGAGGGCTTATTTGAAGAAGAAAAAAAGTACTATAATATTTTTACTTTTTAAACAAACGACCCGAACGCCTCCATCCGGGTACTTGCAAAGGAAGCTCCGGTTCTGCTGAGGGAAGAACGTAGGTGCCTGTATGAGTCCGTGCCCAAGTCCATATTACTGTATAGGAACTTGCCTTTGGGCGCAAATACAGCCCTGTGTGTATCACATACTGTATATACATACATATATACATATATGTGTGTGTGTGTGTATATATATATATATATATATATATACACATACATACAAACACACACACAAATTACACGTTTACACATACAGAGAGAATATATGTTTATTATTATTATAATATGCAAACCACCAAGTGAGAGTTATAGTTCATCTGATGAACTGAGCTCTAGTTGACAAATGCTTTTATGCCATGATAAAATTTAGTCTTTTAGGCTTCACAAACCTTTACTGTGGCTGATCACAGAATTTTCCTGCCCTGGGCAACATGAAGGGCAGATTTGGTCCCACGTGGCTCCGCTGTCCATGACCACTCAGCTGGCAGAGAGAAGGAGTGTATACAATGCAAGAGTGTGCAACGCCATCTCTCTCTTTTTTGGCACAGTAATGGACACTGAGCATAGTGGCAAGCACAGACTTGTAAAATCCATTACCAACTGGCAGGTAGGGGAGGGGCTGAGCAGAGGGGACAGGCTTCCTTCATCCACAGCCAACATGGAAATCAAACATGCTTCGTCTACCAACAGCCCACCCACCTAAATATAATTCCTATTGCTACCAGGCAACAAGTGTATTTGTAGACCACTCTTCATGATTGCCCATAGTGATCTTGGAGCAATTTCCGAGATAAATTACATTCAACATAGAATTACATTGAAATACGAAACTTAAAACAAGTCATTAATAAAATACAGCTGTGCAGAAATAAAACCTACAAATGTTAGGCAGGCTGCATGACTTCATTTCCTCCAAAGGCCCTATAGAACAGGTATGTTTTTACTTGGCGACAAGCCTTTCAGAATTGTTCCCATCCCTTGTTAAATACAAGCCTAGACAAGCCCAATTCTGCACTGCACAGAGATTGGCAGAGGCCAGCCAAGTACAGGCAGTGACAGCTTCTGCTCATTCTGGCTGGCCTGCTGGACCCAAAGAGAACAGGTAGAGCAGCCTTTGACAACCTGGTGCCCTTCAAATGTTTGGGAGTGCAACTACCATTAGCAGCAGCCAGCAGAGTAAAGGTAAAGGTAAAGGTACCCCTGCCTGTACGGGCCAGTCTTGCCAGACTCTAGGGATGTGCGCTCATCTCACTCTATAGGCTGGGAGCCAGTGCTGTCCGCAGACACTTCCGGGTCACGTGGCCAGCGTGACAAGCTGCATCTGGCGAGCCAGCGCAGCACACGGAATGTCGTTTACCTTCCCGCTGGTAAGCGGTCCCTATTTATCTACTTGCACCTGGGGGTGCTTTTGAACTGCTAGGTTGGCAGGCGCTGGGACCGAACGACGGGAGCGCACCCTGCCGCGGGGATTCAAACCACCGACCATGCGATCGGCAAGTCCTAGGCGCTGAGGTTTTACCCACAGCGCCACCCGCAGCCAGCAGAGGGAGGTAGCAAAAGGCAGAATAGTGGTTGCTCCTTGCAACTCACTGGTCCAGCCCTATCTACCATGCTACCTGGAGACGCACTCATTGGATCATCACCTTGTCATGGTGAGTGGGCCTGCACGTTCCTATGACCCTTGTGAACAAGCTGTCAGGAATCTCATACTCCCAGCAGGGTCACCCAAGGTGGTAAGGTCAAAGGGTTCCATCAATGGTGTCTCCGAAGAATTTTACACATCACTTGGGAAGACAGGTGAACTAATGCCAGTGCACTGGAAGAAGCAAAGGTCACCAGTGTCAAAGCAATGATTCTTCAGCATCTATTTTGGACTATTCATGTTGTTCAGATGGCTGATTATCATCTTCCAAAGCAACTACTCTATTCCAAACTTAAAAATGGAAAGTGTAATGCTGGTGGTCAACAAAAGAGGTTTAAAGACTCTTTCAAGGTAAATCTTAAAAAAGTAGGGTAAACACCAACAATTGGGAAACATTGGCCTGCAGTTCTTCAACTGAAGAAAAACCTTTACTGAAGGACTTTGAAGATGCTTGAACTCAGGACGCAAGGAAGAAACATGCTAAGAGGAAGGCACGTTTGGCAAACCTTCACCTTGATCAACTCCTGCCCGGAAACCTATGTCCCCACTGTGGAAGGATGCATGGCTCCAGAATTGGCCTCCACAGTCACTTACAGATTCACTGTTAAGACCGTGTTCATGGAACACGATTTTACTCAGCTATGAGCGATCGCCGAAGAAGCTACCTAGAAATAGAAGGTAAGTGCCTGGAACACCGCTTGGAGATTGGAGTGGCATTCAACAATATCCTTCCAGAATTATAGATGAGCTTTCCACTTTCCTAACTGAATGCCGTGTCTGATCACTTCTGGGGTGAGGGTTGCAGAATCATCCTTGCCATGTTCTTCCCTTGGAGTCTTTCAAAATGATAGGATACAGGACTCAAGAGCTTCCAAGCTTTATACAGGCATTACTATTTTGTCTTGCAAGCACAAACAATTTTCTATGCTTTCGTAAGTTAATGATATTTTCTCCTTCCCCTGCATTTACATGAGTTTAAGGGTATTTGTTTGCATGGGACATGAAACGCTGGGTTGTGGAGCTGAATATTGTGTGAAATGGGGAGCCAGAGAAGGAGTTAGCTGTAAAATGCATAATTTACAAAAGAGAAATGTAAACTTTGTAGAAAGAAAACAGCAGCGAATAAGTTCCGTCTGGGTTCCTAACTTGTCATGTAAGCAAGAGAATTGTAGCACATCTTAGGCCTGAGCTTCATGGTCAGCAGCATGGGGTTCTTCTGCTTTGAACCACTGCTTCTGCAGCAAAGGGGTTCTGACCCAAGGTAAGAGTTCGTGTTTGGGCAGGCAGAGGAAGGCAGGACAAAGTAAGTCAAAGATGAGGCAAGGCAAGGATTTCAGGATTCAAGTGATACCACAGACACTACCTAGCTGATATCACCCCTTTAAGACTGGTTTATGGGAATGGGTTAGAACCACAGAAATAATGAGCTCACATACACCAGTCTCCTGTTAAGAATTCAAGGTAATTGGGTGGAAGGGGTGAACACCTGTGGTCTAAGTTCCCATATAGCCTGGATTGGTGGGAGCTCTTTTGACAGCATCTTGTTCCGTTGCTCAGCCTACTCAGATTTAAGTGTAAGTTTTTGTGTTATTTAGCTGGATTAGTTAGTGTTTGTTGCTTTCTTACCTTCTGAGTTATTTTAATCTGTGTAATTATTTGGAGTTTTTCACTTTTGTAGAGTTTTGTTTTAGTAAAGTCTGTGTATGATTTTATGAAATTTGGTCTGGTCTGGGTTCCTGAACCTTTTAATTTTGACCACACTTTGCTTTTCGGAGGAAGGGTCATCTGCCACAGGCACTCTCTGCAGCTGCCTTTTCTGCTGGTTAAACAGATCGTGGTGCAACTCTTCCTCTACTGCTGCTGTAGTCAAGGCTTGGCTATTGAAGCATCAGTCCTTTCATGTGAGCATCCCTGGGAGGCAGGGACCTCAGCTTCCCTGGTCAATTTCAGGGGTTCTCTAAGTGCTCGCTGTTCACCATGTCTGGTCTCTCTGAAAATATGGCACAAACTCTGAAGGCTGTAATTTCAAACACAAACCAGGGGGTAAGTCCCATTGCACACAGTGAGAGTTACTTATGTGTAAACAGCCACATAATTATCTAAACAATGGCCCACCAAGTAAGGAAGCAACACCAGTTAAAGAGAGGCAATTCAACGTAATCACTTAAGACACATACATTACTTACCCAATAAGTGTTCATATGACTTCAGTTAAGGCTGCTCTGGCTGCTACTCCAACCACAATATGAGACCAGAAAGAAGAAGGCGAGCCGGGTGGGTTGGGGGAATTTCCCTGGCACTTTGTTTATGTCTGCAGTAACACCCTTGAGCTTTCCTTCTTCCCATTTTCTTTTGCTTTGGTTTGACTGTCAGTTTCCTCTTGATGCATTTCCTCTCCGCAGGTGCTTCCTCCTCTCAGGGCTATGAGATTTCTTTCTTCTTTTTCTTTTTGAGCCGCATCGCATAGACACCTGCGCACCTTCACACTCCATTACCCCATAATAAATGCTAAACAGAAGAAGGAAGAAAACACCATATGTGTGAGATTTGAATGAAGTTAGGACTGTGCAGAGTTAGGAGGAAATGACCAAGACACAGGGTGGTAAGAACGGGTGAATTGTTGGTGGGGAGGTCTGGGAGAAGTGATGGTGGAGGAGGAATCCCGGGGAAATAGCTAGGGTGAAGGGCGCTGTTGGATAACCTGAGAGAAACATACAAGGATTGCAGCACAAAACCTTAATTGTGATAGGGCCTGGGGTGAGGAACAGAACTCACAAACTGTCCAATGTACATTCAGGTTTATATTTCTGTGAAAGGGACCCCCTTCAGTCTGAAATCTCAAGACAGATGTATGCTGAAAGAAGTTGTACTTAACATCAAGAGGATGCATTTTAAATAATCATCATCATCACATTTCCATTCCACCTTTCTTCCAAGGAGTTCACAGTGGCATATATAATTCTCCCCTTTCCCCATTTTATCCTAACCACAACCTTGTGAGGTAGGACAGGCTGAGAGACAGCAACTGGCCCAAGGTCACACAGTCAGCTTTCTGGCTGAGGAGATTTATTCCTGCTCCTCCCAAGCTCTAGTCCAGGACTCTAACCCCTACATTACACTGGCTCTCTATTAGAGCGAAGGGTGTCTAACGTGAGTTTTCAGGGTGGGGTAGCTTATTTTCTAGAAGTATTTCACATTAATTATAAAAATGTTTACTGCACATGTATCACAGCAATCTACAGCAATATATAAACATAAAAACATGCAGTAAAATAATAAAAAGTTAAAAACAAATTAAAAGCAAAAGAATCGAAAACAAACACCATTAGGCCATTGTGTGTGGTATACTCTAATTCCCTGCCCAGAATAGAAAAGGTGTGAGGTGGTGTTTAAAAGTTGGCACAGAAGGGGCCTGCTGAATCTCTCTTGGCAGGATGCCCCACAGGACTGGGTCGAGAACACTAAAAGCTTGGTTTCTCCTAGTCATCAAAGGAGTCTCCCCAACTGGAGAAAGAACCAGAGACGCTCCTACAGGTTATCTCAAGGGTGATAGAGACGACATAGAAAGATTCAGGCAATCCCTGAGTTTTCCTGGACCTAAGTTGCTCAGGGCTCTTGTAAATTAATTAAAGAACCTTGAACCTGGCTTGGTAGTAGATGGGCAGCCCATGGAGATGCTTTGACAATGATGTCACATGTTCTTGAGCTTCCATCAGCAACCTGACTGCAGCATTCTGCACCAGCTGGAGCTTGTGAACCAGACCCAGGGGCCAAATCATCATTTGGAAAGTTCAGCAGGCTTATAAAGTCATACTTTGTGTTGCATCCACTTCTTGTTGCGTCTTTTCATGTTACGGGTTACTTCCAGGTTTTGTCGCTCGCACCTGCGCAGATGCAGCACTTCGAGTTGCGGGCATTTCACGTTACGGACGGGCCTCCGGAACGGATCCCGTCCATAACACGAGGTACCACTGTAATCCCGCTTTCAGGCTCTAAAGAAAATATTGTACTTTTGGGCTGTATACTGATGTAAGTTTTAGACTGTTGAAAGCAGGTGCCCATACACACTTTACCTTTAAAACATATTTGAAGCACAATTGTCTCCTCAAAGAATTCTGGGCACTGTAGTTTATCCCTCACAGAGTTAGAATTCCCAGCAACCCTTCACAAACTGGTGTGCCCAGAATTCTTTGAGGGACAGAATGTGCTTTGAATGTGCTTTTATGGTGTAGTATACATAAACCCTAAAAATGGCACTGAAACAGACTGTTTTCAATGCTATTTGCTGCATGTATCTTTCTCAGGTTGCGAGCTACTCTTGAAACACTTCACTACTCTTGTTACAAACTTACTTTAGGAATTCTATCTTCAGTGATTAACGTATGACTCATTCTTCCTTTCATTTATGGCTTCTTGTTTTTTGCACTTTTGGGAAACCACACCGTTTTTTTTACTGTTTCCCTCTGCTTCCTTCCTCAAATCAGTAACATGGTTTGACACTGTTCTTTTAATTTCTAATCCTTGAGGATTCTTTAACCAATTTCTAGATTCCTTTCCTCATCAAAATAAAGCTGAAGCAAAGACTTGTGATTTCAACTGCTCCACCAGCTTTCAAATAACAGATTTGTAGCCCTTATCAACATAAGCAGTTTGCCGTTATTAGAGGAGGCATTTAGGGCACTTCCAGGCTGTTGCTGTTTCGGAGTGGAATTCAGTGACATGCCGGCAAATTCATATTGCACAATCATAGTTGATTGGGATGTCTTGCAAAACATGCCCACTTCGCCAAAATATTGGATTTATTTTTATTATTTTGCAATAAGGAAAGTGATGGGGAGATGCATTGGAAAGTTGTGTGATAACATTTGCTTTAACACAATGCCATTTAACCTCCCAGCAAACAAATCAGGACAAATGTTCAATAAACAGGTTATCTGGAATCACCTTTAGTTTATTGTGGTGACCATGAAGACACTAGCTTCATCTACTATCTCAAAACCAATGAGAAACATGGGATTGCTGAATAGCAAACTCACAGTATGCAGTTTATGAGGTGCAATTATGAGATAAAGAAGTTCCGGGGCACATTCGACACCATTGATTCCCTGAACCACTGAAAATTTCAACCCTAAGAGGCAGGGCCTGCAAATTGGGAGAGGAAGGGACTGTTGTTCAGGCCACTTGCCATGTGGACTTGTGTGGACTGGCCTGGTTTTCTTTTGGCAAGGAACAGATGCAATAAATTATCATATCTGAGCTATGGGAGGTGGGGGGAGGGAGGAACCCTGCCAAATGAATAAGGAATACATATAAACCACACTAAACTTGAAGGAGCTTCATAGGTTCAGTGCCTGTACAGACTTTCATTTGTAGCTGCTGACATCCCGTTTCCATTGTGGCACTTTCCACATCTGATTCAGCAGACCTTTTGTATAAGCTGTGTCTGCTAATGAGCATAACTTTTAGGAAAGTATCCCTTCAGATTCCAATTCCTTCGTTTGCCACTAAGAGTCGATGCTATTTCCTATGAGAGAGGTTTTTTAAAATAATAATAATCATCATCATTTGAAACTATTCAAAGCTCAAGAGGAGGAAGGAGTAATTTAAAGTATTGATTATTCAATATAAAACTGAATAGTTTAATTTCCATGACTAACAATAAAGTTGGGATGAGCTGGAAACTTATAAGGAAAGCTTCCTTGAAATGATGTGACATAAAGTATATTCACCAAAGAATTTCTCACAGGGTTTTACTGAGCTCTAGAGGGGCTCTCTGCATGCTGGTTTTGAATCTGGAATTACTAGAGCATATTTCTTCTACAAAAACATTGAAAGTTTCATAAATCCACTTTTATTGGCCATCTGTGAAATCCTGAGGTGGCCATTTTTAGAATAGCCTCCCTAACGGGAAGAAAGGAATTTCATTAGGCAGACTTGGGTGGAATCTACATACGTATAAATGTTCTGAAAATACTTTTAAAAAAAACATTTTTAAAAATATATTGAATTTTCCATAAGGCTCACCATCACCATCTAGTGTCACATTGTATATTGTACTTAAAGGTAAAGGTAAAGGTACCCCTGCCCGTACGGGCCAGTCTTGCCAGACTCTAGGGTTGTGCGCTCATCTCACTCTATAGGCCGGGAGCCAGCGCTGTCCGCAGACACTTCTGGGTCACGTGGCCAGCATGACAAGCTGCATCTGGCGAGCCAGCACAGCACACGGAACGCCGTTTACCTTCCCGCTGGTAAGCGGTCCCTATTTATCTACTTGCACCCGGGGGTGCTTTCGAACTGCTAGGTTGGCAGGCGCTGGGACCGAACGACGGGAGCGCACCCCGCCGCGGGGATTCGAACCGCCGACTATGCGATCGGCAAGTCCTAGGCGCTGCGGTTTTACCCACAGCGCCACCCGCGTCCCATATTGTACTTAAAACACTCTTAAAACGTTTTATTTGCAGCTGTATAGCTGAGTCCTTATACACATTTAGGAAAAACACTTTATTATTTTTATTCAGTTTTATTCTCTTTCATTCTGTATGAAAGACAAACATACAGTAAGAAGTAATAGAGACAAACATGTGTATCTGGCATAGTTCAATCTCTCCTGCTAACTACAATGGAAGGAGGTAGGGAAAGAAAGAAGGAAGAACTGAACTCAGCTCTCTTCCACCCTGGCCATAGTGAGCTGGCAGAGCTTCAGGAGTGATGTTAGCTCCATCACAGATTCACCACCACCACCACCACCACAAGACAGCGTAACTAGATGAAGATTTCATTTTCGTTATTTTTCTCTCAAGTGTGTCACCAAACCTCCTGAATGCTCCTAATGCTAATTAGTTGGGGAAAATTTATACAGCATGCTTTCAATCTTGTAGTGCTCCAGTAATGTCAAGTGCATTTTAATCACAGGCATAAATAATGAGAATATAATGTTTTGAAAGCTTCCATGAACAGTGCTGATGTGGAGGAAGGGAAGAAACCTGCAATAATAAAGCACTAGATCTTCCTGAGTGCGAGTTGGGTGTGCGGGGAGTAGGGACGGCTTGTATGTATTCTTCTTAACAAGTAAGCCCACTTTATCTTGCATGTGCAGTAGCAGCTGGCAGGGTTGTTGTAGAGGGCAATATTGCTTACCTGGCTTCTCAAAGCCATGCATTGCTGCTACTCACCAAAAATGAGAGGGCAAAAGTGGCTGGAAGTCCTGGTTTGGGCCCCAGATCAGAGGGGGCCACACACAACCCTAACATATACAGTACTGTATATATCTTTCTTTTTGGGAGAAAGAGTAACATCTGCCTAAAAGCAATAAAAAAACCTTATGCCATCTGCACTTTCGGGCTTCATTTTGTCAGAACTTAAAAATGTGAAGCATAGTTTGAGCCTAAGATGTGAATTGGAAGATGTGTAAGCTTTTATAAAATAATAATAATAATATAGGGCAATCAGGATTGCATATCCAGCCATCAGGTATGGATTCTTTTGTTGTGATTCCTGCATTTCAGGTGCTTGGACTAGATGACCCTTATGATCCCTTCTGACTCTACCAGCTGAAAACTGGTTTGCACACACATGCATTGTTGTTCTGTTTTACACACACACACACACACACACACACACACACACACGAAGGATTGGGTATTTAATAAGTGAAACTGAATGAAAAAGCCCCCAAACAAATTACAGTGGAATTAACAAGGGTGTTACAATGTTGAAAAATATGATGTTGTATAAGCTTTCTACAGGACCTTAGAATGTGAACCCATTCCAGTGACTTTTCCCAGGTTTCTATGTCCTTTAAAAAGGTAAAGGTACCCCTGCCCGTACGGGCCAGTCTTGACAGACTCTAGGGTTGTGCGCCCATCTCACTTAAGAGGCCGGGGGCCAGCGCTGTCCGGAGACACTTTCCGGGTCACGTGGCCAGCGTGACAAAGCTGCATCTGGCGAGCCAGAGCCACACACGGAAACGCCGTTTACCTTCCCGCTAGTAAGCGGTCCCTATTTATCTACTTGCACCCGGGGGTGCTTTCGAACTGCTAGGTTGGCAGGCGCTGGGACCGAGCAACGGGAGCGCACCCCGCCGCGGGGATTCGAACCGCCGACCTTTCGATCGGCAAGCCCTAGGCGCTGAGGCTTTTACCCACAGCGCCACCTGCGTCCCATACTATGTCCTTTACCAGATGTCAATAAAAACTATAGTTTTGGCCACCTTCTACAGTTGAACTCACAGCTGGGCTCTTGAGGCAGCAGTACTTGATAATTCTCCTATTGACTCAACAGAACTAACTGATTCATATTCTGAATATATGAAAATTGCACCTGTAACGCATCTCTAGCCTGGTATGAGCAGGTGTAAATAGCCAGGCAGGAAATGCTACCAAACCACCAAAGATTGGCAAAATGTGTTCAACACTACACTGCTGTCTTTGTGCTCTGGCTAACAAAGTTGTACACAGATATGCACATACAGCCCTGTTCTCACTGACTGACTGGAGTAGTAAGATTATGCTGGCTGGCCCTACTTCACTCTCTGCATTCCCACTGCCTCGAACCCAGATCGCTGAACCTCCAGACAAAGTGAGAAAAGGCTCTTCACACATACAACCATATGCACAACCATCCAGCTCAAACCAGAAACTATTACACCTATACCTGCCCAATGAGGTGACCCACCGTACGGTGTATTGCAGCAGCTGTAAAGGCAGTTTAGTAGCCTCAGGGCCTGGGCTGAGCCCACCTACCCACAATGGTCTTTATATCCTTCTGGAGAAGAAGGATAAGAGAGCTTCCTGTTCCAGTGAAGCCTGCCTTGATCAACAAGGCCTTCCTTAGCTCCTGGGTATTCCTGTATCCTTTGTTCCCAGCTTGCTTCTCAGTATCTCTTGATTTATGCTTTGTCCCCAAGTCCTGGCTTTATCCTAGTGCATCTGAAGCTGTTGCCCATAGCCTAGCCTTCACAGCAGTTAGGTGTGAACTATGCGCATATGTTCATTCAGGCAAGATTCATTTAAAAAATGTGCAAACTCCATCACCACAGACAAATTTCAGGAATAGGTCTAAGAGAATAGTGATAGTTTAAAGGGAGATATGTGGATAAGGTGGCTTGAAGGATCCATATACAGGTTTAAGAGGGGTCAGGGGCAAAGTAGTCTCTGGTGAACAACCCTTGTTCCCTGGAGGCTTACTGCCAGTCAGCTGGGCCTGGACACCATTTTCATTTAGCCCAATACCTCTTATGTAGCATTGTTTTGGGGCATTATGGGAAGTTAATGTGGAGCCCAGACCCAACTTCCAGATGCTGCTCAGAATACAAGGCTGGGGGAAAGCATTTTTAAGGGTTCAGGAGCGCAGTGGGTCAGTGCATCTGGCTGTTAACCTGAAGGTTGGTGGTTCGAGCCCACCCAGGGTCAGCTGTGGGCAGAATTCCTGCATTGCAAGGGGTTGGACTAGATGACCCTCTGGGCCCCCTTCCAGCTCCAGAATTCCATGATTCTAAGTTCTCCAAGGATGCGAGGTGCCGATGACAGGCCTGTCTTTACAGTGTCGCTGCAATTACAAACACTTCAGTTGCAATGTATTTTGAGAAACATAACTGCCAGTGACACTTACAGAAATGAAACTAAAAACTGTTAACATGAAAGAAAGAAAATGTTTTGTTAATCCAAACTGTGCTTGATAGAAAACTTCTGATTTGATATGTAGGTTTCATCCAAGCAGTGATCAAAAGAAGAACTACCTCTATCCTGGAAAACAAATTAGGAGAACTAGTTTTAAAGCTTTTATGAGTAGTAGCTGAGTGCGCTTCTGAAATTAATATTTTTCTCTCTCTTAAAAAATTAAAATATTATTCCTTTGGTATGACTCCTCATTAATTGTCTTCATTACACATGGGCTGGTTGTGAGAGTGCATCCATAAGGGTTGTTTGGAATGACAACTCTTGAATTCAAAGGGACTGGCTATCTGGCTATTTCAATAGATCTGGAGCCATTCAAACAATTTCTACACAGGCAATGTAATCTTCCTCCAAAGTTTGGTCCCTGCTAGGTTTACTCTGATGTCAGACACAATCGCATCTAGATAAGCAGCAACATCTTTGCATGTCCAGGCTTGCCGAGACATAAGACCCAAGAAGCCATTCATTGCTGACCAGTGGTAAAAACCACTTGATCTGACAGTAGCCAGACAATATACCGCATTAGGTTTATCTGTCTCATGCAGAGCCAGTGTGGTTTAGTGGTTGAGCAGTAGCCTCGTAATCTGGTGAACCGGGTTCGCATCTCCGCTCCTCCATATGCAGCTGCTGGGTGACCTTGGGCTAGTCACAATTCTCTGAAGTCTCTCAGCCCCACTCACCTCACAGAGTGTTGTCGGGAAGGAAGGGAAAGGAGAATGTTAGCCGCTTTGAGACTCCTTCGGGTAGTGATAAAACGGGATATCAAATCCAAACTCTTCTTCTTCATCTTCGGAAAGGCTTGTCGCAACCAGCTTGTCGCAACGCAACTCATTCTTGTAGAGAAAGTGAACTAATCTATGTGGAAATTAAACTTGGTGGCAGATCTTGCTAGCCATTTTACATGACTAGCCAAATGGCAAATCCGCCCATTCACAAGATGCCTTGATTGCTGATATCCCGGAAGCATGGTGTGGTTTGGCCCAACCCTAGGTAACTATGTGCCTGACTAAAATAAGGGTTATCTAGAGTAGCACTGAATTGATTACAGGAGTATTAAAGTTATGCAGGCTTTAGTATTGCATTGCTGTTCTGTTATGACATAGCTCACAGCTATGTAACAGAACGGGCAATTATAATCGTAGCTTGGCAAACATATAAAGGAAATGCTCTTAGCTTCACAGTGGGGGTAAAAAGGAAAAGCTAAGGCCGTGTTATTCGCTTTGTTTGAAAAATGTAAGCAGGCATCTTTCAGGGTCACATTCATAAGACAAATTGCACATGAGATTTTCAATATGTCATAGAAAAAGAATAGATCCCAATACCTTAAAGAGAAGCTTTTGAATGGATTGTATGATCTGAGAATTTATAACCCTGCTAATAGAATCTTCTCCACACAGTAATGGAAACACATTGCTCAAACAGGAAGAAGTATTTGTTTTCAAACTTTCTAAGCACGCCACCAAACCTGAAGTAGCATCACTTCTCATGCTTTCAAAGTAGGATATTAATACATGCAGCAAAAGATTTGCCCGGAAAGACCAGCGCCCATCCAGTCTGAATGCTCTTCTCCCCGCAATCCTTGGAGTGTGGGGACTTGGTAGTTAGTAAGTGATAATGAAAATGCACTCTGCATCTCCTCAGGAGCACTCTTGTTTACTGTGCTCCATAACTGAGCCCTACAATAAGTTCTGCTCTACCAACATGGAATTGCATCTATACTGTATACCGTATATTTAAGGCAAGTGGCTTCCCCAAAGAATCCTGAGAGCTGCAGCTTGTAATGGGTGGTGGGAAATGTAGCTTTGTGAGCTGCAAACTACAGTTCCCAAAATTCTTTGGGGGGGGGAACCATATGCTTTTAATGCATGGTGTGGATGTGTTAAGAGTTGAAAAGGATTTGAAAGAAAAGCCAGTCCAACCCGCCCCCCCGCCCCCGCTCAGTGCAGGACACAATCCTTGACAGATGGCAGTCCCGCCTCTGTTTGAATGCCTCCAGTCATTAAACGCACCCTGTATCTGTAAGACTGATGAGACAGGCATGCTGCTAGATACACACACTCGCTTTTCCCATGCAGTTGAAATGTGCTTGAGATGGAGGGGGAAAGACTTATAAATGGCAGGCCAGGATGGGTGTGTAGCCACTTAGTTTTGCATAAGTACATATGGCAGAAATGGGCTAATAATGATTATGCTAATATTAGTACATTTTATCTCATTTATGCATACACAGAAGCACCAGGGGAAAGTATCAGCCCCTAAAAAATAGCCATGAAGAATTGAAGTTGCTTGTCTTAAATGCTTTTTTAAAAAAAACACACACACACACTTCTTGTTCTCCGTAATATATTGGCACTGTTACAATTAATAGTCTGTTTGAATCTCCATTAAACCTTCCAGAGGTTTACAACTCAGGCATAAAATTTCACTCTGGGCTGAAACTTGTTATCTAAAGTCTCAGCCCAGAAGCTATGCTTTTTAAAAACAATTTGTTTCATTAAACAATTTGCCTTTAACTGGAAGCCTTTCATTTTCAATTAATTTCAAGCCGTGTGATGTGTATTCCCTCAATCTGGCACAGCACACACACACAAAAAATCAATTTGAAAGCAAGTGGAATAGCACATATGGGTTCTGGGGGGGGCAGGGTTGGGTGTTGGCTTGGAAAAGGCTATGGAAGGCAGTTCAAAGGAGATGGTGTATTAGTCATGCGCTGGAAGGAACCTCTTGTTGGATTGTCCTAAAAACCACAAGGATTGTCTAGCTAAAGTTCAACACTGTGGAATCCCCTTTATTTCAACATAAGCAAGTTAACGGATGCACCATTTGTTCACTGACGTCAGAGGGACAAGTGCCAAACTTTGGCTGGTTAATGTTCAGGAAAGCATGTTCTAGATGTCATATAGAAGTTGCCCAGAAATGGGCAACTAGAGTACAAGCACAGAGGCTGCACACATAAAGAAGGAAAGCTGCTGCTCTGGTGTCAGGGCTGGAGTGTTGGACTAGGACCAGTCAGGGACCAGTTTCTAATCCTTGCTCCATCACAAAACTTACCCTTGGATGACCACTCTCATCAGGCTGTTGTGAGGATGAAATTGGTGGGAGTGGGGAGAACCAGGTATACTGTCCTGAGCTCCTTGGAGGAAGGGTGGGGGAAATATGTAATCAATGCAATAACAGAAAAGATAATCTAGATGGGCAAAAGTGCCATATTGAGTTCAGTTCCAGCCCTTGCAAGTAGCTGATCACCGCCACATAGGCTCATGACTGTGCTAGTTAGACTTTCCATCCATGTGAGCATCTGAAACTCCACCTGCTCCTTCCCATACCAGCATTTAGAATGGCACAATGACCTCCCCATACGCTGTTCACCCCACCTTCCATTACTGTCTTTCACATGAGATGTGATTGGTTTGAAAACCCATCATTCAGCTTATCAGACACTTGATCCCCAATTCCAAGTTTTAAAAGAACTCGACGCTGAATGTTTAATATCTTGTAACAAGAAGAGCGGCGAGACTTGGTGGTGTTTCACCAGTACTCTATTATAATTTTTTTAAATAAAATAAATGTTTTCTTTCCTTAATAAATCGTCCCTTATTTCATTTCTTTCAAGCAGTCGGAGGTGATGGGATTTATTGTGTCATTGGATATAGTAGCGTCAGTCTCTCATTTCACCACAGTAAATAGAATTTTTGATTACATCGCTGCAGGAGTTCATTCTTGTCATTGCACCTAAGTAGCAATATGTATAGGAGGCAGAAACAACAGGCAGTTCCCCACCTCCTCTCATTTTTAAGAAAGAGTGAGAAATTCTCTCTTGGGATAGGATATTCTGCTTCTGCGGGGAACTTTCCACTAACCGCTTCTGAAATACGCATTTCAGTTTGAAGGTGTTCAGAAATCATCAATGCACAACAATATTATAACGATTACCGTAAATGCAGGCAGTGTGTGCAAACATCATTTTTTGGTGCTTACCTTTGTTTTGCCTTCCACAGTATTGCTATCTGCTAGAAATGCCCCATCTCTTTATTATCTCTAGTTGCTGGTGGTGGCGGCAGAGAAAATGAGAGATGGGTAGTAATTGAATAGAATGCTTGCATGAGATTTGACGGGTTAAAAGTAGGTAAGTAAACAATGAATGCAGCCTTTTAAGTGCAAAAGTGAAGAGCAGAGAAGGCTCTGCTTAATAGAATACAACAGCTGCCTTAACCCAGGCAGCCATCCATTCAGACCAGCGCTGTCCAGCACTGTCTTTCAAGGTATTTAGGCAGTTTGTTTCCGTCAACAGTTATGTGATATTTTCAACTGGAGATCCCAGGGATCGAGCCAAGGACTTGTTCCATTCAACTTCTCCTCATTCATACTCAGGGGTGCCAACTTGAATAAAATATGGGGGGGGGCAGGGAGGTAAGCTCTGCCCCGCACAATCAGTCACATGATACAGTGTGCGCACACAATTTGAATGGCAATGCTCATCAGCTTTGGGGCCCCCTCTAATGTTTTATGGGGTGGCGGTGAAGGGACTTTGGCCCCTAGGAGTTGGCTCCTATGTCCATACTATAATATGTACAGTAATAATTAGCTACCAGGCTAAGTTCAAGTGCTAGTATTGGCATGCAACACCCTATACGGCTTGCCAGCTAAAAGACTGCTTCATCTACTTATCCAACCAATCACTGCATTCTGCAGGAGAGGGAATCTTGCAGATATCAGGAGGTCCATTCCACACAGTGCTGGAATCAGGCCTTTACTGTGGCGGCACCTCCCTTTTGAAACTCCCTCTCATTGCATATCAGACAGGTGTGTTCTCCACTGTCTTTTCAGCATCTGCTGAAGTCATTCCTCTTTCAGCAACTACAGTCTTTATCCCAGTTGGAAACTGTCCCGGGTCTGAATTTAATTTATGTATGTGCTGCTTTTTAAAACTGTTTTTAATAATTGTTTTATTTCATTCAATTGTTTTTATATGTGCAGTTGTTTTAGCCACTTTTATATATGTAATTGCTATTGCCAGTTGCTTCGGGATGCTGCATGGAAAGCGAATAATGAATGAAATAAATAAATAATAATAATAAATACAATGGTATTTAATTTGTTAATATAAAGGCACCCAATAATATTGCTCTCTGGGTGGCTCGCAAACATAAAATTATCAAATACTGTTAAAACACAATATTATAAAATAACTACTTGCAGCTTTGTATTTCTTTCTGGTTCAACAAGACAAGAGACCCTCTGGGATACACTTGCTTGCTTACTTGGAAGTAACTTTCCTGCCCCATGTTCAGTAAGGTTTCCTCCTTAGTAAGTATATTTCAGATTGCAGCCTTAGGTGGTGGATATTTTTCTCATCTACTTTCTCATCTATTCCATACAGATGGAGCAAATGGAAAATGCAAACAACATAAAGGTTAATAGAAACAGTGACAGCCCCTTAATTGTAGCAGAGTAAACACCTCTCTGCAATTATAGTTAATGCTTATCTTTGTTTTTCATGCAATGATCAACCAATGAGGCATGCCTCCAGCATGAGATGAAAAGTGGGCATCTGGATCTGTTTGTATAGTTATCAGACTAATGCAGAAATGATGCCCAGCTCATTTTCTGAACATACTCAGTTCAGTCTCTGCATAACTCACCTGGAAAATGCAAAAATCTAGGCTGCCAGCAAAACCCGCCCAAATAATACACATGCCTAATACAGCATTGTGGCTTATTTCTGACCTCCTAAATTGCACTGGAGAAGGCCTTGAGTACCTATCTCTGCTGTTACCATTTGGCAAATCACATACAGTGCTTACCTCATAATGGCATTAGCAATTTACTTTCAAATATATTTTGCTACTTTTGGGGGGGGGAGGGTAAGCTCCCCCCCCCCCTCGTTTTATCCATTGGACCAAATCCTCCTATATGAAAGGTTTCCTTTAGGGTTGCCAGGACACAATCTGGGGAATATTTAGATATCTTTACTTCCATCATAGGAGACATGATAGCCGCAGCTTTCCCTTGGGAGCAGAAGTGGCTAAATAAAGCAGGCTGAATCCAGAAAGGAAGGAGCTTGGCAAACTTTACTTCAGTTATAAACAGGTAGGCAGAACAAAACTGGAGCAGTGAAGCTGCTGCAAATAAGTGTACCAAATATAGTTAGCTAGTCAGACAGCAAGCGAGCTGAGCAAGGCTTCTAACCAGAGGTGCCATCTTTTCTAGGTGAGGGTGCCTGACATGAATGTCCAGACGTTGTGCATGTGAAGATGTGAGGAGCCAAGGGGCAGAGCCGAACACCCTCTGAGCATTGAGGCGGCCTGGCCCCCTCACAAAAAGAACATTGGGGGAGGGCTGAAACTGCCCCGGCCCCAAGGAGACGGTGCCTGTGTATCTAGCAGAATGAAAATAGTACTGCAGGTTAGCATATACTGAACATGCTAGCCTTGCTAAAAGCCCCAGGCTGAAGGAAATGTTATTGGCTCCACCCACTTGCCAAGCAATCCCTTCCTTTGTGAGCTCAGTTTGCAACCAGGTCTTTTGGGACAGGACCAAGGCTGCTCAGGTCACCCTGAGTGACCTTTGCTCCTGCACCTACTAGCAGTTTTCAAACTCTTAAGAACAAATTAACCATTGGCTTGCACTTTTTTGATGTGGTCCCCTACCGTCGCTGGGACGCGGGTGGCGCTGTGAATAAAACCTCAGCGCCTAGGGCTTGCCGATCGCATGGTCGGCGGTTCGAATCCCCGCGGCGGGGTGAGCTCCTGTCGTTCGGTCCCAGCTCCTGCCCACCTAGCAGTTCGAAAGCACCCTTAAGTGCAAGTAGATAAATAGGTACCGCTGTATAGTGGGAAGGTAAACAGCGTTTCCGTGTGCTGCTCTGGTGCCGGTTCGCCGGAACAGCTTCGTCACGCTGGCCACGTGACCCGGAAGTGTCTCCGGACAGCGCTGGCTCCCGGCCTCTAGAGTGAGATGAGCGCGCAACCCTAGAGTCTGTCAAGACTGGCCCGTACGGGCAGGGGTACCTTTACCTTTACCTACCGTTGCTATTCTGCTGTGCTCCTTTCTCAGGTCTGTTCCTGCCTCTCCTCTCTCTCCCCCCCCCACCCCGACTTCTGATACGAGGTCATTTGCAAATCACAACAGGTGGGTTCAGTGGCAAAGAAGAAGAAGAGTTTGGATTTGATATCCTGCTTTATCACTAACCGAAAGAGTCTCAAAGCGGCTACCATTCTCCTTTCCCTTCCTCCCCTACAACAAACACTCTGTGAGGTGAGTGGGGCTGAGAGACTTCAGAGAAGTGTGACTGGCCCAAGGTCACCCAGCAGCTGCATGTGGAGGAGCAGGGACGCGAACCCGGTTCCCCAGATTATGAATCTACCACTCTTAACCACTACACCACACTGGCTCTCCTTGGGATAGGCCCAAGGAGAAGCCTGCCTACTCAAATCTTTTTCCACCCATTGGGGGGCAAAAGTGATATGATCATGTTCTGGCACCCCTAACTACATTTCATGGATTTCCCTTGGCTTACTTCCACCTCTGATTTGACTCACTTTATATAATTTAGTAATGCATGTGTGCAGTGTGCTGCCCAATTGCAGGATCTGCTCACACTTTCACACACCCCGCCCCCCATTGATGCACTCCTGGCTGCTGTGCACAGCACCACTGAGTGATGATGCTTCACTTGTGCGATGGTGGTCATGCCGGGATGCATGTACCCTTCCCCAGCCAACTGGCTGAGCCAAAAGGCTATTGGAGTGGGGTTTAGGTGAGGATCGGTAGGAAACCTCTCCTCTCTGGTGTATTTTGCCACATAGAGACTCAGCCCGGATGCTGGTCAGCTCCTTCCTTTCCTGTCATATCCTGGAGGCTTAAGAGACCCCTTATTCACCTTTATCCAGTGATCAATTGCCTTTTTGTGTGCTATATATACTCATGTGCTGACAATAATTGCAGAAACATTATTAACATGGCAGCCCAAAATTGCTTCTGGTTTATAATTTCACCGAAGAGGGAGAATGTACAGAGATCCTTATACAACTCAACTAAACTGGTCAATAACGTATTTAATGGTTCAGAAACCACAAATGAATGAGCCTACACATGGCCCACATTGCAGTTTCAGCATGTAGTGTAGCAGTGTGCTCATTTTAAGCTTTCTTCAATCCTTTTTTATTATTGTACAGTTGGGAGGGACCCCAAGGGTCATCTAGTTCAACCCCTGCAATGTCCATATATAACAGAAACATGTAAAAAAATACTCTACAGTTGTAACTTGGTATTCAAATGCCTTGGGAGTCGAATGTTTTGGCTCCTGAACGATTGAAAACCGAAAGTGATTGTTCCAGTTTTCAAACGTTCTTTGGAACCCAAACGTCCAACACGTTCCTGCAGCCAATCAGAAGCCACGCCTTGGTTTTTGAACATTTTGGAAGTCAAATGGACTTCCAGAATGGATTCTGTTCGACTTCCAAGGTACCCCAGTATATAGAAGTCATATTTAGTTTGGTTGGTTGGTATACAATACTACCTTTTGTATTATTATTCTTATTTTCACACTACATAAAGAGAATGTGGAGAGCAATGCATTGTTTCAGCTCAGCCTATGAAGTCTTTCCAGGAAAGCTGTAGCGAAGCTGCTTTTGAGCTCCCAGTTTCACTTGTTCTTCACCACAGAATGAACATGTACCACTTCCTTGTTTCTTCCTATATCCTGCCTGCCCAGTGGCGTAGCGTGGGGGGTGCAGGGGGGGCCGGCCGCACTGGGTGCAACATCTGGGGGTTAGGGTTAGGGGGCGCAAATCCACAGGTTAGGGGGCACAAATTACTTGCCTTGCCCCGGGTGCTGACAACCCACGCTACGCCACTGTGCCTGCCTGTTACTATAGCATCGCTAACTTATCATTAGATGGTGCATCTGAATTTTGGTGATCAAATATATTTAAAAGTGTCAGGGAAAGGAGCATTCCTGCTGCTGCCCTGTTGTTCTGAGCCCAATATGCATTGCTCCCTATGGGAGAAGGCAAGATGAATTGAGACTGATGTTCCTTCTCCTTGTGTCTATTTTTATTAATTCCGTTTGTCCTTCTCTACCTCTGAAGAAAATTATTATTATTACTACTACTACTTGTAACAGTAATAAAACACAAAAAGAAAATTCAATATATAGCAAACATATCAATTTAAAACAATGACTTGCATCCACTGTAGTGCTAAGCAGCTGCCTCCTCTGCACAGTAATTTATAATTGGACAATGTACCCAGCACCCTCTCTAAATCTGCTCCGGAGGGTTGTGGGGACCCACAGAACAAATTTAGGGGAGGAGGGTGGGAAGTCTCGCTGTGCACATGAAAATCCTTGCACAGATGGGATAGTTACTTAGCCCTACACTGGACATGAGAGAGTCCAACACTGTAAAAATGTTCATCCATAATCAATTACAAAAATATATTCCCCTTTCTAATAACAGGATGAAACCTAGATCCTATTAGAATAGCCACAAAAAGCATAATATTCAGTGCTATTTTTCTAGAAAAAGAGATGCCTGAACTCACCATGAACGCTTCCCTTGTTCTCTTCCAATGGCAATTGTGCCCACCTGAGAGGTGCCGGAACTGAGTTCCAGGGAGTTCCAGCTGGGGAAAAAAGCCCTGCTGTTAATTCCCAAATGCCTGGAAGAATAAAAGCATCCAAAAAGATGCCAATAGTGGCACCAGGAGAACTTCCTAGATGAATAGGCAGCAAGGAAGAGGACTAGCAAGGTCAGAGCCCTCCAAGGGTTTTCAGAGGACCTTCACAATGACAGTGTCAACCCCTGATTCTCTTGCATAGATAGTGATTGTTTATCTCTAGCATGAATGAATATATATATATAGAGAGAGAGAGAGAGACCGTGGGGCCCCTCCGACATAGCACCCTAAGTGTCATGGATTTGGGGAGACCTCAAACATGGTGCCCTCAGTGAGCCCCTATAGCCTGGAAGAATCAGGACATGCCAATTGAGAATTCTGCTAGGCTGCAGCTAGTCTCCAGTACAGAATGGAAATAGTAGTGCTATTGAGCAGTAGGTCCTCTGCAGGTCTAGGGACCTTTGCAAATGCCCCATCTTACCACCCTCTAGAGCTGGCCCTGCATGTAGAGAAAGATAGGATGCAAATGTACCAAAATAATTGGCATCTATTGTGAATAAACAATCATTATTCATACTTGCCCAAATCTCTGAATAATTTACTTCCTTTGTGCTTTTTAGTTTTTAATGGCTTGTGCTGCAGGATTCTTCTAACAGATTTTAGCTAATAAGGGAGCTGTAATTGATATGACGCATCTTCACAGCCGCAAGCCACTCAAGAAGAGCAGTAAGGGAATGGGGTAGCTGTTGCAATTAAAAATGAAGGTAGTTTAAAAAAAATTAAAAAATGACAATCTTCTCAGCAGATACTCAACACAAAAACTTACAAGGGAACAATATCATTGCTAGCGGAACTAGTTTTTGAATTACTAACGGCAGCCCACACCGAAGAAAAGATGTTGTCATCTCTAGAAATAAGGATGCCTTTTTTTTAAAAAAAGACAGCAAACATCTGCATTAAAGCAGTGGATTAGATGCTAGCAGTATTGATGAGGGGCTGCTTAGGTTAACTTGAGGCAAAGTGTAACACGTTAGCCCTAAGGATGAGCTTTACTCGTCTGCAGATTTGCAGTGGATCTAGGTAGGTACATTTCATTCAGCAGAAACTTAGTACAATGAGAAGCAAGTGTGTATATTCCAGAAGCCTGGCCCTCCTTGATGATGTTAGCTGCCTCTGAACCTCAAAAAAAAATAAAAATACTCTATTAAGATATTTCACTGTCTCATCTGACCAGCAATAGTCATTTTAGATGCTATCAGCCCTAGCTAATATGGACTAGAGCTGAATGGATTTAGGGAACAATATAATTGTATGTTAATCTTCTCCTGGAATTTACCCATCTCTCCCCAAATCTCCTCTCCATCTTTTAGAATTTTTTCATTTCTCACCACCACCCTCTTAATATTAGTAGTAAAATAAGAAAATTATTTTTATCCTTTTCAAAACTGATTCTAATTCATTGAGAAACAATGACTGGATAGGAGGGATCAGGGGAGAAGAGCCTCATAAACCAGACATTAACATGGATATCATTTTTTTGACTCTGTACCTTGTTCATTTAGCTGCTAAATTCAATAAAAGCAACATATAAACCATCATTTATTGTTCTGAACGTGATAATGGTTAATCTTTGGTATCACACTGAAAAGTGACTGCATGCCAGCAGTACTGAAGACCTGCCAAATTGTCCAATACTGCACAGCAGTATTGGACTTCTCTCCTCTCAGGGCAAAATGTTCCCTCAAATGCCCCTGTGGTGGCAGTTGCAGGGTATGGAGGAAGTCGGGAGCCAGATGGTGACAGTTCTTCAAGCTTCTTTCTCCTCTTCTCCCTAAGGGAGAGGGGAGGAAGGGAATAGTAAGTTGTCTGGTAAGCAAGCAGACTTCTGCTCATGCAACTCTCAGTCCAAGTCAGTGTAAATTCACAGGCAATATATCTATTTGTAGCTGTGGCTGCTAGCCATAGATACACGATAGCAGTAAAATAGCTTCTATGCTCAGACAGCACAGCTCCAGCTATAATATGCTAGGGACAAATAGTAGGGAAATGACATTTATATCCTGTTTTGTCTGCAAGGGGATTGGTTGGGATTTTTTAAGAAGAAAGAGTGATGAACATGACCCACGATGGGAAATTTCGGGTGATTATTGTTGTATCATAACAATTTCAACATCAGTCATATTACTGATACAGCTATAACCACAACATGCTCAAATGGTACAATTATTCTATCTTGCCCCAAAATGCATAGGGTATCAACACAACTTGTGGACAACATGGAAAAGGTACACAATATAACAGAAGAATGAAGAGCAAATATTGCAAGGCATAGCTTTTCAGAACAAATGTCTCCATAAATCCCATTTAACTCCAGATTTGTGTCTGCATGTAGTAGAAGCTACACTGAGTCATTCCCCTCCTTCCCTTTTCTCCTCTCTTCCAAGCTTCTTCCAGAAGTTTTTAAGTTTCTGCCAACAGCAGTGTGACCAAAGATGAGTTCAATGTCATCCAGCAAAGCTGACAGCTGGATGTTGTTCAGTGGGTCTTCCAAGGCTGTGTTCTCCAATATTATTTCTTGGGGGCTTTGTATGTATCTTGCTTACTGTTGCCTCTTTTTTCCATGATCTGCCTTGTTCTGGAGTTATTAAGACAGGGTAGGTCAATTGGCTCTGCTGTGGAGCCTTTGCGTAATCGTTCACAATATTTATTGGAACCATATGAATAATATTTTTTTTGCCAGCATCTCCAGAATGAAACAATAGGCAACTGATGCCACATGTTGTGTTTGAAATATTCTATTCTCAGCTGAAAGGTATGAGAAGGATAGCTTCCTTCTTTCTTTCTGGGATAATACTGGAAACCTTCAAAGAAGCAGTGAGTTGAGAGGAAACTTTGCTGACAGTGTTTAGCCAGCTTGCAGAAAGATCTGATCATTTTGACGGTGATTCTGATTGGGAGAGCCCACCCATGAGGCAAGGTGAAGAGATTGCTTCAGGTGGCAGATTTCCCTAGAGAACTACATTATTCAGTAATATACTGTCATGACCTGGCAGGACAATGGGGAGGAGAAGAGGATCCTGGGAAGAGGTATAGCCAGGACTGGGACACAGTGAGGTAAGCTGGGGGTGGAGAAGGAGAGGTTAATGTAGGAAGTACTCACGGGATGACTGAGAATGACAAGGGGTTAAGGGTCAGTGCACAGGAACCAGAGCAGCAGGACCCATCACCACCAGAGGGGCCCCTATCTCCACGAACATGGCAGACTCTGAGGTGTAGGGAGCAGCGGGAGTGGCGCTCCCAGAGGCTGAGGAAAGCAAGGGCCCATAGCCCAGCTCCCTAGCTGGCCAGGTGGGGCTCGCTAGCTCTGGGAGGAGGTGTGTGATTCCTCAGCTGGAGTGGGCTTGGAACAGGTGAGGGTCACATGCCTCATCAAGCCCAGATGCTGCAATCAGCAGGCAAGGTATAAAAGGGAAGCAGAGCTGATATGCTATGACTGCTCAGCTGTCCATGCTGATGGACCTTAACTTGGATGCTCCAGGATCTCTGCGGGACTGTGCTTCAGTTTGGACTTTGGACATGTGGAGTGACCCTGCACTGGGGATTTGACATACTGACTTGCCACCAGGTAGGCCATGGGTTCAAGTCATAAACATTTGCTGCACTGACCATACCATTCTAAAATAATTTTGTTTGGAAGTTCAGGCAACCACACCAGTGTCAGGTATCTTGGTATGTGAAATCAACACCAAGGAAAGTAAGCTGCTTTAGTGTATGTCTTCTCTTAAACCATTCAAAGTAAAATGGATATAGATAGATAGAGAGAGAGAGAGAGAGAGTCCTTTGATTTCATGCTTAGCAACACTGGAGAATGAATAGGGGCTCATTCTCTGCACTTTTATAAGGTGGAGAGTCGATCATCTTGAAGTCTATAATTAATCTGTTCAGAATTGTGTCCTTCTGTCTGGAGGTAACGAAGTGTGCAAATGCTCTGCCTACTTCAAGGATCTTGTGTCCCGCTGCTGCAGGAAAAGGTGTCGCTACATATCTGCAAGCACCTGTTTACAAAAAGATGAGCGTTCTGCAAAAGAACTGATAGGGAGAGAGCAAACTAGCCAGGGGAGTGGGAGGGGAGAGCAAATAAGTGTTTCAATTTAAATTGAGCTGCAAAAATCAGTGCTGAAAGCATTGATCAATTAAACTGTGTGATTAATGGACTAATGCTTGGTCTTGGCCATAGATTAAAAATAGAGCAATAATTAACTGGAGCCGGCTATCTGGACTATCCTACTAACTGTGCTTGAGATAGTTTCTCTGCAGCTCGATGATGATGCTGTATTCTACTGCTGTATCTCCTTGCTAGATGACTTTGCTGTTACTAAATGCATCCTAGTCTGGAAATTGTCCAAGGCCAGAGATAGCCAACCTGCTGCCCTCCGGATGCTGTTGGACTCCAACTCCCATCAGCCCCAGTCAGCATGGCCAATGGTAAGGGATGGTGGTAGCTGTAATCCACAACATGTGGAGGAAAGTGGGTTGGCTACCCCTGGCCTGGACCTATCAACCTTCCTTTAGTACAAGGATGGTGAACAACTGACTCTCTAGATGCTCTTGGACAGCAATCTCCATAATTTCTGACAACGGGCTATGCTGTTTGAGGTTTGTGGGAGTCTAA
Organism: Podarcis muralis; assembly: GCF_964188315.1. Classification (NCBI taxonomy): domain Eukaryota; kingdom Metazoa; phylum Chordata; class Lepidosauria; order Squamata; family Lacertidae; genus Podarcis; species Podarcis muralis. The sequence continues at coordinate 97,274,693 of NC_135655.1, read as the reverse complement.
AAACATCTGGAGGTCATTGTGTTGGTTACCCCAGATGTATG